>NC_054841.1:3592500-3892500 GCF_018345385.1 Vulpes lagopus | reverse complement strand
TATGCAATAAAATCACAACGAGGAAGAAAATGCTGGTTGTACAGAGAGAAAAAAATAGGTAAATTTATTCAATGTCTTTTTTTTTTTCCTGAAGTGTAACTTACAAAGAGTAAAGTGCACTTGAGTGCACTCTCAATGAATCCTTACACACCGATCCATCTGCTTAACCTTCACCCAGATCAACTCTTAGAACATTAAAGCTGGGTCATTTTAAACAGGAAGAAGAGTTTTGGGCTATGGGGCAAACGGTGGAGGGAAAACCAGCAGACAGCGTTATTTTTTATTTTTTATTTATTTACTTACCATAGTTACAGCTCCATGCATCGAGAGCCCCCGGGTCTCCAGGATCGCGCCCTGGGCCAAAGGCAGGCGCCAAACCGCTGCGCCACCCAGGGATCCCCAGACAGCGTTATTTTGCAGGAAGCTATCACTGCGTTCCTAATGGGGAAGGTACTGTGTTACGATGTGTAAAATCTGCAGAGAACCTAGCTCCCATTTTTAGATGGAATTGGGAAGTTGACAGATTTCCCAAGGCAAACAATGTGAGCAGACTTTTATCCCCCCCTTCCACCCCTTTACACTAAAAGGCCCAAATGGAACAAAATCACTTTAGAATGATTACATATAGTATGCATAACTGCAAATCTGACACCACCAAGGTAATAGGCATAACCTCCCTTTTCCGTGCAGCAGGATAAACAAAGCGACACAGAAAAACCCGACTGAAGACAGGACTCTGAGATGCACCCTCCCCATCACCTCCCCATCCCCGCCCCCCCCCCCCCGCCCCCAACCTCCAGTTTGGGTGGGAAAAGACAGGACCTGCACGCAATCGGCGGGGTGGGGGTGCGAGGAGCTCTGCAGGCCCTTGCCTCGGTTTCCCCCTGGGCTCAGAGGCCCCGCAGCGCCCCCAGCATCCTCCCTCCCGTCCCCCCTCCCTTGGGTGGGTGCCTGGCGGGGCCGGGGCTCGAGCCCTCCGCAGGCGGGGGCGGGGCTGCGGCTGAGTCACCGCGGGGGGAGGGTGGGGGCGCGCGGGTCAGGGACCCTGACGTCAGGCCCCGAGCCAGTCTTTAAAAATAGTGAAATGCTCTGTGAATCAAAATGATCCGACGGGGAGAAAACAAGCGGGCGATGGAAGGTCATCCTGCTTCCTACCAGTAATTCATCCTCGACCTCAAGCCGGATCGAAATAGACCCAAGCGCCTTAGGTATCCAGGAGCTCAGCAGCAGCCGTCAGGGGGGACGCAGGAACCGCCCAGGGATGTGGGGTTGTCGTGGGGAGGGGGGGAAGCGAAGGGCCCGGCCCCTTCCCCATCGCGGTAACCTGAGCAGGTGGGATGGCCGGTTCCTGCTTTGGGACAGGTGACACAGGTCTGGCGCATCCTTACTAGCAATCCCGTGGGGTCAGGGTGTCAGTGGGTAGGAAGCTCAAGCTTCCAAGTGAACCCCAAAGAAAAACGGATCCAAGTATGTTTTGTGATTACATAACGTGCCCAGACTTGAACGCCCAGGTGGTTTATTCACATATGCCAGAGAGTCAACCTGTCTTGAGCAGTACCAGCTTTAATTAATTTAATTGGTTTCCTTCTTTTGATGGAAAATAGAAATGTATGAGTTAACTGCTCCAAACCCCCCACTCCCTCTCCCCCCCCTGCAAGGAAGGCCTTTGTGAGATCTGCATGATGAGGTAGCTAAGTTCTTGAGTGGATGCTCCCATATGAGCCTATAATCACAAACATCATATTTAAACAGCACCAAAGCTGGGCACGCAGCTGGCGTTTAATAAATTCCGAATAACTAGTCAGGCCACATCAGTAGCTCTAAACTCAAAAATCAATTCTGTAACATTAATAATAAAAACAATCACCTGTGGGAATTAGGGTTTTTGCTTCTTTTAGTAATTCCCAAGCTTGTGGTAATGAGTGCAAAAAATAGGATTTACCTACTGAATAAAAAATGCTCTATTTATAAAAACCAAGCCAGGCCAATAATTAAACACCGTATTGCTTTAAAGGATAGTTTTAAATTTTAGTCTCCTGATAAAATTAGCTAGCTCTAATTTTTAAAATGATAAACAGTACAGGAGAGGCTAGAGGGCCTATTAAAAAAAAGATAACCCGAAGCAACTCGAAAGCAAAAACAAACAAGTTAATTTCAGTTTCTGTTGTTAGTCTTTACATATTATCAAGATGTTGTCATAAATTGTAAGATGAAGGTGGAAACACGGTTTTAATGAGGCCCACTGGATTTTTCTGGGTTCATTTCAGGTACATTTTATCCATATGACAAAACATCAATGTAGAATTAAATAGTATGCTGGCAAGGGGATACAGAAAATAAGCACATTTTATTTTACCTTTTCTTTTCTCCCCGCTGCTCTTAGTAGTATCCATAAGCTGCAAATGAGGGACAGCGACAAGTATTAATTTGTGCTGTTGGGTATAGTTGGAATAATTTATATCAGTAAAGGCTGCTAACAAATGGTTGCAGGGAAAATCCAGCCCCATCCTTACAGATAGAGGCACAAATTTATCAAGGAAACCTCAGTTGAGATTACAAAATGATGAGTATGAAACATAAAAAAAAACTTTAGGCTGCATTACATTTTTAAGAGATAATTACCTGGATATCAAAGAAGGTAAAGAATCTGACTGTATGACTGGACATTACGCCTCTGATTCTCTAATTACCAGCAAGCTGATTTATAATGGTCTAGGGGGACGAAAAAGATAATTGTTTCCTCAAATGAAATCTCATGACTTCTCAGAGGGAAGCCACATTCTATGTCCCACTGTAGAGGAGAGTCTTTGCCCTTTTCTTTCAAAGGGATTTCAGAAACATAAAACATATTTATGATAAATAGACAGCTATTATAATGAAACAAGTTGGAGTCTGCAATGAGTTAGAATGATTTAAAAAGTTTTTTTTTAAACCAAACCCATAACAGGCTTGCATCCTTTCCAAGCTATTTTGAACAATTGATTCTATTTATTAGATGAAAATTTTCAACCTTTAATATTGCTAAAGGATAAACAACAAAGATGCTGGCTCAGAATAAGTAGCCAGTCAGATATCCTACTGGTGTGACGAAGTCACGCTTTTACCTCCACGAGTATAAAATATTAATTAGAAATATCTTGAGAGCCATGTTTTAGAAGAAAGTCACATAATCCAGAGACTCTGCCAAGGATTGCCCACAATATCTGGCATATGCTAAGAAATAACCCGGTGATGGGGATCCCTGGGTGGCTCAGCGGTTTAGCGCTGCCTTTGGCCCAGGGCGTGATCCTGGGGTCCCGGGATCGAGTCCTGCGTTGGGTCCCTGCATGGAGCCTGCTTCTCCCTCTGCCTGTGTCTCTGCCTCTCTCTCTCTCTCTGTGTCTCTCATGAATAAATAAATAAAATCTTAAAAAAAAAAAAAAAAAAAGAAATAGCCCGGTGAAAGACAAAACAAGAAACTCCACCTGCGATGAGCAAGGAGATCAAGGAAACACTGCAAGTGGACAGAGGGGACAGAGGGGACCCAGGCACTGCAATGAGCAGAAGGTGCTTCGAAACAACTGTGCTTAATAAGCTAATGGGGAGCAAATGGATGAGAAGCTAAGATATTTGAAAGTGAATTTGAATGTATCAAAAAGCTGCTCTGCCTGGCCATGGTCCCAACAGTGTTGAGCGGCAGTGGCCTGAGGGGTCCCCGGGCCCTTGTTCCCAGCCTGAGCAGTGATGTGAGTGAGCTAAAGGGTCTCCCCAGCCCTTCCCTTAAGGTCTGGGCCCCGTACTGTCTGTAAGTTCTCTCTCAATAAGAAAGATAGCTATGTTAGGAGAGATTTTTATTTGGATGTTAAACCATTCTGAAAGGATCTCACCTCTTTCTTTCCTTAAAAATGCTCAGATGCTCAGTCTAATCTCTTTTTTTCAGTTGCTGAGAACCGCAGCTTTAGGATCCGGATGGTCTCCCTAAATTATTACTGACATCGGCTGTAAATAAAATGGGACATAATTGCTTGGAAACCTCAAGACTGATGGAAAATTATTCCGATCAAGATCTTCTTATTAAAATGTTATCGTTTCAAAATTTGGCAGTTGATATCTGGTCTCCCCATGACGCCAAATATGATAAAAGTCAAGTATTCAATGAGCTCTCCAGGTGGATCAAGGAACACAGACTTGTTAAAATCTCTCCTGCATGTCCAGGCTGTTACATACGTCAGCAAGCAGTTTAGTAATCTTGGTGAATGGAAACGGGGGCAGGGGCCAGCTGGGGGCGGGGGGGGGGGGTGTCAGGCGGTGACAATCTGACTCCGTCTCCGTGTTCTCTCAGCCCAGATTGGACCCCAGAGGAGGCAACAAGCCTTTAAACCCAGATGGGGCGGTGGGGGGGGGGCGTCTTCCTCTCTCACCCCTAGAACCCAAGAAGCAAGGAAGCTTTTCATTTATTGCTCTCATTAGAGGCTCAAACGCAGGGTATCAAACTTGCAAAAATTCTTTTCACATAAGAGATTTCTGATGGCCATTTAATGACTTGTTTCGATTTTCTGTTCATTCCAGACACTGCTGTCTGGGAATGGCATTTCAATGGAAGATATCATGCGTTTCTCCCCAAACATTTTAGCTACCTGACGGGAAACATGATGAACCATTCTTTTAACCCGAGTGGGGTGTTTATTTCCTGGGTTTTCAATACTGTCTCCAGCGTTTCAATTTTCTGAGCATTCAGAGGCTTCTCCTGATTCTCCCTTCTTAAAAGGTTGTCAAGGCTGCTGCCAGCCCAGGACTGTCTCTGAGAATTGTTTTGCCGGCACACAACAGACAGGGATTAGATTGTTGCTTCCTCATTTGCCACAGGCATGTTTTGGAATCAGTAGACCTCCGTGAGACAAATCCTGTGGGAGGAAGGGACAGAATGTGGCCCCGGGACCAAATCCAGCCAGCTGCCTTTCGGGGCGGCCCGTGGGCTAAGGAGGCTGCCTGTGTTTTCAGATGGTTGGGAAACATCAAAAGAGGGTTGGTACTTTGTGACATGTGAAAATTAGATGAGATTCAATTCTCATCATCCATGAATAAACTAGTGTTGGCACGGAGCCCCTCCCCTTTGCCTGCATGTGGTGCATGGCCACCTGCCTGCTGTAACTGTGTGTGTGGGGGGGTAGTTGTAGACCCCTTGGCCACCAAGACCTCACATACTTACTGTTTGACCCTTTACAGAAAAAAGTTGGCCCACTGATACGGGTTAAATTATGCTCCCTCCCCCCACCCCCCGGCCCCTGTGAATGTGGCCTGATTTGGAAATTTCTTTTTTTTTTTTTGAGATGGTCAAATTTAGATGAGGTCATTAGGGTCAGCCCTAAACCAACATGCCCCACAAGGGGGAAGTTTGGACACGGGCACGGGTGCACACAGAGGGAGAAGGTTACGTGACGATGAAGGCAGAGGGGCCCGATGGCTGTACCAGCCAAGGAGAGCTAAAGGTTGCCAGCAAAACTCTGCAGGCTGGAGGAGAGGCCTAGGCCCGATCCTTCCCTCCCGCCTGCAGAGGGAGGGTGGCCCTGCCGGCATCTTCATCTGGGCCTTCCAGCCTTGGGGACTGCGGGGCGACGCATTTATGTCATTGGAGGCACCCGGTGTGTGTGTACCTTCTGACAGCAGCCCTGGGAGACGGAATCACTGCTCCCCGTGTCAGGTGGAATAGCATAGACACTAGCCCATAGACACTAGCCCCTGAAAGGTGCTCGTGCCCCTTGCAGGTCCCTGGTTCTTAAGAGCATCTGACTTTGACAAACGCCACAGGTACTTTTCCATCTCTCCTCGTTGCCCCTGCGGAACGGGCTGCAGGAGAGCCCGAGCTCTTGCTCGGTGATGGGCCCCCTCACTGCCGGCTTTCTACCCTTTGTACACTCCCCAGCTCCCCCCTGTGACACATAGCTTATTTTTCCCAAATAACAAATGAATCAGAAACTGTCAAACTCCCACCTGAACCAACTTCTCATAGCCTCCTATTCAAAAATTATAATTTTCCCGAGGCTTCTAAAAGATTAAACAAGAATGGTTGCATGTGATTTTATTTTTTCCCTTCTGATACATCCTCAAGAGCATGTGCCAGTGGAAGTGTCCGGCAGACTCCCAGGATACAGGGAAACTTTCGGCTCTTTGTTCTAATACCCCAGATGATAAAACGAGGAAGTAAATGTTTCGGGCTCCTTTGAAGAACATGTTGGGAGACCAAACCTGCTTTCAGAAAAGTTCTCAGTTAAAATATTTGGTGGAAGCAAGCTACTGTGGAGAATAAACAATAAGTCCTCTCGACTCACATTCTACAATTAGTTAGTTTTGGAAAATGTCTAAAACATTCGTGGAAGTCACTCCAATACAGGTATAGGCTGCTCACGGAGCACCACGCGAACACTTAGATGTGCATCAAATAGAAGCCGGGGGGTGATTATTCACTTGAACAACAGGGCTTTGGGATTCTTGTGCAAGTGATTTGGTTTATAAACGTTGGGTCGTATGTTGTTTCAGAGCACATATCTTGCAAAAAAACCCCAAAGCTCCAGTTCCTAACCAAACAAAAAGATTTACTGAGAAGCTTCTAGACGTCCAGTTCTCATTCTGGTGCTATGGGGAAAAAATATACTGGGACGTAAACTTTGACCTCGGTGAATTTATGGAATTCATTTTTAGTCTGCTTGCAAAGATTAGAAAATTATGCAGTTAAGGGCTAAATGGATGGAAAGATTTATATGTGCAGCCGATGTTCTGAGCAAACAAAAAGTCCTTGCAGCTGTCATGAAACCACTTGGGGGGGATGGGGGGCTGTTAATCCCGCGGTCCCTCCAAGGAGCAGGAGACGCAGAGGGTGGAGAAAGGATTCTTGCGATAGCAGGAAGCCTGACACAGTAAAAATAAATGACGCGGTTGGAAGATAGGAGAAGTCGTCCCCCCCCCCCCCCATGTAGAAATGGGCTATATCCCCAGAGGTGATTTTTAAGGGTTTTTCATTTCTTACAGAAAATATGATACATGGTGGTCGGCTTCCTGCAATAGCCAATCCCACAGTTTCTGAGTCTTGTTCTGGAAAGGGGGGATCTGCATCTGTCATTACAAAGGAAGCAGTAGAAGGAGGCAGGGCTGGATTCAGGAACTCCAACATGGCAGGGACATGCTTTCTCTTTACCTCTGGGCTCTTCCTTGGCTCCCTAGTCTCCTGCTTCTCCACCTGTGCTCTCCACGTTGTGGCAAAAATGGCCCCTGGCAATTCCAGGCCTTCATCTGACCAGCTCAAGGGCCTCAGCTGGTTGGGAACACTACAGAAGCACCCTGGACCCTCTGGCTCCAGGAAAATCAACAATACCGATCCTGTCTTTCAAGTGGTAGTGTTTCTGTTCATCCTGAATTTTTTTTTGCATTATTTTTTATTTTAAAATATCTTGCCTTAAACTATTCTTGACCTCGTTTACTGAGGTTTTGATGCCTCTTTATATGTTGTGTCCAGGTGAGTGCCTGGCTCACTTCAACCTGGTTCCAGTCCTGGCTTCACCTGTGAGATTGCTCTCACCTCTCAGGTGTCCAGACCCTAAATCCCATGCTTTTCCCCAAAGTACTTGTTGTGGGTTGAATTGTGTCTTCTCAAAAAGTAGGTTGAAGTCCTAGCCCCCTGTACCTAGGAATGTGAGCTTATTTGGAAATAAGGTCTTTGTAGATGCCACTGAGTCAGGATGAAGTCATTCAGGTGGAGAGGAAGACTCCATGTGAACTAGATGTGCAGGGAGAAGAAGACATTGGAAAGATGCTTCTAGAAGCCAAGGAAGGCCAAGTGCTTGGGGTCTCCAGAATTGTGAGCTCATAAATAAATAAATTTCTGGGGTTTTCAGCCATCCCCTTTGCTGTACTCTGTGCCTCGCAGCCCCAGGGAATGAACAGTCCCCAGGCCCCCGGCCCCTCTTTTGGGCTTAACTCCTGAGACCCAGACCCTAGAAGCACACGCTGGCTTCTCTGCCTCTTTACAACTTTGTCTCCCTTTGTCTGCTGCTTAAATGTTGGCTCTGGTGCCGCTGCTGCGAAGTCTCCTGTGTGAAGCTTCCAGAAACCCCCTTTCTATAGTGTAGGAAAAAGCCACTCTCGTGGACTGGCAGCCAGGGGTGCCCACAACCAACGACATGAAGGCGGCGGTTGGGGGGGTTACTCAGAGTAAACTGGAAGGTGGTTGACAGTCTGTGGCACAGATCACAGCCTCCAGAGGATGGGGATCTGGCGATGCCAGTGGGGGTGGGGGGCAGGAGGGAGCATTAATTAATGAGATGTAACTTCAAAGTTACTTTTTACTTTGCCATAGGGTTGTTTTTTTTTTTTTTTTTCTGCCCTAGGTTTTTAGCCAGGAAATAAATCCTACTGTTCCTGCTTCAAGCCATTTTGCCCACCCCCCACAACCTGGTTACCCAGACTGGTCAAATAATGTCATTTTTTTCTCTGATTTCACTTAGGCGCTTCTTCCAAACAGGGTGATTTCAGGCTTAGAGGAATTTCTTATTACTTGACCACAGAGGGCCTGCTCTTCTGCATTGCTTGATATTGCTACTTTAAGAAAAACAAGGCATAAATGGAATTTCATAGCAATCTGTTGTGTATGTGGAATTGCTACTAGGAGTTCATAAATCTCTTTCTTGAGGAGGCGAAATGGGAGGCGTAAGGGCAGGGAAAGATGAGCTTACAAAATGCAGCTCTCTGGTCAGGGAGCAAGCACAGGTTTACAAAGAGCAAATAAAACGAGGGTCCAGGAATGAACATCTACGTTTTGAAGCGCAAGAGGCAGGGGAGGCTCTGCGGAGCTGATAGGAACAGTGATGCGATGCACACACACAAATGCAAACTTGGTAACGTGGAGCAAGTGAAGGTGACGTGTGCATCTTTCTACCTCCCAGAAACAAGCAAAGGGCCTCTCAGGTGAGCTCAGACATACTCTCCTGAAAAAGTGGACTTCTTTTTCTCGTGCCTGGAAGGCATCGTGATTTGATCCCATGAATTCTTAAAGAATGAGAATACAAATCAAGGCGGTTGCAGCAAAGTGGTGCATCAGTGCGCCGGTGGGAAGCCTGAGATGCATTAAAATGAAGGGCCACGGAGCATGCCCGTGGAGCTTGCTTGGCACCGCACGCAGGACGGCGCCACCAGGTGCATCTTAGCAAATGTGAGTCCTCCAAAGACATGCTTTGGGGCCTAAAATGCAGTACACGTTTATGAAACGTACTCGATTCTGATCAACTCTGCAGCGCTCCTGAGATAGAAAAACTTGCCGGATCTCTTCCCAGCTCTCACACCCTGAAGGGAAGGGAAAACAAAACAAAACAAAACAAAAAAACAAAAAAAAAAACAACTTTTAGAACTACCACGCTGAACTTTGGTGCTAGCCTCAGAAAGTTAGTGCTTAGTCTCACATCTCTTATGTAAACTGGGAGGCGCACGATTTCATTTCAACTTATTAAGTCAATTACCTGAAAAATAGACACCAAATTACAATGTATACTGTTTTTTTCCCACTCTATAGAGAATCAAAATGTCACAGGTAGGTGGGATACAACAGAATTTAAAAAGTTTTCTGCTTATGAATGATACATAATTTCAAATGACTCATAGCACTTGTTGAAACAAAGTATCCAACCTGGCTGACTCATAATAACGCTGACACTGGAGTTTCAAATAGAGTTTCCATAATAACAAAAATTGACCCAACCTATGCTTTGCAGAGAGTTATCTTGACCATAACAAATTGGTGATGATCAAGCTATCAGTCATCCGAACAAGCGATAGATACTGTCCCAGGGTAGTGCACTCGATGACCTAGCTCCATCTGGAAGCTCCACGGGCACGGCTTTCGTAACTTGAACAGAATGCTATGGGATGCATTTAAAAATCTTTTAAAATGCAGGCTCTATTGTCAAGCTCTGATGAAAAAGGAACGCTCTTTATTCACCTATAATTTTGAAAATGGCCTCATTTATTCTCCAAGTACATTCGAGACATTTTGGATAATTGAAGAATACTGTATTTCTTAAAAAACAAGGTGTGAGAAATGTCGATATTATTTGTTTCATCTCTTCCTGCTCCCACAGAGCCCGAGGAGATTGTACAATGGATTTTTCACTTTGGTGTCTTTTCAAGGAGAGGGTCTCAGAACAGAAAAATAGAGCCCTAAATAATTGAGACTGATTCACACTTACCAGCTCGCAACCGTGTTCTACTCACTAATTTGCAACACCTTTACGGAAAGTCAGACCCCCTCCGTCGCAGCTTCCTCTGCCAGTATGGAAGATGGAGATATTACTTGCACAACAGAACTTCAAAGGGGAGCACTTCAGAAACAGACTGAGGACTCTTTGCATTTTGTCTTCATTTCTAAAAGAGGAGAGAGACTCATGGAGGGAGGTTAGCAGGTTAGCTTTTATTTCAAGTCCTGTATTCATATCCTTGAGCTTCACTGTCATTATAAACCCTTTGGCCTTGTGAGGAGAGCACCCATTAATTTTTCCCCCAAAGGAAACTTCTGGGGAGGAATTGCAAAGTCCTGAGGAGTGGTAAGCATCTCCTAAGATCTGATTCTTCTAGTTTTCTAGAGTTCTAATACCATCATCTGTACGTTGGGCCAGTAATTGCCTAGAACCCACTATGTGCCAATGAGAGCATAGAACAGAAACGAAAAGGCACCTGGCATTACAGAGTGGACTCGGGTAGCAGGAGAGAAAGTTTCAGAATAAGCAAGTCCTTCGTTAATCGCAGAGCATGATGGGTCGGGGGGAAGCGAGGGGGTGGAGGGCGAGGGGGATGCTCATTGGCACAGATCGGGTTGGGCACCTGAGGAGGTGACACTTACCCTGAGATCTGAAGGATGGAGCAGATCTGGCCTCCTGCCAGCAGGAGGAGGCATTTTCAGGGAAGGAAGTGGAGGTTGGAGGCCCGAGGCTGTGTGAGGACCTAGGGGGTCCGAGTCAGCAGGAACCCTGTTCTCTCTTCTTCTCCTTCTCATCCCCCCATCTCCCTCTGCTCCTCAGGAGGACGCCAAGTCAGACTCAAGTCAGGTGAGGGTGTGGGGTGCCGAGTGCAGTAGGGATGAGAGCAGCCCTGAGAGCGTATGTGTGTACACATGCCCCTTAGCGTGTGCAGGTGTGTGCTTTCCCAAGAGGGGTCTATCCTTTGCTGTGCCACAACTTGCCTGGTAGACCTGGAATCTCTGTGCCACCTGCTTGTTCTTATGTAAGTTACTCCACAATGTGAGTGGCACCTCTTTAGATGTGGTGCAGTGCACGACTTGAACACCTGTACACAGCTGCCCCTGGGGGTGAGGGAGGCATCAGGGATGGTGCAGGGTTCTGACTTGTGCTACTGGCAGTGCCATTACTGAGATAGGGAGAACTGGAGGCCACAGTTGAAGAAAAGAGGACTATTCCCCTCCGCCCCAATGTGACTATTTTTTTCCAGTTACACTGTGTAAAATGTCACAGGGGTAGTGGGCAGTCTCAATTTGTCCCTTTATCCTTTAAACCCAATAGGAGAAAAAAAAAAAATAAACCCAATAGGAGTACACAAGTCAGAAGCAAGCTCCAGCACCGTTGTGACTATCACATGGGTGGACCATAGGATCTGGGTCAGACTGCTTCGGTTTCTGCTGGGCCTCTCCATCTGCCAGCCGGTAGGTCCCTGACCCTTCTGAGCCTCAGCTTTGCCATCTGTAAAGTGGGAAGTTCACATGGCTAGTAAGTGGAGACACTTGGGTTAGAACCCGGGTCTTTGTGACTCCCAGGTCCTGCTTTCTATCATTTTACCTTGTGTCTGGATTCGCATACCCATTCTCAGTTGGGGGGGGGGGGCACTTCTTTAAAGCAAACATTTAAATGTTACTTTTTTATTCATACAAAAGAAATCTAAGTTTTTCCAAGCAAGTAAAATTTAAATACAGAATTTCAAAATTTTGATTAGAGAATATCAAATATCTCCTCTTGGTCTATGTAACATATGGTAACGATTTGCAAGTTATTCCAAACTATTTCTATCCTTTGTTATAGGAAGTTAAGTAAAGAAATGGCTTCATTTTTACCTTGTTGAAATGTGGTCAGCTGGAATGAGATGTATATGGCCCAAGAGTACAGGACAGTTGTAACCAAACTCATGTTTTATATATTCTGATTCTTTTATTTATGTGTTTTAAAATGTTATTATTTTATGTTTTGGAGCTGGTAAAGCTTGGCAAAGAGTGTTTAGATTTTGGGAGATTCTAGAACTTTCAAAATAATGTCAGAGCTTCCTGGAAAAAAGAGTTAATGGCACAAGAATGTTCCATTCAACCTTCAGCCCATGGTGAGAAAGATCTACCTGTAAACCAGTTAAGTATATATGTATTGATGGAATTATTGATATTAAATATGTTTTTTAATGAAATCATTGATATATATATATTTTAATGGATATCATTAAATATATGTTTTAATGGAATTAAATATATATATATATTTAATAGAATCATTGATATTTTCATGGCTTCATCACATTTTCTTATCTAGGATGGTGATGTGCTGAGAGCTCATGGGGTATCCCAGACAAGAAAATATGGTGATAGTTTCTGATACACCTGCAGAGGTGCGGTCCGACTCAGGCTTCATCTCCTCCCTGGAGTCTGGGTCAGTCAAGGGGGAGTGACGTTCTCTTTCCTGCAGGCCCATAGGTTTGGTTTCTACCTCAGCTGTAGGACTGTGTGGTCTGCCCTGTAGTGTGAACAGAGGTACGTATCCTCACTAGATTTTGGGTTCAAAGAAAAAAAAATTGACAATATCTTTAGCCTTTCTTCATTCCTCAGAATAATACCTTAAACAGAATGATTCCTCAACAAATACTTATTGAATTTGAATTTCAAATTTATTCTCTATTAATAGATTCAATCAGTGATAAGCCCAAGATTTGTATCTCAAGTTTAAGCAGAGACATACACCACATCAATCAAGAGTTCTGATTACCAACTACAGAAATCGATTCTGATTAACTTCAAAGAAGAGGAATTTATGGGAAGGACATCAACAGTGCACAGAACCACGGAGAAGGCTGGCAAAAACAGTCTTGGAAAGTGAGCAAGAAGTGCAGGAGCGGGAAGCCAAGAACACCGAGATCACACTACAAGGAACCTCCCCCACTGACACCTGTCTGTCTGTGCACCTGCCATTGCCACCCCTTGGCTCCTAACTGCTGCCATCGTGCCTAACAACCTGTTACTTAGGGTCACTCCCTAAAAATGGAAATCCATGGACAGGAACGGTCAGTCAGCTGGGACTAGGCGTGTGCTGTATCTTGGCTGCTGGGAAATAGGGAGGGGGGCACGTCTGCATCCTGCCTCAGTTCCTTTCTGGGAGGCAAGGACCTCACATTGGAGAATTTCATATGAAGGGTGTTATCAGAGTGGAGAAGTGGAGGGAGGAAGAGAGGAAGAGAGGAAGGAGGAAGGACAGGAGGAGCAGGAGGAGGAGGAGCTGCAGTAGGAAAATCAGGAGGAAGAGGGGAGAAGGAGAAGAAGAGAGGAAGAGAAGAAAAGGGGAGAAAGGAGGAAGAGCACGAGGAGGAGGAGGAGGAGGGGGATGAGAGGGCAGTGGAGACAGCAGTGTCCATTAGGTTAGGGAGGAAATTTTGATTTTATCAACCATGTTTTTTTTTAAAGCAAGTCGAACCAACTCTTCAAAAACATGTGAGCTTTTTCTGAATACATTTGTCTAAAAAAAAAATCTAAATGGTTTGTGTGAGTAGAAACAGCTTAAGTAACAATTTAATATAAGTGACAGATTCTGCATTAACAATGCAAAATCCTAGAAACTTGAAACATTTAATGAAACTGAAATATAAAGAGTCAAAGTTGTTCTTTATTTCAATACTAATAAGGAGGGAACTGTTTTAGAATAGAAATCAGAAAATTAGTTATTAACTTGAGAGTTATTAATTAGGTCCCAGTAGTTGAAACTGATGAGCTGTGTAATAAATGCTCTCGTATGTGATGCCTCTACCTGGTTCACACTGGGAGATAAAGACCATCTGTGACACTCTTAAGTGGATACATCCCAAAGCGTGTTCATATATTGGGAGCATGAGTTATAAATCATTTTGTTTTCTCACACAAAATAAAAAATTCTCTCCCTAGGGCAGAAATGATTTGCTCATTAGGATCATAATGATTGTCTGTGACTTGCATCTAGGTTAAAAAATCCCCCTTAATACCTTTCACTTTCTCGCAGTCTTTGTGAATTCGTTATTTTAATGTTTCTAAATAGTTCGCTTGACTCTGTGCCTCTGCGCACTCCTGGAACCCCAGTGACCCTTTCCTTTCAAAATAGGGCCTTATCTTATTTATGCCATATCGGTTTTAAGTCATGTCCCAGAAAGATTGAACACTATTCAGATAAAATAACATGCTGTAAAAAATACCACCAATTCAGGGTTAAGTTTTTTTTGGAAGTGGGTACATCCAAATTCCCACGGTGTGATTTATTCATCATATCCTAGAAATAACAAAAGCAAATACTTAAAAAATTAAAATTGCCATTCATCTTGCTCATAGGATATATTTTTCTTCAAATTCTAATTATATGTAGGACTTCCAAGGTGCACGAGATGGTATTTCTTTGGTAAATAGTGACGCAAGTCATCAATACCATGAGTAATCGTACTTTACATTCCATAAAGGGAAATTAGACCATCACCAAAAAGGCACTCTATGGCCCTAATGGTGATACACACATAAACTGTCATCATCTTAACAAAAGATTAAAGCAGCCTGACATTTGATGGTCACACGGCAGAGGGAAGAACAGATGTCTCAAAGGAATAGGAACAATAAATTTTCAGGGAGTGGCAATTGGGCTGTACAAACGAAATGCCTAGTCTTAGGATTTAATCAAAGCAATGAGTCAAATCATTAGACTGAACAACCCGATGGTTACCTTTGACTGTTTATAAATTGAGCTGTCTCGAAAAAGGGCTTTTCATGTACATTTGAGAAGTTGTAATATTGCTCAAATACGTTTTAAAGTACAAGCTGGTTGTCCTTTTTAGCCAAATGGTAGAGAAAAATCCACATGTGCAAATAAATGACAAAGATTTATGTAGGCTCAGTTCTGGCAGTTTTTAATGCAGGTAGTGGGTTTTTTTTTTTAAAGCCTATTACATATTTTGGCAGGAATGAGTGACTTAGAAAAGGTCAGATATGACAGGAAGTGTAAATTTGAGTCAAAATTTCTTGAAGGCAATTTGTCGATACATGTCTAAATCCTTAGCTTTATTTTTGCTCCAAGGAGTCCACTTTGAGGGATGTATATTCAAGACATAATAATGAATTTGTGTGAAGATTGTGCCAGGGGGTTATTCACTCCAGCATTGTTTATAAAAGTGGAAAATTATTAATTAAGTGTCCACCATCAGAGCACTAGGAAAGTCAATCATATACCAGGACGTGCGAGGCAGGCATAAACTGTGAGGCTGGGAGACTTGTAGAGATCCGAGTCACAATGAGACACCACTTGAGGCCCACAAGGTTGGCCATCATCAAAAAGTCAGAAAATAACAGGTTTTGGTAAGGGCTGGAGAAACTGGAATCTTCAGATATTGCCGGTGGGAATGTACAATGGGTTAGCCACCGTAGAAAACAGTTGGGTGGTTTTTTAAAAAGTTAAACGTAGAATTACTGTACAACCCAACAATTCTGTTATTCTATGCTCGGTCCTAGCAGTATTGCTCACAATTGCCCAAAGGGGAAAACAACCCAAATGTTTATCAGCAGAAGAATGGACACACAAAACGTGGTCTAGCCATACAACGGGATACTGTTCAGCTGTCAAAAGGAACGACACACGCTACAACGGGGATGAACCTGAAAAACATGACACTCCGTGCAAGCAGCCGGACACAAAAGGTCGCGCATTGAGTGATTCTGTTTTCATGAAATATCTGGAATAGGTAAGTCCACAGACATAGAAAACAGACCAGTAGGTTACCAGGGGCTGGCAGAAAGAGGGAACGGGGCGGTGTGTGTGTGTGTGTGTGTGTGTGTGTGTGTGTGTGTGTGTGATGGATCATGTGTGTGTGTGTGTGTGTGTGTGTGTGTGTGTGTGTGTGACGGATCAAAGGTCCAGTGTTTCCTTTAGGGTAATGAGAATGGTTTGGAACCAGAGGGGATGACTGCACCCTGCATTGTCTTGTATTAAATGCCCCAGAACTGCTCACTTTCAAGAGGTTAACTGTTAACTTTATGTTATGTGAATTTTTCCTCAGTATAAAAAGTATGGTGATGGAGAAAAATATCTCATGCTAAGGGAAAATGTTCACGATATATTTAGTGGGGGAAAAAGTGTAAAAGTAGGTAAGAAAATAGTAGATATAGGAATTAATTGTACTTGTGCATATATATGTATATATGATTATACACAAAACCACTAACAGCGATGGTTCTTGGTGGATTTAGGGGATTATGTGGTAGGATTATGGTTGATTTAACTCTTTTCTTATCTGTATTTCCAAATATCTCATAAATAGAGTGTAATACTTTGTATTAAGGAAAAAATGTCCAGGGGCGCCTGGCTGGCTCAGTCGCTGGAGCATGTGATTCTTGATCTTGGGGTCATGAGTTCAAGCCCTATGCTGGGCGCAGAGCTTACTTAATTAAAGAAAAGAAAGACTGTTTAAGCTGTTTAGAAGAAAAAAAATGTACAGGTAATATAATAAAAACAGGAGTCAAACATTAGGATTAAGTCCAGGAGTCACAGAGAGCCGCCATACAACCCAGGAATGCCCAGAATAATTTTTCCATAAGCTCATTTGTATTACTGAGCAAATTATGTCCTGTGAAACATCACAGCACGGTGAAAAGCCGGATATATTGTGCTGAACAAACGAGTTAGGATCTCCAGAGTGCTCCACTGTGCTTCTGCTCAAAGACTTAAACCTTTTAGTTGAGATGATATTGAGGCGATTACAGTAACACAATTGCGTTACATGACTTTTGAATGCACTCAAAAGAAATATGCTTACCAGAAATATCACATTAAGAAAATAAACCCACATACTGCATTTAAATATTCCTTTAATAAAGATATAATTTACTTAACATCATTAAGGCAGCTTGTTCTCTTATTCACGAAGTATATAAAAATGTGATCAATTTAACCAGGATGAAACAAAATACGACATTTTATTTACCATTGTTCTGTTTTCACATCGCCATTTAAAGAAAGCCACCCGAATGAAAATATCTACATTTTCATGCTTTACGAAAACTCGATAAAAATGCAAGCATAACACAGAGAAACCACATGACCAGCAATAGCATTACTAAACCAAAGACTACATTATTCTATGACAGAATGAACTCTTTCGATGCATTTTGAAAATTTCAGTTTTTCTGCCTGTACAGGGTCACTCCAGAGTAACTTTAAGCTTCTGTCTGTATCTGCAATTATTTGTCTAGATGTTACTAATCGTTATCATGAAGGTTCTCCTTTGATCACATCTGGTTTTCATTTTTATGAGCGGAGCCTGATATCTGCCCCCTTAACGAGGCTTTGAGGAGGAGCCACCATAGTCCAGGCCAGGAGCCCAGTGCCTGGTGCACTGATAGCCCTTGGTCTCGCCCTTGGGTCACCCGTGGGACGCCTGGTGCCAGGAACAGCAATGGCATACAGCAGGCGCTTGAGTATCAGCTCGAGGAGGAGCCTGAGTGAATCTGGAAATGCCACTAGAGACGCCCCCAGGGTCAAGCGCTGGCTGTGCAGGCTTGCACGTTGCCAAATGGCAGATGGCTGTGAACTGACACTGAACACCTACCACATTCTGAGCACTGTTCCGAGCGCTGCGCACGCACCGAGTGGTTCCCCCCTTGGAAAGGTCCATCGATCTATCCACCATTGTCCTCACTTTCTAGATGAGAAAATTGAAGTCCAAGCGGTTTCAATAACTTGCTTGAGGGCACACGTAGTGACTCCTGGAGGTCACACCTGCTTGCCAAGGGTGAGAGGGGAGAGGAGAATGGTGAGGAGGAAGGTAGGTCCTCGGGGACTTCCTCCCCGAGTTCCTTCCTAAACATTCAGCCACCCGAGAGCGCTTCAGGAGGGCACCGCTCCCAGGGTCAAGTGATCAAAAGAGCTTAGGCCAGGGCACTTGGTATTTGGGAAGGGGGGTCTTCCTGGGAACGCCTCGGTCAGGTGGGGAGGGCTGGGCTGAGACTGTGACCAGGCTTTGGAGGCCCCATGTCTGACTTCTCTCTACAAGAGGCTTGGGGTTCAGGGCATGCGTGAGCTTATTTCCAAGTGGGGAGGAGAATTGGGGGGGAGAGTATTTTAGACCATGACAAGGTCAGGACAGAGGTGCTGGGGCGAGCAGAGTCACAGAGAGGCTGCAGGCCTATGGGGGGCTGGGGCCCCAGGATGGCGCTGGGCGGAGGTGGAGGGAGGACGTGACCCCTCAATAGGGCAAATAGAGCAGGCTTTCCAGAACGCTGGCTGGGACTCCGGGGGCCCTGCGACCAAAGGCAGCCCAGAGCCGCAATGAGGGCCCTGGTGTCACCATCAGACCGTTGCCCACCCCAGAGAATCACTCAAATGGTGGCTTCTAATCAGAATGATGGGGTGTTTTCATCTCTTTTTTTTTTTTAAGATTTATTTACTTATTTATGATAGACATAGAGAGAGAAAGAGAGAGAGAGAGAGAGAGAGAGGCAGAGACACAGGAGGAGGGAGAAGCAGGCTCCATGCCCGAAGCCCGACGTGGGACTTGATCCCGGGACTCCAGGATCACGCCCTAGGCCAAAGGCAGGCGCCAAACCGCTGAGCCACCCAGGGATCCCGCGGTGTTTTCATCTTTGTCGAACCCCAGGCAGCGCGATCTGGGGCAAGGCGGGAGGGGAGAAGAGTAGGAAAAGTTCACAGTGGATTCTGTGGGCATGGACCCCCACAGTTACTTAGGCATCTCACTCGGCAGCTCTCTGCTCCAGGTGAGTGGAACTGTTTTTTTTCTATTCAGGGCGTTTCCTTTTAAAATGAATTTATTTAGGAAAAATCAGTAAGTCTGCTGTGGGGAAAATGTAAAGTGACTAGTGGGAGAGATGATATAGGGACATGGCAAATGTCGTGAAGGCAGGGTGGAAATGGGAGTCTGGACAATACTGAGGCTCAGGGGGTATATTTCTTCATTAAAATCATTTAAAATTCCATGTTTTAAAGAAATGTACATTAATTGCTTCACCTGCGATGCTGGAAACTGGCTAGATGGTGCCAAATCTCAGCCAAAACCAATACCCGCCCCGAGAGAATAGGGGCTGAGGCCCTGGCTGGATTTCCAGTCGAGTGTTGGCAGAGATTGTGGCCTGAAGAAGCATCCAGCCCCGCTGGAACATTTGGATTTGCAGCTGTGCACCCAACAGGTTTCATACTATTAAAAAAACCCCAAAACCCAAATGAAATAGCTACAATTTTTAATGTTCCTTTCTGGGCAATATATCATTTCATCTGACTCTACATTTGTAAGGCATTGCAAAGGGAAGTGGAAAAATCTTTGCTCTATTGGCTGAAAAGCGGAAAAAACCAAATGGTAGAGTTTTATCTGCGTCTTCTATGGCAGACATTATTGGGTCTCTTGGTGGCACCCATGCCTTTTGCTGGTTATGAAATTAATTATAGATACTGAGACTTAATGGGCCTATGACAAATGCCAGCTTCTTCTTCTTCTTTTTAAGATTTTACTTATTTATTCCTGAGAGACACACAGAGGCAGTGACACAGGCAGAAGGGGAAGCAGGTTCCCTGTGGGAAGCCCGATGTGGGACTCAATCCCAGGACCCCGGGATCACGACCTGAGCCAAAGGCAGTTTTTCCACCACTGAGCCACTCAGGTGCCCCTAAATGCCAGCTTCTCATTAGATTTTAATCTTCCTTTTTGGCTTCCCTTGAAATACTGAGTTGACTAACCAATCACCCTCATTTAACTCCAGGAAACCAAAGAATAGTTGCCGTGTAGAGATGCAAAGATGGTAAGTTCCAGAACTCTTTTCCTTCTATAGGACATTCATGGGCTGCATAATCAGCTTTAGAAGTTATGGACATAGGATGAAAATATAATTCTAACCTATTGTGGGAGTAGAGGCCTGTGTTGTAACATTAGGTTTACTCATATATGGAGCAAAGTACCTTTTTCTCTTCACTTTTTTTCTATTCACTTCACTTTCAAGTTTCTCCCGGTGAAGTATCACTGATGTTGAAAACCAGAACCCTTGGGACAAGATATTCTACGCTGGTGTCTTCTGGATCCCTAGTGGGATCATTGTACCACAGTTGACAGCTCTCAGGTCCAAGAGTAGTGAGATGGAACGTTCCTGGGCACAGAGTGAGGCATAGTTGCATCAAAGATGAGTCTACTTGAGACACAAATTACTTTCCTACTCCACCTGCAAGATTTATAAAGATATTGAGTCACTTTGCAGTGCCTAAGTCCAAAGTAGAGACATTTCGATCTATTATGAGGGAAAAGCATCGTTCAAAATGAAAATTTCCTGTATAAATGAAGATTCCAATAAAAATCCACCAACCTGACATTAAAAAGGTAAATCAAAAGACACAAATCTTGATTTTGGGGGGGGGGTCTTATCCTCTAGACAATTTTTTAAAATATCAAAATTGGCTATATACACTGCTTTCAAAAATAAGATCCTTGATTCCTGGTGTTATCAAATGGATAGGAAACAAATTTCAAATGGCATAAAAACACTAAATCTGATTTTACAGCACTTCCTTCAAACTGCTAATTAAATTAAACGTGAATAATGTAAGCATTTATCAACCAGAAAGCTTATAAGCCTTCTAATAAGATTTGTACGATTCTTTAGGAGGTTTTATATAGAACAAGACAGACATTAGAATGAAAATATAAAAAACATGTATTTGTCTTAAGCTTTGAAATGATGACCAGATTATGGCTGGGAGAGTAACAATCCCCATGAGTAAAAGAGAATGATAGTTTCATGATTTTAATGTTTGTTCAGAGGCTAGCCAGTTAATAATGAAAAAAGTGGGTAAATTTTTGCTAATAAATTATAGAGGTGACAGGTACCATAGGACAAGGTATGTGACTGATGTGACTTATTCAGAGGCAATCATAATTTTAAGGTTTAATTCATTTCTTTATAAGTATTGTAAATAAATAATCAAGAAAGCTCCAAATAAATACTCGTGTGGCAGGAATAGAATTGTGAACTCCATATTATCATGAGACATTCTAAGTTTGTATATTCTACAAGTGTTTCCTGAAATGGAAGGCACCAATGGGGGGAAAAATAACCTTGGTCACTGTAGTCAGGATTAGCAGATTACGGCCTGCAAGCCAAATCTGGCCCACCACTTGGTTTTGTAAATAAAGTTTTATTGGAATACAGCCATATGCATTTGTTTACATATTGTCTTGGAAGCTTTTATGCTGCAACAGCGGAGTTTAGTAGCAGTGGCAGAGATCATCAGGCCTGCAAAATCTCTACTATTTCCTTCCTGGCCCTTTATGCAAAGGTTTGCCGACCCCTTGCTTATAGAGTCACTCGGAATCGTGATGATTTATATGTACTTTAAGATTCACCAATGGTAGTGAATTGGCAAATTAATTAATTTTGCTTCTCTTTACTTTTCTACACTCAAAATAAATTACATGTTTGTTTTAGAACTTGTGGCTGATCAATGCTCAAAAGCAAATAAGCAGAATCATTCATCAGAACTAAATACTCTGCAAGTTATTTTCATAAAAATAAATGAGGCAGAGAATAAATAGGACGTACAATGGGTAATATAAATAATAAGATACTACTTGGGCTGCGAAGATGACACTGGATACTTAGAGGAAGTGATTAACCTCCCTTGGAAGTGTCCTTCTCTGAAGTAAACGTTCCTGTCAAAGGCATCACGACAATGTTAATTGAAATAAAGCAGGCAAAGTCCTATGCTGTGTGGGAGATGGGGTTGCGTTCCCTTGCTTTTTAAAAATTTTTCTTCTGAGAAACTCATGGTGAAGAGCCAAAATTTTAATTCCACAGGTCGCGCTACTAGTTTTTGAACTTGGGATGCAATTGCAAGAAGTATATAATAAAATTCTCTGAAATATAAGACGTTGGTTATCAGGGTTAAGAGGAAAATAACTTCAATGATTAAACCATAAGTTAAAAAAAAGAGATGAAATGAATTGCGTGGGGCACTTCAGTCGTTGAGTAGAATGCTCTGGAATGGGCCATTGTCCCTGGTCAAGAGAGCCACCAGGGGGCGCCTCGTTTCTAAGATTTCCCCAGGGGCGGCTCCAGTTGGTTAAGATTCCTGGATTTAGGATTCAACTCAGAAACTTTAGAGACACCCTGAAAGTGAAGAATCAGCTCTGAGGTTCTCGGTTCCCCCTCAAGCCTGGCCCTCACACGCACCAGTGGACACTTGATGTCCTTTGGGATGATTATGTCCCCTCAACGTGGGGCCCTGTGTTTTAATTGATGTAGCCTTCAGTCTACACCGGCTTTAAAAGTCAAGTGGATCCCCAACCCTTTCAGACACGAATTGTGCTCTGGTTCAGGCTCACACCATGGGGACGTGTTGGTGGAAAACAGCAGAGTGTATTTTGGAGTTCTGGGGACCAAGGTCAGCTTTGCCTCTACCAGCACCCTGTGACCTTGAGCAGACTCCCTGATCTCGGGCTTCGGTCTTCCTGTGGCTCCTTTGCAGGACTAGCACAGAGGAGCCATGCCTGGCCCGTGGGGGTGCACTTTGCACCACTTCCCGAGCTCCCGTTACCCTTTCATTGGATTAAAAAAATGATAGCAATAAGGAAATCCAGCTCTTTACGTTACACTCCTGTTACACTTCTCCCTCATGTTGGTCCATCTTTGACTCCGGGATAAACCTTCTGAATCTTGATTTGTTCTTCCCGTCTCTGGGCTGAGCAGCACGGATGGACATTTCTCCGGAGTCTTCATCCCAGTTGAAAGTAGAGGGGCAAGCGCAGCCCAGAGGTCTAACGAGGCGCTCTCTTTGCAGGCTGCTGACAATCTATGAACTGACACTTTTGGGGGGAAATTTGTCTTGAGGGATTCTAACTTCGCTGGACCCCCCAAAGCCTTGGGTAAGCCAAGGTTGTGGGCAAAAGTGGATCTTCCCACTTGGCCCTGCTTGCCTTGGGCTTCCCGCCTGCCTGCTGGGTGTCATTTTGACCATGTGGTTTGTGGCCCCTGGTGTCTCCCCACTTTATTAGGCTTTGGTGGCTTGGTTCTGGGGCGTTCTTGTGGTGTCTCCTCTGCTTCAGAGAGTGCGGAGTGGGGACCAGTGACAGCTTCTGTCTCACTGCCCCATGGCCAGCCTCGGGGATTGGCTTTGCCTCTAGCAGTACATGCGTTTCTCTCCACCCGCCTTGGGTGATCTGGCTTTGGAGCTCTCCCTGACCTTCGCTCACCACCCGACAGGGACACAGCTTTTAAAGTTCTTTCATTCCTTTCAACATGTTACTTGCAACAAATTCCCAAGGGTCAGCTCAGAGGGCAGTTGAGGGGTGCTGTCTAGGACCATAACCACTGCAGTTTTTAATTACTTAACTAATTTTTAAAAAAGATTTTATAAAAAAACAAGATTTTATTTATTCATGAAAGACAGAGACACACACACACACACACACACACACACACACACACACACACAGGCTCCATGCAGGGAGCCGGATGTGGGACTCGATCCTGGGACCCCGGGATCACACCCTGAGCCAAAGGCAGACACTCAACTGCTGAGCCAGCCAGGCATCCCAATTAACTAACTAATTAATTAAGGTTTACAAACACTGCAGTTTAAAACACAATCTGGATGTCGGGTCAGTGCTCAGGAGTGTAGAGACTTTCAAGCTTAGGGAGGATGTTTTGCCTCGTGAATGTCACAGACATGGTAAGAAGCTTTAGGGGATCTGGTCCCCTTTCTTTTTTGGGGGGGTCCCCTTTCTTTTTTCTTTTTTAAGTTTTGAATTTTAATTCCAGGATAGTTAACAGTGTTATATTAGTTTCAGGTGTGTAATATAGAGATTCAACACTTCCACACATCACCGGGTGCTCATCATGGCAGGTGCCCTCCTTCATCCCATTACCTATTTCTCCCACCCTCACTCACCCACCTTCCCTGGGAACCAGCAGTGTGTTCTCTAGAGTTAAGAGTCTATTCTTTGGGTCTCTCTCTCTCTCTTTAAAATATTTTATTTATTTATTCATGAGAGACAGAGAGAGAGAGAGAGGCAGAAGGAGAAGCAGGCTCCATGCAGGAGCCTGATGCAGGACTCGATCCTGGCACCCTGGGATCACTACCTGAGCCAAAGGCAGATGCTCCACCACTGAGCCACCCAGATGTCCCTCTTTGGGTCTCTTTTTGTCTTTGTTCATTTGTTTTGTTTCTTAAATTACACATTTGAGTGAAAGCACATGGTATTTGCCTTTCTCTGATACATTTCACTTAGCATTATACCCTCCTCCATCCATGTCATTGCAAATGGCAAGATTTCATTTTTTTTTGACAGAGTAATATGCCATCATATATTCACCAACTATTCTTTATCCATTCATCTACTGATAGACACTTGGGTTGCTTCCATGATTTGACTATTATAAATAATGCTGTGATGATAAACTTAAGGGTGTATATATCCCTTTGAATTAGTATTTTTGTATTTTTGGGGGGTAAATACCCAGTAGTGCAATTCCTGGATCAGAGGATTGTTCTATTTTTAACTTTTTGAGGAACCTCCATACTCTTCCTCAGTGGCTGCACCAGTTTGCGCTCCCACCACCAGGCATGAGGGTTCCCCTTTCTCCACATCCTTGCCAACACCTCATTTCCTGTGTTTTTGACTTTATCCATTCGACAGGTGTGAGGTGGTAACTCATTGTAGTTTTGATTTGCATTTCCCTGATCATCAGGGATGTTTAGCATCTTTTCATGTGTCTGTTGGGGATCTGGTCCCCTTTCTTGAAAAGACATTCCCTCCATGACCCAGGGGGCACTGAGGGCTCAAGATTCCTTTAACTATTTCTCCCAACAGGCCTCATGAGTCCTCAGGCAAACATGTTATTGATGACCTGCTCTGGTAGCTCAGAATTCTGGAATGGGCTCCGATAGACACCCTCATGGTGTCTCCCAGTACATTTTTTTACTTTAAGCTAAAGAAAGAAAGCTGGGAGCAGCATAATACATTTTGGAAAGACTTTTATCAATAATGCTAATAATTTTCCTTAAAATTTTTTTTTTTTTACTTTTGAGGTGGAAATTCACATAACAAGATTAACCATGTTAAAGTGAGTAATTCAGTGATAGTACATTCACAGTGCTGTGCAACCACCATGCCACCTAGTTCCAAAACAGTGTCATCATCCCCAGAAGAAACCCCATGCCCATCAAACAGTCACTCTTCATTTTTCATTCCCTCCAGGCTTGGCAACCACAATTGAATTCTGTCTTTATGGTTATTTAAAAGTCTGGAGGGGCCCCTGGGTGGCAGAGCTGGTTAAGGGTTGACTCTGGGCTTCGGCTCAAGTCTTGATCTCAGGGTCGTGAGATTGAGTCCTGCATTGGCCCCCATGCTCAGCGTGGAGTCTGCTTGAAATTCTCTCTTCCTCTGCCTCTGCCCCTCCTGCTCATGCTCCATCTCTCTCTCTCTCTCTCTCTCAAATAATCTTAAAAAATTAATAAAATTCTGAACATTTCATACAAATGGAATCAAATAATATGTGACCTTTTGTGCCTGGATTTTTTACTCAACATCTTTTTGAGGTTCATTCATGTTGGAGCATGTGTCAGGACATCATGCCTTTTTATGGCTGATATTACTCCATTGTTTGGATACAACATCGCTGGGCATTTGGGCTGTTTCCACCTGTGGGCTGCTGTGAATAGTGCTGATATAAAAATTCATGTGTGAATTATTTAATTTATTTAAAAACATATTTTATTTATTTGTTTGAGTCTAGTCGACAGTGTCACATGTGTTGAGCACACACCATAGTGAGTCGACAATGCTGTATGCTCTCTCCATATGCTCACCATAGTGCCACCTTGCAAAGCTGTGACAAAACCATTGACCATATTCCCTATGCTGCACCTTTTATTCCCGTGGCTTATTCATTCCATAACTAGAAGCTGGTATTTGTCACTCCTCTTCACGTACAAAGTTTTGCTTAAGCACCTGTTTTCAATTCTTTCACGTGCATACCTAGGAGTGGAATTGCTGGGTCATGTGATCATTCTGTGTTTAATTTTTTTAGGGACTACGAGTTTTCCCCCTATTATTTATTTATTTATTTATTTATTTATTTATTTTCCTTTTTTTCCCCCATTTTTATTTTTTTATTTTTTTATTTTTTGGATTTAGTGCTTTATTCCCGAACTACATGTTCACCACGAATGAACATTCCTTCCCCCCCCCTTTCCCCCATTTTTAAACTTAGTTGTCTTTTGGTAGTTGTAAAAATTCTTTATATATTCTGGATGCTTGACTCTTATCAGATACAAGATTTCAAAATATTTCCCCTCATTGTGTAGGTTGTCTTCTCACCTTCTTCACAATTTCATACTGTCCTATTCCCCACCCCCCACCTTTTTAAGAGTCAGGTTTCTTGAGGTTTAACTTGTGTATCGTAAAATTCACTCTGTAAAAGTATTTAGTGCTATGACTTTTGACAAATATATATAGTCATGTAGCCAGGACCACAGTCAAGATGTAACATTTTCTTTCCCACGACAAGTTTTTCTCATGCCCTTTCAAGGTTAATCCTCCCCTAATGCTAGTTATTTGTTAAGTTTTGTTTTTATGCTACAAACTTTAGTTTTCTGAAAAATTACTGTAAAACATCTAACAAATTATGCTAGGGTAAATGATACCCTATTATATTATTCATATGGACGCTATTTAACATGCAGAGTGTTGATATTTTATATTTTTAATTTGTTTTTCCTTGGCACCTTGCTGCAGGGTAACACTGGTTTCAGGTGAGTGGACCTGGAGTGCCAGCAGGTGCATCAGGAGTCAGCTTCTTTCGTCCTGATGATTCACCAAGAGAGCACACCCTTCAAAGAAGGCAGAGGTAAATTCCACCAGGAGATATGTTCCGACATATTCAGTTACTCGTGTGCAATCTAAAAAATATAGGACATGGGCTGATCTATTTCTTTAATAATGTTCTTCTCTAAAAGCAAAGCATTACTAATGATTTTCTGGTTTCTCAAGAGATAAAGGAAAATCATTTAAACAATGAAACTGCAGTTTGCACCCTAGTATGACCCTGCTCTGGCCACCAGTCTGTGCTTTTGGACACCTGCCCTCGACTCCTACAGTTCATATTGCTCTTTGGAGCCATCCAGTTCCGTGATGCAGCTATCCTAGGATGTTCTCTGGCATTCCACTGCTGTTGAGGGGGCTGCACCGCTATTTGCCCTCTCTATTTGAGCTAGGTGGAATAGGTCTAGATTTTTGAAACTCAAAGAGCCTGATCCAAATGGAATTGATACAAAGAGGGAGATTTCACCAAAAAAGGCCTAAAGAAGAGAAATTTGGGCTCTTATAGGGTTATTAGGACACACAGCTGGGTAGGTGATGGAGAGAATCTTCTTGCAAGTCTACAAGGAGAAGTGAGTGTTCTGTGGGGTAAAACAGTTAATAGAACTGACACCTTGAGACTCATGCAAAGAGCTTTCAGGTTTCTGAGCATCTAGAATAAAATAAACCAGCAGCACACAACAATTCTGCAGGCGTGCATAGAGGTCTTGGTATCCATGTCACTTACCACTTTGTGTTGAAATGATCGATTTGTAGTTTGTCATCTCCCTTAGGCTATCATCTCGCCTCTGTTTCCCTAATCTCTCTGTGGCGCCTGAACAGAGGTCACTCGATGACATCAGGGAATACCATCTACCTGAAGAGAGGAGTTATCTAAGGCACCTTCCGAAGGATGGACATGTACCGTCTTCTGTGCTTGCAACGGTTTACAAGCACTAGAGGCTCACTTATACTTTGGTGCCTCTTTCCACCTTCTCAGCCCTTCCTTTTTTTTTTTTTTTTAAGATTTTTATTTATTTATTCACGAGACACACACACAGAGAGAGAGAGAGAGACAGAGACAGAGACAGAGACAGAGACCTCGGCAGAGACCCAGGCTGAGGGAGAAGCAGGCTCCATGCAGGGAGCCCGATGCGGGACTTGATCCCGGGACCCCAGGATCACGCCCTGAGCTGAAGGCAGACGCTCAGCTGCTGAGCCACGCAGGCATCCCTTTTCAGCCCTTCCTTAACATTCTTCTTCTTCTTCTTCTTCTTTTTCTTCTTCCCCTTCTTCTTCTTCTTCTTTCTTCTTTCTTTTACTCCAGACTCTTTCTTTTTCTTTTAAATTGAATTATAATGAACATACAGTTATTTAATTTCAGGCATACAACATAATCATTCAAGAATTCTATATGTGACTCAGTGCTCACCTTGGTACGTGCAGCACCGTCTGCCACCGAACATGTTTACAGTCTTACTGACTATATTCCCTATGCTGTGCCTTTCATCTCTGTTACTTGTTTTGTAACCGAAAATTTGTACTTCTTAATCTTCTTTCCTTATTTCACACCCCCTCCCCTATGCAATCACTCATTTGCATTCTCTATTTAAGAGTCTGGTTTTTGTTGTTGTTGTTTGTTATTTTTCTTCGTTTGTTTCTTAAGTTTGACATATGAATGAAATCATATGGTAGCAGTCTTTGTCTGACTTATTTCACTCAGCATTATGCCCTCTAGATTCATCTACGTCATTGCAAATGGCAAGATTTCATTCTTTTTTATGGCTGAGTAATGTTCACATATATATTATATATACCATGTCTTCTTTATTCATTCATCTACCAATGGACATTTGGGCTGCTTCCATACCTTGGCTATTGGAAATAATGTTGTGATAAACACAGGGGTGCATATATCTTTCCAAATTAATGTTTTTGTTTTCTTTAGGTAAACACCCATTACTGGAAATACTGGATCATATGGTATTTCTAGCTTTAATTTTTTTTGAGGACCCTCTGTACTGTTTACCACAGTGACTGCACCACTTTGCATTCCCACCAACAGTGCATGAGGGTTCCTTTTTCTCCACATCCTCGCCCACACTTATTGTTTCTTTTTCTTTTTTAACTAAATTTCTTTCTTTTTAAATTTTATTTATGTATTCATGAGAGACACACAAGGAGATAGAGAAGTAGAGACAAAGGCAGAGGGAGAAGCAGGCTCCATGCGGGGAGCCCGATGTGGGACTCAATCCCGGGTCCCCAGGATTATGCCCTGGGCTGAAGGTGGCGCTAAACCATTGAGGTACCCAGGCTGCCCTCTTATTTTATTTTTTTTTTTAAGATTTCATTTATTTAATCGTGAGAGACATATATAGAGAGAAGCGGAACCATAGGCAGAGGGAGAAGCAGGCTCCCTGTGGGGAGCCTGATATAGGACTTGATCCCAGAACCCCAGGATCATGACTTGAGCCAAAGGCAGATGTTCAACCACTGAGCCACCCAGTCTTCCCACTTGTTGTTTCTTATGTTTTTGAGTCCAGCCATTCTCGCAGGTGTAAGATGGCAGCTCATGGTCATCCCTGCTACTTCCTAAAATACCTTAATTTAAATTACATTCCCAGCATCTTTGAACCTGGCCAGTGCGTATTTAGTGCTGAAGTCCATGTTCTGGTTCATAAGGAGAAAGTTTGTTATTTCTGGATAACCCGGTATCCAGTCCAATATCATCATTAGATGCAAGGCATGGTATTGGATTGGATACGGGGCCAGGAAAAAGTTGCTTGTAAAAACATTGCTGAGACAGTTGGTGAAACCGGAATATGGAGCGACAGCGCATTCCTCATCCTGATTTCCACCCCGTCTTTCACTTCTCCTTCTAACTGAAGATTAGATAAGAGTATGTTATTAATGTGGAATTCCCTGAATGTAATAACTGTATTGTCATTATACTGGAGAATGTCCCTTCTCTTAGAAAATGTGCATGGGGGTGTTCAGGGATAGAGGGATACGGTGTATACGCTTTACCCTCAGATGGCTCTGATGGACAGAGACTGATAAAGTGGATGCTGCAAAAGGTTAGTAACTTGCCAGGTGGGGGGAAGGATATTGGGAATTTTGTACTATTCTTGCGGTTTTATGTAAAAGTAAAATTATTTACAAATAAAAAGGTATTCATTTCTCAGCGTGTTAAGTCTTTCCTGAGATGCACCGTGCATAAGAGGCCGAGCCCACCGAGAGAGCCAGAGAGCTGGGACTCAGCTTTGGAGCCACACTTCTCCTTCCTCGTTCTCTTTCATTTTCCTCGCCTCTAACTTCCTCATCTTCTTATCTGCAGGTGGACACGCCTGAAGTCCCCGTTGTTTGTCCTCTACGCTCTCCTGGCCCTCTCCTGGCTCCTGGCTTCTCTGGTGGTGTTCGCCAGGTGTTGTGGAATGTTATTGCTCTGGGTGCTTGGGTGAGTTGCAGATGCTCAATTCGTGTGCCGTGAAGAGTGCAGGTAAGGCGGGTGCCCAGAGAGCGCTTCTGATCTGAGGTTTAAAGGAACCACAGGCATCAAATGAAATTGGAGATCCTCACTTCCTCCCTGCGCCCACACTCTCACTGAGCCGGCGGGTTTTGGTTTTTACCACCATTCAAATCAGTTGCCCTTGGTAGGTCACCAGGCACTTCCCATTGGAAATCCAGTGGACAGGGGCACCTCGGTGACTCCGGGGTTGAGCGTCTGTGTTCGGCTCAGGGCGTGATGCCAGGGTCCTGGGATTGAATCTCACATCGGGGTCCCCACACGGAGCCTGCTTCTCCCTCTGCCTGTGTCTCTGCCTCCCTTTCTGTGTCTCCCATGAATAAATTAAATCTTAAAAAAAAAAAAAGGGAAATCCAACAGACAGTTTTCTGACTTTTGCACATCAACCTCCTTGGAAGCTGTGTGATTTGGGATAGGAGTACTGGCAACATCACAGACCGCATACCATGGCCGACTCTGTTCAACCACTTTACCTCTTTACGTGTAATTCCCAATTTATTTCTCTCAACAGCCCCTAGTGGCGGATGCCAGTCTCTGTCTCAGTCCGCTTGGGCTGCTGTGATGAAATACCATCAACTGGATGCTTGTGAACAGCAGAAGTTTGCTTCCCAGTTCCAGAGGCGGGGAAGTTCAAGATTAAGGCACCAGCCGGGCTGTGTTCTGGAGAAAGCCCTCTTCTTACAGTGCAAACAGGCTTCTCGCTGTGTCCTCACAGGCTGGAAAGGAACAGGGGAGCTCTCTGGAGCCTCTTTTGTGAGGCTACGAATCCCCCTCCTGAAGACTCCACCTTCAAGACCCAGTCACTCTCCAAGGCCTCACCTCCTAATATCGTTCCCTTGGGGGTTAGGTTTCAACATAAGAATTTTGGGGGGACACAAGTATTTGGAGCTTAGCATTATGATTTCCATTTCACAACAAGAAACCGAGGCAAGGGGGATCCCTGGGTGGTTTAGTGGTTTAGCGCCTGCCTTTGGCCCAGGGTGTGATCCTGGGGTTCCGGGATTGAGTCCTGCATCAGGCTCCCTGCATGGGGCCTGCTTCTCACTCTGCTTGTGTCTCTACCTCTCTCTTTCTCTTTCTCTCTCTCTCTCTCTTTGTGTGTCTCTCATGAATAAATAAGTAAAATCTGAAAAAAAAAAAAAAGAAGCTGAAGCAGGAGTTGTTAAGGAACTGGCCTCATGTATTATGCTGAGTGAAATAAGTCAATCGGAGAAGGACAAACATTATATGGTCTCATTCATTTGGGGAATATAAAAAATAGTGAAAGGGAATAAAGGGGAAAGAAGAGAAAATGAGTGGGAAGTATCAGAAAGGGAGACAGAACATGAAAGACTCCTAACTCTGGGAAACGAACTAGGGGTGGTGCAAGGGGAGGAGGGCGGGGGGGTGGGGGTGACTGAGTGACGGGCACTGAGGGGGGCACTTGACGGGATGAGCACTGGGTGTTATTCTATATGTTGGCAAATTGAACACCAATAAAAAATAAATTTATAAAAAAAAAGAAATAAAAAAAATAACACTTCAAAAAAAAAAGGAACTGGCCTCATGTAGCAGGTGCTGGTGCCAGGACTGAAGCCCAGGAATCGTGGCTTACCTGCCATGCGACCTGGCGCAGGAAGTACTCAGCCCAGTCCCTTACGTGGTGGCTGTCAGCGCTGTAACTAGCTCTCCGACGTCAAAGTCCGGGTGGTCCGGCGCTGGGCTGTCCTTCCTGGATGTGGTTAGTGCAAACTGAGATGTTTCAGGTGTCATACACTCGTCAGACGTTGAAGATTTAATACGCACACAGAAGAAATAGAACATAAATAAATGCTCCGGGGTAAGAGTCATAGTAAAAATTGTACACAGAGCGTACGAAGGCAGCTAATCGCCTGCGCCTCCACTACCACATATCTTGATAGTTAAAAAAAAGTTTTGGATCCAATGGCGTAAAGAAAATATATCAGTAACAGTAACTCCACATTTAAAATTTCACTTTAGGGGCACCTGGGGGGCTCAGTGGTGGAGCGTCTGCGTTCAGCTCAGGGTGTGATCCTGGGGTTCCGGAATCGAGTCCCACATCGGGCTCCCTGCATGGAGCCTGCTTCTTCCTCTGCCTGTGACTCTGCCTCTCTCTGTGTCTCTCATGAGTAAATACATAAAATCTTAAAATATTAAAAAAAGAACTGAACTGTTTATCTGATGGTTTAGGCTCCTCTCCCAGGGCTGGGGGTGGGCAGGGGCCTCTTGCAGTTGCAGTAGGCTCCTCCTTACCTGACTCTGCCCTGTGAACACCTGCAAACCCCATTTCTCAAAACCAGCCTCAGGATCTGTCCGTAACACCCGCCTCTCCTGTGTGCCCACCTCAGTAATCCCCCCACCCCTGCCACCTTCAGGGCAAAACCCGGGCTTCGTCTTCACTCACCATCTCCTTCCATCTGTTTGTCCTGTCAGAGTCTGCAGTTCTGTGGACTGTGCCTTTTAGATGTCTCTGGAGTTTCTCCGTTCATCTCCCATCCTGGTCTAGGTTACCCGGATGATTGGAAGGGACTGGAAGGGTCTTCACGTGTGCACCAAACTCTGCATTCCAGAGGGTGCTCGTTCTCACGTGCACAGCAGATAGTCACCTGCCATTGTTCCCATGAAGCCCAAGCTCCCTCTCAGGGCTGGCTGACTGGGCTTTTATCAACTGGCTCCTCCTTGCCTCCTCAGTCTCATTGATCATGCTGCTCCCTCTGCCAGTTTGTACTGCAGCCATCTGTATCTTGCTACTTTTCGCCTAAATTCGCCTTCTAGTCATACTACTTCTGCACCCCACCCCACCACCTCTATCCCAAGAATTTTGTCTGACAAGCTTACCCTCTTTCGGGTCTCAGTTTAGCTTCAAACTGATGCATCCTCTCTATGTTTCCCCCCATAAGAGCGGTGTGCACCCTCCTTTATGGGTTGATTTTGAGCATAGACTGGGTCCATCTCCATTTTTACCTCCAGCACCAGGAAAGTGCCATGGGAATAGTAGTTAGCCAACGAGTATGTTTAACATACCTGAGTGGATTCTGGATTCAACACAGCTGGCTGTAGCCAGAGGGCAACTGATGACCACGTCAAGAGGACACTAAGGCCTTTGTAGATGTTGACACTCAGGTCTGTCTGATTTCCAACCTTTTACAAAAACTGTCAAGGTCAAGGGAACTAAATCCCTAAAATCCAAACCCCTTTTTTCTTGGCCAGCTGATGAACTGTTCCTCTGTCCAGTCCCCAGAATCATTCCTTACTCCCCTTTTGCTTATTTTCCTAAGAGTGGTCAGGCTGCAAATGTGTCAGTGAAGGGGAGGCTGGGGAGAAATTGGGTAGCAACGTTTTCTGCTTAGCTGTGGAGAGAGAAGTAACTTTTTAAAATTGTACCTAATACTTTTCATCAGCTTACTCTTTTCAAGTATGGTTCCCAAATTAAATCTGAGTCATTTTGGGGGACCCAAGATACCCCTCGGAAGTATTGGATGTGGCTGTGAAATGTGTTCTCAAGGAAGCCCTTGTAAATTTCCATGAGCCACTGTTGTTCTAAGTCATACGAAGGCAGGAATCCATCAGAGCTACCCCATGTGCACAAGAAAGGATTATCTAGAATCTAATTTTATCTCTAACTCTATAAACAGCCAAGTGGCACCATTTATTATTTTACATAAATCAGTCCTGAGACCAAATTCCCTTTTAAATGTGTCCTTCAATCTTTTCTAATGCTGCTTGAAAAAACCTCAGTAGCTTGAAATAGTTCTGCGGCCTCTGCCTTTTGGGAAGGAGACAGGGGCTGGAGGAAGGAGAGAAGGGAAAGATCTTGACATGGAAGACGGAACCCCTGTCAGGCACAACTGACCAACAAGACATCGGCCCCAGGAACCAGAACATCTGGATGAAAAGTGAAATCCGTGGTTGGCCTCTACTCAACTTGGCCAGATGCCTTTTTCTATTCTCATGTAAAATGTCTTTTGGATAATAGGAAATTGTAGGCCTGCATTAGTCACCATTAGAAAAACTTGCACAGGAATTTACTCTCCTGTGACTTGACTTGGAGAGTGGCTGGTATCCATGGGTCCTTAATTAATGTTCGTGAGAGACCAGGGCACTGATGAAGATGGATGCTGCATGTCCCTTAGGCTTCCTGTGGCTCCATGGAAAGGACATGACATCGGGCATCATGGCAACGTGAAAATGCACTTCCTTCTCCTAGACATATTTTTACCAATGTAATATTATAATATGATTCTCTCTTGTTTATCCCCTTATTTTTTATAGTTAAAATTTTAATTTGGTGTTTAAATGTAATTTGAGTGCTGCCTTGGGCTCTCTAGAGGCAAGGTGATATGAATTCTGCAGAGCAGAATAACTGCAATTTTCACATGGTGTTTCATGGCGACCGGGGACGTGCAGTGCCTCGTGACTGGGTGTCTACAAGCTCCTACCACCAGCTTCAAAAGCACCATCATGAGCAAATGAGAAGCCGATAAAAATAAATGTTTCTCTCTTTCCAAATTCAGTTACCAGAGTGGAAAATCAACTTGTTATCTTTTCTTGCCATATTTTATAGGATGAAAATCTGGTCTTTAAAAAATATTTAGGAGTAAATAGCCTGGTTTCTTCCTTCTATTCAGCTAGGGGCTGCATTTCTGGGCAGGTAAGTCAACTGTAAAACCTAATCCTTTCCTGTCTGATTTTGGATGCTGTGCTTGGGGACAGATTATACTGTTGTTGTTGTTTTTGCTTGTTTGTCATCCTCAGTCCAGTGACTTCTCCTCTCTGACTTCAATCCAGACGTCATTTACATTCTCAGTGTTTGACGTCCTTGGATGAAATCAGGAATGGCAAATAACTTTGAGAACTTTGTGCTCATATGGTTATAAATGTGCTTGCTGAACGTTTTTGGTTTTGGTTCAGTTGTAAGCTGATATTGGTTTTGGAAATGAAAAAAGAAGTCTCAAGGAGATGTCATCAAATAAAAATTAATTACTCCACAAACATCAATCGTCTGTCTCATGTGTACCAAGCCTTGTCCTAGCAATAAGGTTACAGACAGAAGTAACACAAGGCTTCTGCCTTTGGGGGAGCTTCCTGTTGCACAGGGAGCCGAGAGAAGTAAACCAGTGACTACCTCGTGGTAATATACTGGCCATGGTGGTTGGTGGTATGGAAAACCAGTTACCTTTGTGGGTATCCGAGAGTACTAGAGCCTGACTTGTAGGTTCAAATCCTGATTGTGTCATTAATATCTTCGTGGTCCTTGGGCATGTGATTTAACCTCTCTGAATCTCAGAGTTCTTATCTATAAAATGGAGATATTCCCAGCTACTCCCTGTGAAGCACTTAACCCCGGGCTTAGTGTACTTTCTCTGTTCAGAAAAATCTTGGCTATTGTTTTTATGACTATCAGGTATATTCACGGTGCCATGGAAGCTGGAAGGGGGTACACCAGACTGTGAGGTTGCACAGGGGAGGTAATGTCTGAAAAAGATCTTGAAGAATGAGCAGGAGTTTGCCAAAAGGGGTAAAGGGGGGCACACTAAGCAGAGGAAATGGCACTTTCGGCTGTCATACCAATGGGAAGCAGCTTGGCATGTTTGGGAACTACAAGTTCATGAAGATTCAACATTTAATGAGTACCTCCTCTGTGCCAGGCATGCTTCCAGGTACTGGGGATTCAGTGCTGAAAACAGAGCCGGTGTCTGCTGTCATAGCACTTATATTCTAGTGGGGAAGACAGTAAATGAATACATTCAGACATGTCTGAGACAGTTTTTGGTAGTGATACATACTATCTGCATCAGTTCTTTTCAGAAGTCCATTATAATAAAGCAGGGAGGCAGTGAGGGTATTGAGTAGAAGACCACCCCAAGCATTCCCTTATGTGAAGTGAGAAGTGTGTGTGAGGGACACCTGGGTGGCTCAGCGGTCGGCTCAGGTTGTGATCCCAGGATCCGGGGTCGAGTCCCACATTGGGTTCTCTGCTGGGAGCCTGCTTCTCCCTCTGCCTGTGTCTCTGCCTCTCTTTCTCAGTCTGTGTATCTCATGAATAAATAAATAAATGTTAAAAAAAAAAAAAAAAGGTGTGTGTGAAGCAGGGAGTGGCAATGAGCTGGGAGTGTCAGGCGGTGAGGTCAGGGAAGAAGGAAAGCTCTAGATCATGAAGGGCTTTCCAAGAGTTTCTGCCCTGGATTGTAGGCCAATGATTACTGAACTCCAGTCTTTCACACATTTTGTCATATTTGTGGAAATTACAAACTTTCTATGTAATTATTTATTTAGAATGTCTATGTAAATAAACTCACCTCTTGGCAGCCAGTAAACACATGCATTTATTTTCAAAAGAAAGTGTCATAGCACAGCTGCAAATGGAAGATCAGAATTACCTGTTGTGAAAGTGGCAAATGGGTTAAAGGAAAACACAACCATAAAAAAAAATTGTTTAACTGCGTGCCATGTAAAACTATCCTGAGTAGCATCATTGGTCCATTTCCTGCATGCAGGTCAACATTAACAAGGGCAATGGGAAATCTCAGAAAACGGCGAACATGATCCTTGGTGACCGATGACTTAAACAAGGAGAGAGGGGTCAGCGAGATGTTAAGGACGCTGTTGTAAGGGGCGCGGGGCAGAAGGTGGTAGCACAACTAAGGAAGTGTCTGGGAATGAAGTGGGACGGGCAGATACAAAAGATGCTTTGAAGGTTGATGAACAGACCATGGGCCCAGTTGGATAAAGGGATGAAGGAGAGGGAGGCACCAAAGAAGAGGTCTGTGTTTTTGGCCTAGGTGTCATCAAGAAGTTATTTTCATGTTTGTATGCAGTTGGAGCTATCAGAGCAAACATTACTGGCATTTGGGCTGACAAACAAGCTTTGGAAGTTAAAAGGTGTTCAACCTGGAGCCGCTGCCTCCCATTAACGAGATATTAAAATCAATACTATAGACCAATGGACCTAACAGACACGCACAGAATGTTCCATCCCGTAGCACCAGGATACACATGCCTCTCCAGTGCACCGGGAGCATTCTCCGGGATAGATTATATGTTAGGCTACAAAACATGTGTTAATAAATTTAAGAATTACCACCAAGATATCAAGATACCACATATCTTTTCTGATCACACTGGTAGGAAACTAGAAATCGGTCGCATAGGAGGCAAACTGCAGCATTCACAAGTACATGGAAATTAAACAACACACCCTTGAACAACCCATAGATCAAAGAAGAACTTGAAAGGGAAATCAGAGAGTCCCGAGATAAAGCAAGAACAGAAGCACAATATGCCAAAACTTATGGGATGCCATAAAGAAATTCTACAAGGACAGTTTATAGCAATAGCTGCCTATATGAAGCAAAAAGAAAAATCTCAAATAAACACCTTTGTACCTCAAGGAACTAGAAAAAAAAGAAGAGCAAACTAAGGTCAAAGTTAGCAGAGGAAAGGAATAGTAAACATTGAGCGGAAATAAATTAAATAGGGACTGGAAAGACAGTAGGAAAAAAAATCGATGAAACCACAAGTTGGTTTTTTCACAATATCAATGAAATTGACAAATGTTTAACTAGACTAACAAGAAGAAGGGAGAGGAGTCAAATAAATGAAATCATCAATGAAAGAGGAGACGTTTCAACTGATGCTATAGACACATAAGGGATGGTAAGAGACTTTAGACAATTATATGACAGCAAATGGGATAACCTGAAAGAAATGAATAGATTCCTAGACACATACAACCTACGAAGACTGAGTCATGACGAGAGAGAAAATTTGAACAGGCCAATAACAGCTATGGAGATTGAATCAGTCACCAAAAACCTCCGGAAAAGAAAAAGCCCAGGACCAGATGGCTTTGCTGGTGAATTCTACGAAACATTTAAAGAAGAATTAACACCAATTCTTCTCAAACCATCCCAAAAATGAAAGAGAAGGGAATGCTTCTAAACTCCTTTGATGAGATTAGCATTACCCCAATCACAAAGCCAGGCAAGAACACAGCAAGTGGAGAAAACAACAGGCCAATACCCCCGACAAATCTAGATGCAAAAATCCCCAACAAAATACTGACAAACTGAATTCAACAGCCAGTGGGGTTTATCCCTGGGATGGGGTTTGTACAGGTGTTTGTAAATCCCAACATTTGTTGCCGTGTTATTCACAATAGCAAAGCAAGCAGAAACAACCTAAGTGTCTGCTGATGGATGATTGAATAAAGAAAATGAGGCGTACGTACACACTAGAATATCAGTCAGCCACAAAGAAGAAAGAAACCCTGCCACTTGCAACAACATGGGTGAGCCTTGTGGGCATCAGGCTTAGTGAAAGAAGTCGGGCAGAGAGACACAAATACTGTATATTTCAGTCACCTGTGGAATCTAAAAAGGCCAAAATCACCGAAACAAAGAGTAAATTGGTGGTTGTCAGAGCCTGGGAGGTGGGGACGATGGAGACTCGGGTCAAGGAGTACAAACTCCTACTTATAACTGATCAAGTTCTGGAGACCTCATGGATGGCGTGAGGACTCCAGTTAGCAGTACTGGTTTGTGTGCTTGAAAGTTGCTAAGAGAGGAGATCCTGCACGTCCTCACCACACACACCTTTTTTTTTTTTAATGTAACCATGTGAAGTGATGTTAGTGTGATAATCAAGCTTATTGTGACAATCATTTTAAAATATATACTTGTATCAAACCATTATGTTGTACACTTTACATTTATATAATGTTATGTATCAATTATATCTCAGTAAAGCTGGGAAAAAACTTTTTACCCCCAGAGCCAAATACTTGTATTCTGGGGGAGGGAATTCCCTCTTCCTATTTCTTTTTTTTTTTTTTTAAGACTTTATTCATTTATTCATGAGAGACAGAGAGAGAGAGAGAGAGAGAGAGAGGCAGAGACACAGGCAGAGGGAGAAGCAGGCTCCATGCAGGGAGCCCGACGTGGGACTCGATCCCGGGATCACGCTCTGGGCCGAAGGCTGCGCTCAACCGCTGAGCCACCCGGGCTGCCCATCCCTCTTCCTATTTCTGAAGGAATTATGCATATTCCAAAGGATCATAAGCCATGGGGGAGCAGAGGTTCTCTCTCAGAGTGGAGGGGTCGGTGTGTAGCCTCTGTATATAAATTCCCACCAGATTCACGATTTAGGGGCTCCGCCCTGTAGTACAGTCACCCCACCCACAGACAGCACAACATCTGGTTCCCCTTGGATTCCTTGGGTCACTAGATATGGGAATCTGGGCAATTATTGCTATCAATAATAAGTGTGATCTCTCCTCTAGAAACTCATGTTTGCTTCTAGGATAAAAATGAAAGAGTCTGGATATGAGAAGCTCAGGGGGTGGGTGATAGACCTCCCATAACCTCTACGGATGTAGAACTTCAGAGTTTTTAAAAAAAAATTATTTATTTACTCGTAAGAGACACATAGGGAGAGGCAGAGACACAGACAGAGGGAGAAGCAGGCTCCATGCGGGGAGCCTGATGCAGGACTCCATCCCAGGACCCCGGGATCACGCCCTGGGCCAAAGGCGGATGCTCAGCCACTGAGCCACCGAGGCACGCCTAGAACTTCAGTGCTCTGAGTGTAGATTTCCCATCATGATCTAACCTGACCTTCTTGAAAGTTCTGAGCTCAGGGCTGCTGCGAGGATCTTTCATTTGAGGAAGCGAGACTGGGAGATGAAGGGTTTGTCTGAGCTCAGGCAGCCGGGGAATAGCAGAGCCGGCTGCTTCTGGGCCAGGGCCACCTCTGCCCTGCAGGGCACAGCTGGCAACGTAGAGACATTTTGGGTTGTCACAGGTCGGAGGAGGCAGCGAGCATCCTCAGCGGGCACGGCCGCTGGCAGCAGAGCTCAGCCCTGCCGAGGCCGAGAGACTGCTTCCTGGTCCCTTTTGCTCCTCTCCTCGGGGAGCCTCCTCTTTCCTGCAACTTCCATCCCAACTTGATTGAAAGTGAAAACCAACCTGCCAGTCATGCCCCACGGAGAGCACCTGCGGCTGCGATTGTCACCCTTTGAAGTTTCCTTCAGCAGATAGATCATCCCTGCCTTTATCACAATGTTTTGCCTGATGATGCCTAACTCGATGCTGACGGAGAGCATTACGTTTGTATGTGTTTGCTGCAGGAGCCTGTTGTAATAAAACAAAAAGGCCGCAAAGTGCACTGGGCGAGGCGGCAGGCCGGACCTTGGAGACCTCCGAGGCTGGCAAGCGTGTCTCTGGCCAACCCCTGCCGCCACTCGGGGCCTCGCTCGCGTGGATGCGGTGGGCTCCCCAGCGTCCCTCCCAGAGCATCCCGGCTCCGGCTGCCCCCACGGCTCCTTCCTTGGCCGGCCTCCCGGCGGCCTCGGATCCCACCAGGGCAGAGGGGAGCACTGCTTGCCCGGACCCTGGGCCGCCGGGCTATCGGCTTGATGCGGAGATTTAATTCTGAAGAGTGGAACATTCTCACCTGGTGGATGGACACGTGTTCTTGGACAGCCAGCCTAACGAACGGGGGCACTTATGATTAGTCAAGGTGCTGGGCTTCATCCTGGCCGCCGCTTCTCTCTGGGTCTTATGGCAAACCTTCTGCTATAGTTTGATTTGATTTATTGTCAGCTTCTTTCTTTCTTTCTTTCTTTCTTTCTTTCTTTCTTTCTTTCTTTCTTTCTTTCTTTCTTTCTTCTTTCTTTCTTTCTTTCTTTCTTTCTTTCTTTCTTTCTTTCTTTCTTTCTTGTTACTGTTACTTCCCTAGGGTTTTGGAGGCCTAGGGTGAAGGGATCACAGTGCTAAGCAGCAGTTTGAAAACCTCAGAGGCAGTGAAATCAGACTTTAGTCTGGGGTGGATTTGCTGTGACCTGAAATGGCCACAGTCCTTGTCTACCCGCAGGGTCCTCCCTTAGACTCCTTTCAATCTGCTGGTCTAGAAGATGTTCCAGTGATGTGCTAATGTCTTCGGAGAGAGGAACCCCCGTACTGTAAAGAGGAGAATGCTTTCCTGCAGTCCACACACTAGATTCTCACTCGCCCGAATCCCTTCTGTGCCATAATTGAGCTCCACCCACAAGACAGGGACCAAACTTCTACTCCGTGCTTAGAAGGTCATTAAGGTCAAGACCACAGTGGGTAAGTGTGAAATCTGGGTTCTGGATTCTCCCCACCCTGGGGATTGGGGAGAGGGTGAGGTGGAGACTTTGTGGCCCACCCACTTGCTACCACTGCTGACACATCAACACACATCCCAGAAGGAAGGCCTTAGACTGACTGCCCGTGGGCATCAGACATGGTGGCCCTCCTCCCAAAGATGCTGGACCCTCCTTCTGGTTGGCTTTCGGTGCTATATAGCAAATCACCACATGTCCAATGGCTCAACACAACACATACATTTATCATCTCAAAGTTTCTGTAGGGCAGGGGTCTGGCCAGGGCTCCCTGGGGCCCCTACTCGGGCATCTCGCATGGCTGCCATCAAGTGGTTGGTGGGGCTCCGTTTCCCTCTGGAGTTTGGGCTCTCCTTATAAGCTCACATGGTGGTTGGCAGCATTCAGAATCCACCTCCTTGTGGTGTTAGAACTAAGGCCCCAGCCTTTTGCTGGCTGTTGGTGGGAGGCTGCTCTGAAGTCCTAGAAGATGCCCCCTTGTGGTTATGAGTTGAATCATGTCTGCAAATCTCAACTCCCCCCGAAGTGTGAATGGAACCTTACTCGGAAGCCGCCAGTTGCAGATGATCAAGTTAATATAAGGTCACATATAGGGTGGGCCCTAATCCAATGACTGTGTCCTTATGAGAAGGGGAAATTTGGATATAGAGACAGACATAAATAAATGGCTGTTGTTTGAGGTATTTTGTTATGGCAGCCCTAGGACACAAAGACCACCTGCCACGTGGGCTTCTTCCATGTGGCTACTCATTCTATCAAGGAGGCAAGGGGTCTTTCTTTCTAGTGTGCCGGGATGGGACTTACATAGCATAACCTAATCAAAGGAGTGACCTCCCACCACCTTGGCTATATTTTGTGGGTCAGAAGCAAGTCACAGGTCTCAAGGGGAGAGGATTTCACAAAGATGGGGCTATTGGGAGGGGTCACTGGGGCCATTCTTCCCCATGGACCTAGGAACACATCAGGCTTTGACTTGACCTCAACCAATTGCCAGCCTTGCTGTCTTCAGCCAGGCGTGAGGGGGTGGGGGTAGGGATGGGGGTGGAGGTGGAGGTGGTGGGGAGGGCTTTGTAAATGTTGGTCCAAGACCAAGTTCTCACGTCTGTGGTGAAACAAGGATTAACAAAAGCACAAGGTCATGAGGTTTTCATTAACCTGGATTTATTCCATTTAAAGAGATACCTGAGTTCTTGGTATAAAACTGTCTCCCCTTTAAAAGAAATAATGGTGACCGTAGAGCGCATGGGACATTTTGGGGAGAGGGTGTCTCTATTTGGCAAAATAAAAGTTGGAAACTCTAAATAAAGAATGAGCTGGACAGATTCGTCAAGTCCGAGAACCCCTGGTCTGGAGCATGAGGTCTTCTCTGAACAAAGAGCCGAGCCGGTCAGGCCACAGCAGGGCACAGCGAGTCTCCACCGCCTGCCCAGAGCCCGGCTGAGCCGCCTGGTGTTTGGGAGGAGCTGGCCCCCAGGGACAGACTGGCTGCTCCTCAGTCCGTTCCAAGAGCCCCGAGAGCTCATGAGAAAGGAGCAGGCCACGACCACGATTTAGCATCATGCTCTGAGCTGTCATCCACGCCGATAGCAGAAAAGGCCATTTTCTGAGGCATCGTTATCCAAAACACCATGGGTTAGGTTATTCTTTGCCGCATATTCAGAGCCTTGGGGATAAAGGTCTCTTTAAAGTTAGGCCTTGGACAAAGTTTGCTTTTCTTGGCAAACATACGTATTTTTTCTTCCTTAGACAATGAGAGCTCCGCGACAATCAGAGTTGTTTCTCTTTTTGCCTTGGTTTCCAGGAAGCTTAGAGAACGTTCTTTGTGTTTAACTGGTCCAGTTTCCCAGAGCTGTGGTCGTACTTGACATCCTGCTGCCTGCCTCACTCCTCTGCTTCTTATTCTTTCCGGCTTCTCTCAGTTTTAGGGGCTGCGTCTCCAAACTTGAATCACCCCAAGTCTTCGGGGGAGTGTCTGGGGATAAATGGCAGGTGAGCTTCTCACGGTTGCCATAGGATTGAGGAGGTTAAGTACATGAGAATGTTCCATAAACAGTGGCCATGAACACACATGTGCCCACACACACGTGCATGCATCCCCGCCTTCAGGGTGGCATAGTGGTCAAAGGAGGGCTTAAAGATGGCAGGGAAAGGCCTTGTGAATCTCATACATGGGACACACTCGGTTTTCATCAGTTTTAATTTGTGGTCCTCAGCCGGTCTTGTCATCTCGTGGACGCATCCTTCCTCTGAACAAACATCGGAATTCTCCACCATCTCCGAGACGTCCGGCTTCTCATCCAGGTTTGGGCTTCACCCTGAGGTTAGGCCTAAGGTGTGGACTGGGGTGTAAGTAGCCTATTTGGGAGGTGAGGGAAGTACTTCTGGGGGCAGGAGGGAGTGAAGGGGGTTGAATTATGTCCCCTAAAAGGATGTACTCACATCCCAATCCCCAGTTCCTGTGAGTGTGACCTTATTTCCTAATTAATTAACTTAACCGTTGATGTAACTAAGCGAGGGATCTCTAGATGAGATGTTCTGGGTTTAGAGAGGGCCCCAGTCCAGCGGCAGGTGTCCTTACAAGAGGTGCAAAGGGGGGATTTGACACATGAGGACGGCGGGCAGAAGGCCGTGTGACCACAGAGGCAGAGACTGGAGAGATGGAGCCGAGGAGCACCTTCCAGAAGGTCGGGGGGCCAGGCGGGGCCTCCCTGAGGGCCTTCTGGGGGCGCCCTGCCTCGCGCTTCTGTCCTCCAGAGCCCGGAGACAGGAGGTGGCTGCGGTGCCAAGTCACCCACCTGCGGAGACTTGGGTGGGGGGAGCCCCGGACCACGCAGGGGGTGGGCTGTGGCCTTAGGCTGCGGGTGGGGGTCGGGGTGGGGGTCAGGCCCTCCGAGCAGCCTGCCCCGGGCCCCAGCCGCCATCCCGAGGGGTGTGGGTGCTCTGGGGCCTGGGGCCCAAGCTGGTGGCCAGAGCCCCCCTGGGGCTGCGTGTGAATCCGGGTCCTGGCCCCCAGCCCGCCCCTCAGGCACCGGCCGCCCAAGGTCTTCTTTTTTTTTTTTTTTAAGTTTTTCTTTTTTTTTTTTTAGTTTTTATTTATTCCCGAGACACACAGAGAGGCAGAGACACAGGCCGAGGGAGAAGCAGCTCCCCACGGGGAGGCCGATGCGGGACTCGATCCCGGGACCCCGGGGTCCCGCCCTGAGCCGAAGGGTCTGCGCTCCTGGAAGCAGGCGGCGATGGGGCTGCCCTCGGGTCCCAGGGTCCCAGGAGCAGCCTGGCGCCGGGCCTGCCTTCTCGGGCGGGAAGACCCGGGGGGACGGCTCAGGACGCCGCGCCCTCAGGGCCCTGAGGCCCAAGGTTAGGGCACACCGTGACCTTTGCTCCCAGGGTGTCCCCGGGGTGTCAGCTGCCCTGAGGAGCATTTGCTTCAGGCCGCGGGGGAAGGGAGCCCAAGCACAGGCTTCTGGAGCTCTGCCCCGGACGGCTCCTGCGCCTCGGCCAGAGCCCGGCCGGGGCCTGCCTCTCTCTGAGGGAAATCTGGGAAACGTTTGTTTTTCAGACGGACACGCCGCCTTTCCTCCCTCCTCTGCCTAAATACTGTGTGACGTGGAGGGGGACTGTGGGCGGCCATAAGACGCCACAGCTCAGGGCCCGACCAGCTGACCCGCATTCCCTCACGGCTCTGGAGGCTGCAAGTCCACAACCAACGTGCCCAGGGGACCCTCCCTCTGAGGGCTCTGGGCCAGGATGGGTTCCACACCCACCTCTGACCTTCAGGGGGTGGCCGGCACCCTTGGCGCTCCTTGGCTCGTGGCACCCTCACCCCCATCTCTGCCTCCACTGTCACAGGGCCTCCTTACCACCCCCCCCCCGCCCCCCCCCCCGTCTCCACGTCTCCGTGTCTCTTCCCCTCTTCCTGGGGGAACACCAGACGCATTGCATTCAGGGCCTGGCCTGCTCCAGTGTGACCCCGTCTTAACTCTGCATCTGCAGTGACCCCACTGCCCAGCAAGGTCACATTCGAAGGTTCAGGGAAGGACATGAAGTTTGGAGGGACACCATCCAACCCAGGACAGGGATCAAGGCTTCGGCTGGGGAATCATCAGCCATCTCCCCACAAGGTCTCAGCTGAGTGACCCTTCCTCCAGGAAACCTCCTCTGACCTCCCCAGAGCCGAGGTAGCTGCCCCTCTGTGAGCTCTCGGAGCGCGCTGTTCTTCCCAGCATGGTGGCTGCGTGATGACTGTCCATCTGCTGCTCTAAAGGCCCCCTCGTGTCAGAGGCCCCCTCGTGTCAGAGGCCAGGGGGCTCCATTTGGCCTCTCCCTGACCCCCACTGCTTGGGGTTAGGCCTCAGTGAATGTTGCCTGCCTCTGACTTTAAGTGGCAGAAAAGCCAGACTCCTAAGTCGGCTCACACCTAAGGGGATTTATCTTCTCACTCGCCTGACAGGAAGTCCAAATTATAACACTTTAGTGGTTAAAAACTGGTGTAGGCTCAGGAAGTCAGGGCTTTGGCTCTGCTTGTGCCCTCCTCCTGGCTTAGCTTCAGTTTTAGGTGAGGAGCAAGATGGCGGCCTCGGTGCTAGACGACCACTTGTCCAGAAGGATATTTCCTAGACTCTCCTGCTGTGCCAGGATGGGTCACATGTCCTTTGCTTAACCAGTTGCTGCCAAGGCCTGGTTCGATTCCTTCTAGGCTGTGAAGGAAAGATCTGTTCCAGGCCTCTGTCCTGGGCTTGCAGACAGCCATTTTCAGCTCATAGGGCGTTCTCCCCATATACCTATCGGGGTCCAGATTTCTTCCCTTTATAAAGATGCCAGTCGTATGGATTGGGAGCCCCCCTACTCCAGCATACCTTACCTAATGACATCTTAACTAATGGCAGCTACAATGACCCTATTTCCAAACGAGGTCACATTCTAAGGTACTGAGGGTTAGGACTTCAACACATGAATATGTGGAACACAATTCAGTCCATGACACCAACTTTGATACTTTGGAGGAGAGGATGCCTGTTCCTCATTGAGCTCTAACCATGTGCCAGGCATAGGGCCAACATCGCAATCGCATGTCCTTGACAACATCCACTATCCCATGTCCTTTTACAGAGGAAACAACTGCCCCCGAGTAAGTTCCCTAATGTCACATATGGAATGAGTAGCCATGTGTGAACGCTAAGGCTGTTAAGTCCTGACTTCAGGACATGAAAAGCTAGCTGAGGGCACCAGATAACACTGGATACATGACAGCATGATATAAGGACCAAAATGCTCTTGGAGCTTCACTGGAGGGAGATTATTTCAAGAGAAGGTAGTCGAGGAAGGCCTCACAGAGGAGGTGAGATCTGGGTTGGGCCTTAGAGAAAAGAAAAGCAAAGTTTTTTGTGCACTGGAACCCAATCAAGGAAATACAAAAATGAGCTGCCAGTTCTTTAATTATTAAAAAAAAATATTTTATTTTTTAACTTTTAGGATGGAAATGATCAAGCATATACCAAAGTTGAGACAATAATATAACAAATCCCCATGTACCCACCCCCCAGATTCTGTAATTTTCGATACTGTGTCAATCTGTTTTTATCTACTCCTCTTTTGTCTGGACTCTTTGAGGCAAATCCCAGATAGGATATTATTTTACCTATCAATACTGTTAGATTATATCTTCATCAGTTGAAGACACTTTTTACGTAACCAACCAATGCAATTCTGCTCTCACAGCCAAGGACATTAACGAGATTATCATCTAATATCCAGGCAGATACATTTCTCTCATTATCTCAAGCATTTCTTTCCACAGCTCATTTACTGGATGAGGTTGCAGACACAGGGTACGTTAGGGCATCTGACTGGTGTGCCTTTTACATTTCTCTTCATCAAAAAATCTCTCTTCCCCTCTCCCCCTGCCTTGTTTATTGGTGGGTTTTTGTTTTTGTTTTGGGGGGGCGAGGTTGGCAGGTGGGGAGGGGTTGGGTTTTTGTTTTTGCTATTTCTTTGTTACCAGAAATTAGGCCATTTGTTCTGTAGAAAATCACACATTCTGAGCTTAGCAGTCACTTCCTGGAGATGGTACCTCACTGTTCCCTTGCTCTCATGCTCCTGAAAACTGGTTGTCAGCCCTGGAGGCTTGATTAACTTAAAAAAAAAAAAAAAAGGGAAAACAACTATGAGCTTCTACTGTTATTTCCAATTCCAATTTTAAGGCGACAAAGCTTTCCTTTGGGTTGTATATCTCTTTACTTTTAAACTGGAAATCTTGGTTCCTATAGATACTAACACAACCACCCCTTGCTTTAACCCACGTTATCCTTATAATAGCTTCAAGATAGCAATACCAATATTGTTACTGAAAATAAGACTTTTGAAAATGAGTTAAGATTTACTTATAGTTCCTTTTATCCTTAGGACATATTCCACTAGGGACAGAGGTCCAAAGGCTGTGTTTTAAAATCATTTGAAATAGGGCAGCCCAGGTGGCTCAGCGGTTTAGTTAGTGCTGCCTCCAGCCCACGGTGTGATCCTGGAGACCTGGGATGGAGTCTCACGTCGGGCTCGCTGCATGGAGCCTGCTTCTCCCTCTGCCCGTGTCTCTGTCTCTCATGAATAAATAAACAAAATCCTTAAAAAATAAAAAAATCATTTGAAATAATTCTTTTTTGTGTGTATGGTTGGGCACCAGTTTGATATTCCCTTAGAATCATTTATTCAGTTTGCCGTCAATTTTTAGTGGTTTGTTTCTGATTTTTATTTTTAATTACTGTAAAATAAATGTAAGGTTCAAAAATCAATTCTGTAAAATCAAGCAGGTCCCCACAAGCCTCATGTCCATTCCTACCCCCCGCCCCTCCAGCTCCTCCCTTCTCGCCCAGGCTCCCATATCAAGTAGTTTTTGGCTTATTGTTCCATTCTTTCTTTTTTTTTTTTTTTTTTTTTTCTGAAAATGTAAGCATATATGTATCTATTCTCCCCTTTCCTACACAAAAAGCAAAATACTATCCATGTTCCTCTGAATCTTGCGGGTTTTTTCCACTTAATATATACTGGAAGTCACTCCACATCAGTATGTAGAGATATTCGAGATAGATAGATAGATAGATAGACAGGTAGATAGACAGGTGGACACACAGATATCTCACACTCTACCGTTTGGGTTTACCAGGGTTTGTTCTGCAAGTCCCCTATTGGTGTCCATTACTACCTTTTTGCTCTTACAAATAGCACATCAAAAATTGCGTCTTGTGAAAAAAACACACATTTTCATTGCTAGTTTATGGTTAAACTGAAGGATGCTAGCAGGGAGAACTACACCAGTTTTTAACCACTAAAATGTTATAATTTGGACAAATTTGACAGTTGGTCAATGAGAGGCTGCTTGGTTTCGGGCAGCAGAACAGGTGGTGGTCTGGCTCAGAGCCTGCACGTGCCACGACCCAGCCACGGGGCTCCGAGCGTGTGCCTCGCCTTCGTGAGCTTCCAGTCCAGCACACGTAGTTCGGGATCAGAGTCCTGTCCCCCTCCTATGGGTAGTGCATCTTGTCCCAAGTTTACATGAGATGTCCCACATGTAGCCCTGACAGCCCACTGCGTGCCTGGCAAACCTACATATTACGACCATCTTTTCTCCTGAACTTTCCAATGTTTCATCACAACTAGGAGATTGCAAATGAAGGAGGCTGTTCCAAGCAGAGGAACACCTGGGGTGCCATCAGGTCAACAGCTCACGCCCTTGGCCCTTCGGCTGGCTGAAAGGGCTCGGGTAGGGGAGTGGTACAAGACTGGTGGATCTGTGCTCCCTGAAGGGAACTTCAACTGCTCCCCCTTGGGAAGCAGAAACACTAACACTGGTTCATTTGGCAGGAGCACGTCTAAATAAAGACTGACCTTGCCCTGTGATGATTTAGCTTTCAGAAGTCACCAGGCACCTCCATTCCCCCCTCGCCTTCTTTTGCTGACCAGTCAGAGCCAAAATGCTGAGTTAAGGAGGGCAGCTGTCTGTCCCCTGACCAGCTTCCAGGCCAAGCCACACTCATTCAGACCCTCACTGGAGCCTGTTCACCCACAGCCCTGACCTCAGAGCAGCCGAGGAGCTCTGGCTCAGGAGCACATAACTTGCCAAGAGAGAAGCTGATTCCTGCCAAGAAGGAACATCAAGTCATCACCTCGGCTGACCTCCATGAGAGCTGGCCTAAAGGAGGAGTCATCAGGAGAGGCTGGCCCAAGTCAGAGGAAACAGGTTTCAACTGGTTCTCTCGATCCTGCAACATACCTCTTGGGTTTTGAGCTGGGTCTTTGCAGTTTTTGAAGCTCCATGAGACCAAAAGGCCACTGCAAGCATAGCACAGTCCCAGGCCCAAAGCAAAGGCAACAAAGCAACAAGAAAGAGTGTATTCATTAACACCAACAAGTCGTCCTCATGGTTGAATCCCCAATATCTGCCCATCCTTAAATGACTAGTCCAAGCCAGGCCTTGGCAGCAACTGGTTAAGCAAAGGACATGTGACCCATCCTGGCACAGCAGGAGAGTCTAGGAAATATCCTTCTGGACAAGTGGTCGTCTAGCACCGAGGCCGCCATCTTGCTCCTCACCTAAAACTGAAGCTAAGCCAGGAGGAGGGCACAAGCAGAGCCAAAGCCCTGACTTCCTGAGCCTACACCAGTTTTTAACCACTAAAGTGTTATAATTTGGACTTCCTGTCAGGCGAGTGAGAAGATAAATCCCCTTAGGTGTGAGCCGACTTAGGAGTCTGGCTTTTCTGCCACTTAAAGTCAGAGGCAGGCAACATTCACTGAGGCCTAACCCCAAGCAGTGGGGGTCAGGGAGAGGGCCAAATGGAGCCCCCTGGCCTCTGACACGAGGGGGCCTCTGACACGAGGGGGCCTCTGACACGAGGGGGCCTCTGACACGAGGGGGCCTTTAGAGCAGCAGATGGACAGTCATCACGCAGCCACCATGCTGGGAAGAACGGCGCGCTCCGAGAGCTCACAGAGGGGCAGCTACCTCGGCTCTGGGGAGGTCAGAGGAGGTTTCCTGGAGGAAGGGTCACTCAGCTGAGACCTTGTGGGGAGATGGCTGATGATTCCCCAGCCGAAGCCTTGATCCCTGTCCTGGGTTGGATGGTGTCCCTCCAAACTTCATGTCCTTCCCTGAACCTTCGAATGTGACCTTGCTGGGCAGTGGGGTCACTGCAGATGCAGAGTTAAGACGGGGTCACACTGGAGCAGGCCAGGCCCTGAATGCAATGCGTCTGGTGTTCCCCCAGGAAGAGGGGAAGAGACACGGAGACGTGGAGACGGGGGGGGGGGGGGGGGTAAGGAGGCCCTGTGACAGTGGAGGCAGAGATGGGGGTGAGGGTGCCACGAGCCAAGGAGCGCCAAGGGTGCCGGCCACCCCCTGAAGGTCAGAGGTGGGTGTGGAACCCATCCTGGCCCAGAGCCCTCAGAGGGAGCCGGGTCCCCTGGGCACGTTGGTTTTGGACTTGCAGCCTCCAGAGCTGTGAGGGAATGTGGGTCAGCTGGTCGGGCCCTCAGCTGTGGTATCCATTATGGCTGCCCTGAGAAACTAATACAGGTGGGCGTCCTGTCTCTGTGTCCCGTGTATCACCTGCCCGGTACCTTCTTCAGATGGACAGGAGGCAACCAGCCATTGGTAAGGATGTTGATGTTGACAAGGAAGTGCTTCCTAACTGGGCTACGTTTCCTCTATTCAGGGTCCCTGTCTCGCCTTCTCAGCTTGGCCATATCCCTCTTTCTCTGGCAATATGACTGATTCATCACAGTGGGTTCCCACTCCCTACCACACACACACACACACACACATGCATGTGCACACCCACACCCACACACCATTTTACTTCTAATACTCTGATCAACAGTCTCCAACTATTCGCCAGAATATTCCTGGGGGAATAAAACCTTGGGAAAGGCCAACAATGCCACAGAGTGATGTAAAGAAATGATTTATCAATCCAGTGGCTTAAACAAGACACCGTGGGCCCAGTTGTACAAACATCCGGAAGGTCAGTTCCATGTGAGTTAATCCTGAGGAAACGGTAAATCGTGGGTCCTAGAAAATGATGTTATAGATCTTGGGGCGAGGTGCCTCTGCAGCTCCAGACACTCAGAGCTTCTCCAATTGCCCTGTCCTCAGGCCACTGTTGTGTCCAGCCCCAAAGGGTAACTCTTACTTTGCAGAGCTCTTCACGGTGGGTTTGGCAGCAGTGGGTCTAACAAATTCAGTCTGGTGGTTTGAGGGATCTCCATTTCTGGGGTCCACATGAACTTTTAACTTTTCAGATTCCTTCGCTGACCCCACAGGTCAAGAAGGGAGCCACTCCGAGATGCACAGGACAAGGAAGAACAGAGAGAGGTGCTGAGGCCCAGCCCCTTGGTGAGGCTGAGCACGTAGACACAGATGCACCTACGGGCACGGTTTTTGCCATTAGCTGCAATCCCACCCCTGAAAGTTTTAGTAGACCAGTTCATGTTACCTTGAAGACCTAGGGGTTTCTTGTAACTATGGAAACATAAATCTAGGCATGAAGAAGCCAGGGGGGAAAACTGCTAGTGTTGCCTTGACAACAGATAAAAACCCAAGTCTTTGTTGTTAGTAGAGATAATGCACCTGCAATCTTTTAAATTCATTTACTTGTGGGGAAAAAAAGCTAGAGTAGGCTTGAGTGCCTTCCAGAAGCAGATGATTGGTGAAAGTCTTGACTGGGGAGGGGGCATCTTTTCAAGGTTTCCTCTGAGTGGCAGGGGGTCAAGATCTTTCTTACGAATGGCTGAGAGGTTTGCGAGAGTCTGCACAAAGGGCTAGCGTCCTCTTGTCCTCTTGCCCTAACACCACCCCGGGGCCCCTGCCGGTCTTCACTCTGGGGGTTATTACAGTGGATGACCTCTGCTCCTGTTCTGTTCTCCACCTCCCAGAGGACGCGGAGGGGACGTGACTTCTTGCCAGGAGCAGAGATCTCATTGTTATCGGCACACTCAAGGGCCCGTTCTCCCTCTGAAGTCCTGCCCTTGTAAGAAAGGGTGTGAAATGTCAAGATATGCTACTTCCTGCGACATGAGCCCCTCTGAGGTCATCCCAGGGCTTCTGCAACCCAGGAGAGATCATCCTGAGCCAGCCGCTAAGTGCCCGTAAGTGGGCATAGCTCTGGGCCATGTTCCAGAGAAGTTACTTTCCTTCTGGAACATCCTCGGAGGATGTTGGACATCCATGTGGCACGAGGCTTTCCGAGTTGGTGCTCAGATGCAATCTGCATGAAGAGGGTCCTCAAGCCAACTTCAGGGGACTGATAAGAGGCTTTCTGCTCTAGCCGGAAGAACAGTCATGTTGGATCTTCTCGATGCTGGAGTGCCAGCTCTCTATGGGGGCAGATGCCACCGACGGATGAAAGGGGAAGTGGATCACAGGCTTGTTGAAAGTCATTACGTTGCCAAGTGCGGGATTTGGACCCCTCTTCAGTCTAGAGGACATTGAGTAAAACAAGAAGCACACACTAAAATATTTATGACATGGGCGATGAGAAGGGGGCTTGGAGAGGCTTCCCATCCGGCCAGCCCTGATCCCAGCCTGGTCTCTGACAGCCATGCCTTTCTTTTTTTTTTTTTTTTTTTTTTTTAATTTTTATTTATTTATGATAGGCACACAGTGAGAGAGAGAGAGGCAGAGACACAGGCAGAGGGAGAAGCAGGCTCCATGCACCGGGAGCCCGATGTGGGATTCGATCCCGGGTCTCCAGGATCGCGCCCTGGGCCAAAGGCAGGCGCTAAACCACTGCGCCACCCAGGGATCCCCAGCCATGCCTTTCAACGATGATTTTAACCCAACGTGTTGGCACGTAGAGAACAGTATGTTGAGAAATACCGAGAAGGTGATTAACGGCAGCACTTTTATGGGCCGAAGGTCGGTCTCGGGGCTCAGGCTTTCTCCCTGTAGCCTGAGAAGTGGACTGCCCACTCTTGGGGCGCTTCAAGGAAACTCAGTGTGGGGAACCCGGATTACCCAGAGTTACCGGTTCAAGGACCACCTGTTAGAAAGGTAAAGGAGCATTTTTAAGTAGATTTCATTCATCTGGCTGCTGTCGACAGCCTGTTCTGTGCAGGAAACACTTTGCTGGGGATGTGGTCAGGGCCAACGTAGGAACTTGGGAGATCAGTATCCTGGCTGTTCTACAGTCACAACGTCGTTCACAAATGCGGAGACCTCACAACTGTTATTATAAAACGTGAAGTATACCTGTAGCACCAACCAACCAACCAACCAAACAAACACGCAGAAACAAACCAGTAAATCCCCCGGGGTGGAAAGGCTTTAAACCGGGTTAAAAGCAACAACTTGCTGAAATAGCCAATAATACCCTCTCTGACCCTGGAGGCCCCCGAGCCTCAGACTTTCCCTTATCAGCCCAATTTCCTCATATTAAATTTAGACAAAAATAGGACATCGTCATGGAAAATCAGCACATTTGTGAATTATAAAATGATCTGAAAGTGTTAAAAACACAGGAGATAAATCAATTTTGACACCTCGCTTTTTGGTTGACTTCGTAGCCGTTGAACTTGCTGAGCTGAAGTACATTTCATAAGAAGCTGCTTTATTTATAAAGATCAGACTACGATTTCTCTTATTACGTCTGGGATAAGAGTCGAAGCCAGGCAGGGGTTATTTTGGGTGACAATTTCCAGCCGCTGCTTTCCACACGAGTGAAATAATGTAAATTAATCGTCACTGCCCCTGGATGCATTGTGCAAGTTCCCTTAAAAAAAAATAATAAAAAGAAAGTGTCCCGAAAGCCCCATCAATCATCTATCTTCGAATTTTTCCCTCCGCACACTGTCACAACTCCACACTATGACATTCTTTTTCACTTCTGTTTAAAGCAACCACCTTGGGATCCCTGGGTGGCGCAGCGGTTTAGCGCCTGCCTTTGGCCCAGGGCGCGATCCTGGAGACCCGGGATCGAATCCCATGTCGGGCTCTCGGTGCATGGAGCCTGCTTCTCCCTCTGCCTGTGTCTCTGCCTCTCTCTCTCTCTCTGTGACTATCATAAATAAATAAAAATTTAAAAAATAAATAAATAAATAAAGCAACCACCTTGTAAAGAACAGGTTTTCAAACCGGGGATTAGGGAATTGATTATGTGGTGACATGGTGCTCCTGACATTTCATGGAGTGGGAGGAAAGCGGGAATTTTAAAGTGGATGAATCACCAGGGGATTCAAGCTGTAGCGCATGGCTTATTCTGAAACGCGACGCTGCGCGGCTGCTTTTTGAAGGCCAAATGGTGGAGAAAAACTTATTTCAGTGACTCATAGGGAGCAGGGAGCGGGAGATGGGTGATGGGTGACTGAGCCGGCGGATCCCTGCTCTGAGAAGGGAGTTAGCTCTCTCCTGGCCTCTGAGGGGCTCTCGGGAGAAGCCATCTCGCCTCCGGCGTGGCCCTGCCCAGTGTCTCCTCTGCCGGAGCCGACGGGATAGATAGTCTTCAAGTTGAGAAGAGAGATTGCTTTCTCACAATCTTTTGGTCACTAGCTCCATTTCTAAGTACTTGCTAGGTACAGTGAAAGATGTTGGGGTTCCTACATTGGGGCCAAGACGTCTCACGAATCAAGTGGTATTTGGAAGGATCTTGTCCTTGATCGGAGGGACAGAGATGAGGCTGCCGATGTCCCTTGAAGCCCCATCCCCACCACATCTGAGCTCACCTGCTTGAGCCTGACCTTAAGCCCTGACTTGATGAATCCCTTTTGAAGTAAGCCTAGTCTGGGGAGCCTTTGGTCACTTACTACCCAGAGAATCTTGAGGCACGGGAGGCTAATGTTTGTTGTCAGGGCAGCCCTAGGTGCATGGTGAGCGCTCATTAGAAGGGGATTTTCACCACCTGTTGGGCTGTTGGTGAACCCCACGTGTGTCATGATCCTTCATTCTGGACCACTCTGGAGCACAGCTTCCTTCACCAGCCCCAGGTGAGACGCAGAATCCTGCAGCAAAGTGGAAAGCTGCTTCTGCTTTCCTGGGCTAAGATTGGGCAAGCTGAGATTTCTAGAATTTGCTTTTTAAAATAGTTTTGATAGAGCTCTGAAGGCTGCCAGGGGTTCACAGGGGAAAAGGTTTTACCCAATGAGAAACCACTCTGTTGCTCTCACTAATTTGCTGACTGTTGACCCAGCATGGATTCCTACCTCTTGGCTGCGGGTGGCTGGTTGGGGTCTGCCACAGTCACCTGTTGATTTTGGCTGTTCGGCCCTCACGTCTGTTTTTTGAGGGAGGGATCTCTCTTTTCTGCTGGGACATACTATTCTTTGCCCATGTGGATCAAGCAAACTGATAATGTGCATAGATGGAAGCCACGCTACAGCTAAGATGCCTGTGGGGAGGGGAGTCCAGGGCTGTTTCTAGGGGGGCTGGCAGACTTGGGCATTCCAAGAAATCCATTTCCTCTGTGCCGAGCCTGATTCTTGGCTATCAATGCCACGAGGTGGTGTCTGAATCTCTCCACAAGAAATGTGGAGGGATGTGTGGTAGATTATTCACAAAAATGGTCACAATTCTCCACCTCTCCCCTCCACCCACCCACATTCTTTGTGATGTGGTTTTTCAGCCCCTCCCATCAAAAGGTAAAGTCTATTGCTTTACCCCTTGAGTCTGGCCTGGATTAAGTCTTGCTTTGGCCAATGGAGTGTGATGGAAGTGATCTCGTGCCAGTTCCAAACCTAGGCCTCAGGAGTTTTTGTAGTAGGCTTCTGGTCTCTCCCTCTGTATCTCCTTCCACCTCAAAAGCCTGCTGTGTCCTTGTGAAAAAGCCTAGGTTCATTGAAGGATGGGGAACCCTGAAGAAGAGAGCCTGGCTGTCCTATCTGAGGCTATCCTTAAACAGTCTATGGCCAGATGACCCCTAGATAAGTTCGAGAGGTCAGCCAAGACAAGTAGGTTGTGTACCACCCCTCCCCCCCTGCAGCTTCCTGCAGACGTGAGAGGGAGCCTGGCTGAGACAGGAACAACCCTCAACTGACCTTTAGAGCAATGACAAATGCCTGATGCTTCAAGCCACCAAGTTGTAGGGTTGTTTGTTATGCAGCAAACACTAACTGCTACAGATGTCATTGGTTAGGTTTGCTAGGCACTAAACTGGTTGCTGTGGTAAAAAGTGGTCTAACCATAATTTATCTCCACAAGTCCCACGAAGCTTTGGGAGGTCACTGACTTTGAAAATGCAAGGTATTCTTGTTGCTATGGATACCCCCATTGAGACATCAGAGTGCAAAGAGAGAAACCTAGTGTTGCCTTGACAACAGGTTTGAAAATCGGAGTCTGGTAAGGCAAAGACTAGGGGGAGAAATGAGGGAAAATAGGAAGAAGCAGGAAAGGGGGGAAATTAGGCTGGCAAAGCTTTCCCCCAAACCACAACTTGCCTCCATGTAGTTGTCAGTCTATTAGAAGCAAGCACTGCTGAATGGGGGCTATAAAGTGAGCAACAGGAGGCTCTTCTCTTTTCACGGCCCATCCCTGCAGCGGGAGGAAATTGCACAGCCAAGGAGCAGCATGCAGCACCGTCAGTAAGTGCTGCCTTCAAGAGCTTGCAATTTGCTCTCAACCAAGTTTCATTCCAGGAATTAGAGTTTGCCCAAGCTGGAAGGGGTCTTAGAGCATCTGCTCCCTTGCTCATTCTCTCTTCCTGCAGAGAGGGAAACTGAGGCTCACAGAGGGTAAACGCCTGCTCCAGGTTACACATAATGCTGGGATTTTGGTCCTGGTGCAGGGGGTGACTGCTCCAGCCCAGGAGCCAGTCAGCTCTGGGTACATGTCCTTGTGACACTGTTTACTAGCTTTGTGATGCCACGCAAACCGGTGACCTCCTAGACCCTTTCTATGAGAGGTCAGCCTCAAAGGTGGGGGTAACCAGTGAGCTCATGCATGAAAAGCACAGCGTCCAGCCTGCAATGAGTTTGCAATAAGCAGCTTGCTCTTATTTTTACTGTAATCATGTTACCCTGTCTCTACTTTTCCGAGTCATGGAAGGAACACCGGGGAGGCCCACCAGGACCCCAACTCTTCCCCCGGAAGGCTTGATGGTGCGTGTTATAATGCCCACTGCCGTCATCTGTCTCTTGCAGCTGGATGTCACAGCTGGTAATCTTCCAAGCAGCTTCCATGTCCTCCTCACAGGCAGGCAGGAGGATGACACAGCTTCATTGTCTCACTGTGTCAAGGAGGACATCACCTGAAGTCCCCAGGAAGCTTCTGTGTGCCTGAGGGCTGAAGCCCAGCTCTCCTGGCACATCTCCATCCTCCCATATGCAGCTGCCCTGCAGAACGGAGCAGCCACACAGATGGCCCAGATGTGGGGTTTAACACAGAACAAGAGGAAGGCAGTTTGGGGCATCTGTTAATGAGAGAAAATCACCATGCATGGAAATCTTATGTATGGCAAATAAATGGTGGGCAAATACCACTTACATATTCAGAGGCACATCCTGTCCAACCTAAGCAATCCCAGCTAAGTAAGAGCTTGTTAAGGGATGAGGAGGATCTCTCTGTATGGCCTGGTGTGATCATGGACAGGAGGGACCCTCAGAGGTCTAAGGAGATCGCCACGGGGCGGTGGGCAGGCTGAGCTGCTGTGGAAGCAGGGCTCGCCTGGTGTGTGGTGTTTGTGTGGAGGGTGGGTTTGCAGATCGTATCAACAGCCCGTGTGCAGCACCTCAGCGTGGAGGGAGGGGCTAGAAGGCAGTGGTGGCACATGGGGAGTCAAAGACAGGGTGGACATGGGAGGAAGTGGGCTCCCCAGTAATGTCTGGGAGGGCAGTGGGCTCCCCATAAGTGCTGGGGTCAGTAAGCAGCAAGCAGCAGAGAGATCTCGTTCTCCAACAAGTGTCTCTGACCTGGGCATTCGCTCACCAGAGCACTTCTGGGTTCTGATCAGGCTTCTCACTCACAGAACATAAACCAGATTAAGAGGCTCTGCAGAGCATCTTTGAAGTGGGTGCCAGTTGAAAGGATATTGAAGGCTGACTTCTAACCAGCTTAGGCAGGACATGCAAGAGCCGGCAACACAGACCTCCCTTGTGCCAGGAGCGCGTGCCGTCCACTCCCCACGAAGGTCAGCGGCGTCGGCTCAGGTGTGGGGAGTGAGGAAGGGGAACGAGTCTGCTGCAAAATAATCTGTGTTGGTGGCAACGTCAGGAGGTCATCCAACAGCTCAGGAAAAATAAGCTTTCCTCCCATAGCTGTGCCTTTTGCTAAGGCCCTGAGGGGGAGGCAGACCCAGGGCTGTCTGTTTGTGTTCTATAACGTCAGCCTCCAGGTCATCGCTCAGGCCCCATCGGCAAAGAAAAATGGTTTCTGTGTCGGTGGCCTTGTCTGGCCTCGAGTTCATACAGGCGGGCTGGAAGCACAGCTGGGTACAGATTCTGATTTTGAATAAAATTGTCGCCTCTTTGTCCCTTGGCAACATCCCCCAATGCCATGTAGGGTTGTTTTTGTGTACCCGGCTCGCCATCTGTCTCAGGGTTAGCAATCCAACTTCTGTGATAATTCAGGCTCTACAGCCATGATTGGTACTTGATCTGGCTTTTATTGACTCTAAACCCACAGCTGGGGATTAGATGCAGCTCAGCCAGTGCTGCCCTGTGGTCAGAGACCTCTTTGGGCACAGCATGTCTGGGGGCACCCTCTTCTTCCACTGGGCCTCCCATCTGACCAAGGAGCTTACACAGGGTGACATGGAGCTTAGACTTAGAGAAGATGAGGCTCAGGTGAAGTCACCTCCCTCCGAAAGTCAGCTTCCCCCCGTAGAAGGGGATGGTCCTCTTGTGAGGCTCAGTCTGGTGTGTAATGGCTGTCCCCATAGCTCACACTGCTCTCGACTGCTCCTCACCCTTGCTCCCTTGCTGGCAGAAACTCTGCTGGGTGGAGGATGTGTTCCCATCCCCAGGCAGGGGTTAAACTCTGAGCAGAGTCCTTCAGCGTTGGCAGATCCCAGTCCTCTGGCCAGGGCTAGCTTTTGGGGGAGCAAGCGTCCCAGGCCTGCCTGCTGAGGCACTAGATGATGTCTGCTGGGGGCTTCTGGAAAAGGCTCCTCTCAAAAACAGATGCAGGCAGACATGACTCTTTTCTTTGACTGGAGATTGTTGGGACTGGATGTGATGCCTGAGATGGCACCTGCCATCTCTTGACAGTTACAGCCCGAGGACGAAGCTAGTGCTCCAGGGATGCAAGATCAGAGGGAGGGAAAGAACTCAGGTCCCACTCAGGACCCTGGATTTGCCACCCTTGGTCCTGGCCTGCTGTAGGGCCTCTTGGGACTCAAGATAACCCCAACACTAACGTTTCAGCCATCATGCAGGGCTTGACTGCTGCTCTTTATTGCAGATTGGTGCATTGTAAATGTCCTGGTTTTGTGAGAGGGGCTGCAGGTGATTCGTGCTCACCACCCCAGAATCTGAGGAGCCCTTTGCATTTGCCCCCCAAGACAAAGTAAGAGGTATTGGTGTGAGGGTTCTGATGTGCCATCCCAGGTATGCCAAGGAGCTGGGGGGACGGTCAGGAAGATGGAGGGCCGTGGCCATCATCTCCCGGAAAAAAATGTGAGTGAGCTGTTTATTAGTTTCTGCTTTCCCTAACCATTTTTCATCGACTCGCATTTGGGTACTGCATTGATTTTAATCTAAAGCCATGAGTGCAGTAAAATCTCATTAATTCAGGCCTCACCAATTTTGAAGTGATAATTTAAATTGGGGCCAGGCTGAGGGTTGGCTGGAGTGGGAGCAAGATGGAGAGCAAACTGTTTTTAAGGACTTTTGGCTCACTAGGTGGATGCAACAAGATGCTTCCAATTACAAATGAACCTTGTGTGTTCAAGTTCAGCAGGAACCGTACTTGAAAATCAATCCATCAACAAATATTTATTGAGTGTCCCTGATGCACATGTCCCTGGCTGGCATAACACACTTTGTTAGAAGTTACTTCTAATCATTACCTATGCTGAAAAGTAATGGATTTCTTTAGGAAATGCAATTTCTTAAGCGGTCTGTGTTCCCATCTCTAGCCACCTACCCCACGTGGGCGTGCGCACTTGGCTGCTGCCTGTGTACACTCTCCAGCCACGTCGATCCTCCTTCCCCACAAGCTGTTTATAACCTGATGTTACTCCTATCATCTTGAAAAACAGGGGTGAAATTTGACCCCATATCTTCTTTCACTGCCACCCCATTTCCGTGTTCTCCTTGAAGCCGCGACGTCTTCAAAGAGCCAACTGTTCCCCTTTGCACCTGGTCCTCCATCTTCCTTCAGTGAAGTTCAGCCTTCATTGCACACCCTGAAGACATGGCTCCTTTCATGCTCCCTGGGAGCTTCATGTGGGCCAACTCCATGGTCCACCCTCAGCCAGCAGCAGGACGTGGTCTACTTCCCCCTCTTTCTGGAAATCTTTCTTTTGTCTTCTAGGGTCAGCTCTTTCTTAGTGGTCTACCGACCACACTGGTGGCTCTCAGTCTTCTCTGTTGGATTCTTCTCATCTGGTCTCTGGTGTTGACATCTCCCTCCTGGTGAGTGCACTGTGCTGTGCACCCACAGCGACATAAGCATGGGAGACGTTTGTTCATCGTATCCAGCCTGAGCTAGATGCTGGGCATGCAGTATGAATAGGCCAGACGTGTCTTCTGCTGTCCTGGAGGCCTGCTGGCTACGTGTGTGTGCATAGGGTGTGCCTGTGTACATCTGTGTGTCAGGAAATAGATGATAAGCAAGTAAACAGCTCCATGAAAAGATGGAGAGAGGGACAAGTGCCACGAAGAAAATAGGGTGATAGAACAGTTATAATAGGCAGTAGTCTTCAACACTGCAATTGCACTTTTTAATTAGGTGTAATTACATAAGGCACAGGTCAAACTATGTACAGATCTGAACTGCACAGATTGAACATGTTCACTTTGGTCAGTGTACGCAGCCGTATCACCGACACCCCTACCAGAAGACACTTTCACCACTCTAGAAAGTCCTGTGTCCTTCCTGTCAGGCCTGGAAGTAGTCTTGTAGATAAAGGGTCAGAAGAGGCCTCTCTGACGAGGTGGCCTCTGAGATCCTGAGAAGGAGAAGGCAGTCGCCACAGGAGAGCCAGGCTGTCCTGATGTTGGGAAACCAAGGGGGCCATGTGGCTGTTGGGGAGCAGATGAACTGAAGCGAGAGCAAGGAGACCACATAAGGCCTGTGGCTCCTGATGCACCTGGCCTTCAGTCCACCTGAGAGGTTGGTGGCCCCTGGGGTGTCCTGCAAAGGCAGAAGCAGGGTGACCAGGTAAGCAGTGATGCAGCTCAAACTGTGAAGGAGTAATAAGTGGTCAGATTCTGGATGTATTTTCAACAATTTTTATTTTGAAAGAATTTTAGGCTCACAAGAAGGTATGAAGATAGTAAAGAGAGTTCCTGTGGACCCTTCACCCTGCTTCTCCCGATGGCAACTTGTGGAGCCTATGATAGCATTCATCAAAACCAGGAGACTGACCTTTGAGCAAGGCCATCAACAGGCTGCAGCCTCACTGAGGTATTGCCTGTGTTTGCACGCACTTGTGCATGCGTGTTTAGTTCTACCTCATTTCATCACATGTGGATTCATGTGATTCTAACACTACCTCCCTGTCCTGCCCAGCAATTGCTGTGATTGAAGACGGAGGGCTGTTAGAATGCCGGGCAGCTTCGTGAGCTCGTTCCCTCCTTGTATTTTTCCGACAGGATGTGAACCATTATAGCTGTTGGACGATGTGTGGGTTTTGAAGTGTGAAAGGCCCCCTCAGTTTCCAGGATGCCCTGAACTGCTGAACTGTTTTGGCCCTGGCACTCTGGGCAGTCACCTGATGTATCGCCTTCCATCCTACTCATCAGTGGGTGAGTGCCAGGAAATAAGTTTGGGGCCTTTGGCTCCTTTCCTCTGCTAATGCATGAGGCAGGCTTCATAAACGTGCCCTGTGGATGTTTCTGTACTTGAGCCTCACCGAATGTACAAGAGCATCTTTGAAATGCAAGGTGCTTTCACGTGGACTTGTCGATGGTGTTGGAAGCCACTGGTAGCAGGATTAATCCAGAAATAATAAATGCTTCAGATTCACTATGGGTGGGGGAACATCCATGACTTTGGGGTTTTATTTTTATTTTTTTAAGTTTTTTTTAATTTATGATAGTCACAGAGAGAGAGAGAGAGAGAGGCAGAGACACAGGCAGAGGGAGAAGCAGGCTCCATGCACCGGGAGCCCGATGTGGGATTCGATCCCGGGTCTCCAGAATCATGCCCTGGGCCAAAGGCAGGCGCCAAACCGCTGCGCCACCCAGGGATCCCAACTTTGGGGTTTTATGGGTTACGGTTGGTTCTTAGCAGGAGGTCCAGGGTTTCACGGGTGGTTTTCCAAATCTCTGCTTTTGAGACTCGGGACCCAGTGTCCTGTGTCTGACATTTACTCCTGGTGTGACAGAGGCTGTTACTAAGCTCTGGGTGCCACAGCTTCCTTGTCTGCCATGAGGACTGGAAACACTCTCATCTGGTTGTTGTGGAGCCCATAAGAAGTGAGTGTGAAAGTGTGTAGCGCACAGTAGGTGCTCAGCAAACATGAGCTTCTGAATGGGCTTCCTTTTAAAATGCTCTTTTCTGCAGGAGAGAGGGTAAAGAAATGCTACATTCCCAGGGCCCACCTGGCAGCAGCTTGGGGTGCTTCCCAGTCTGGGGTCAGTGGCGGAGGCTCCCTCCTCATGCTTAGCAATCTGATCATTGAGGCTCAAGGTCACCAGATACTTAACGTTCACCTCTAGCCAGAGCCTTGGTTTCTTCGGAAGGCAGGAAGCACAGTTCCCATAACAAGGATGATTCATGCTGCTTATTCCCTCTGTGAAGTCCATGCCATCGGATGCTGTGCTCAGCCCCCACATGCATCAGCTCGGCATGAGGCAAGCACCGTCATATCTCACTGGACAGAAGGGTAGGTGGAGCCCATTGCTCTCTGACACACGGCCGGCCCGTTTATCTGGCTCCCGAAGCCTTGACGCCCCCGGCCCCACCGCCCCGGGCTTCCTGCTGCCGACTCTGCTCTACACCCTGCACAGCGTCCCTAGTGGTGGCCCCCCCCTGCTGGCCGTCCACTTCCCAGCCCTGTGCATGTACTCCTCTGGGCATCGGAGCAAAGAAGGGAGGTGTGCTCCGTGGCACGGGTGGGACTTTGCCAGTGGGGTGAGGGTGAGGGGGCTGTGTGTGCAGCAGCAGGAGGTGTGAGGCCGCACGTGTTGCTGTGGGCAGGGACGGCCTTGCAGACTCCTTGCTCTCTGGGGCGTGAGGCAGATTTATCTCCCACCCAGGCATGGCAGGGGCCTTCAGAACGCCTGCATTCTTCGTGCCTCATTGAATTTGCTCTTTTTAAAATGGAAACCATTTTTATTGTACTTTTTTCTGATTATAAAAGTGATACATGATCATTGTAAAGAATTCAAACCACACAGGAAGGCAGGAAGATGAAAATTAAAATCCCTCCAGTTCCCTCCATGGAGTGGTAACATTGTGGTCGGTCTTCTGTGGCATCTCACGGCGCTACACACACAAACGCCCCATCGTACGAGCAATTTAGCATAAATGGGAAGATCATAGTGTGCTGTTCTCTAACTTGCTATTTTTCCACCCAATAATGCGATAGAGACATCTAAGTCAAAAATGTAAAGTTAAAAAACAAAAAAACAAAAATGTAAAGTTCTATCAGCATTTTAAATGACTGCACTGAATTTCATTGTGTGTCCCTTAATTTAGCTGGCTGATGTCTTTTGTTGGGGATTTAAGTATTTTTTTTGTTGTTGTTGGGGGGCATTTTCTTGTTTCGACAAACCACCTTGTATACACATATTGTGAATCTGTTTGATTACGTTGTTGGGCAAAAAAATTCCTAGATGATTAACCACTATGCCAATTGTGCCAAGCTGGACTCCACAAGAATTTGACTGTTGTATGTGCCCATCAGCGGGATAGGAGAATATCTGTCTCCATCACCTTTGGCAACTCAAGCGTTGCTAATACTTTACCATGTTGTGAGTTCATTTTCACTAGATCTTTTTTTAAATTTTTATTTCTTTATTTTTTTCACTAGATCTTCTCTTAATGTTCTTCTCCAGGTGAAGAATCTTTTCATCCATTCCTTGGATATTTGCATATTTTCTGGAAATATTTTTGCCAACTTCAGGCTCATTGTTCCTTTCATACTTATTTGTAAACCACTGGATGGCTAAACTGGTGAATTCCCTCAAACCCTCTGCAAATCCTCCACTCCATCTCAAGTATGCCTTGACTGGGAGAAGGTGAGCCAGTTAGGGTGACACGCCTTGCAGGCCCCAGTGAACCAGGCAAAAAACCCTGGTGCTTGGAGGTTCTGCTCTGCTGAGGTCCCCAGGGCCTGACAGGGGCCCCTTATGCTCCTAACCGCAGCTGGAAGCTTCTCAACTGATCTGTTAGGGCCTATTCAACCTCTCTTCCTACACGACTTCTGTGGGGTCACCTTGGGTTGTTGCTCTGTTTGTCTTTCCAGTAGGAAAACATACCTCACCTGTCAAGCTCTTGCCCAAAGTCAATTTTTAAGATGATTTAAAGTAATGTATGCTAACGCAGATCTGCACACAGGCACCTCCATGTAGAACCAGACAGCCCTGCCCATGGGCGGTCCGGGTGGCCCTATGTGTGGCTCGGTTTGACAGTTGCCAAGCAGGAAGAGAGAACCGAAAACATCAGTTTATAGCTATGAATGCAGGGCTGGGTGCACAGCAGGGTAGACCAAGGCTGGGTGAGTGAGGGGTGAGCACGTGTCAGAGGCTGGGAGCTGGAGGAGACTTGAGAGCTTATCTCCCTTTGTTCTTTCATTGAAAGTTTGGAAAATGGGGCTAAGAGAGGAGGCAGGCTAGTGCCCAGAGCCCATGCTGGCAGAGACCTTACATCTCCTTCTCTTCCCTTAGGCTCTGCCTGACTTCCATTGTGCTTGTCCTTGGGTTCCAGAGTTTACATGGTTACTGCAATGAATTGTGGCTCACAATCAGCAGGAAGATCGGGGCCCTGATATGGGGACAGACGGCAGTCCAGACTCTCCTCGCTGGTTTCCACAGATGCCTTGGGCATGTCTTGGGGTTAGCTCTATGCCAACTTCTCAGTGGTTTTGGGGAACCCCCGACTCCTTCAACATGGACAGTGATACCTGGAGGGTAGTGGCACCAATAGCCAACAGACCCAGGCCTGAAGTGCCCCCTTAATCCACAATGATCAGATTTGCTCACTTGGTTATCTACTTGTTTCTTGCCTAACCTCCTTAGAGGGAGTGTGCCCAGCTTGCTCAGTGACTGATGTAATCCAGCACCAATAACTGGTGCTGGCATCCAGAAGGAGCCCAATGATTGCTGAATAATGGAGGAACTCTATTGGACTTTTTGTCTACTCTTTTGGCCTTTAAATGGATAGAATTTGTGACTTTTGTCTTCAGGCGGCCTGCTCTTGGAACCTGAACAGCAAGACACTAGGCTTCCCTGCAACCCAGCAAGCAGGAGAGAAAACCTCTAATTTTACTGTGGGCCATGCCTGGAAGGCAGGTGGTCATCCACGTTTCAACCCAAGACCTGCTGTTTTTTGTGGAGCTTGGCTCCCTAAAGACTGACTCCCAGCCTCTCTCTGCTCATCTGTACAATGGGGCTGGGGGGAGCCTCTGGCTCCCTGCTCTCAGAGCTCTAGAGCCCCACAGCTTGGGTGGAATCTCAGCTTTCTTATTAGGTGTATCACCTTGATACTTTGGTGCTTTGTGCTTGTTTCCTCTTCTGCAAATGGGACAAAAAAGAGTAACTGCTTCATAGGGTTGTGGCAAGCATTGAATAAGACTGCATGGAAAGTGCCCACTTCCGAAATTTGTGTCTCCATGCCTTGGGATCTCTGAGGTGGGAATAACAATCGTCCCGTGTTTGCTCCCAGGAGCATTTATTGGCTGTTTCCTGTACACCAACCATCTGGACTGCCTTCTTTCGGCCTACAAGCCCTCAGGAGTGACTACTAGTTGTCTTCTTGCTGACCCATGAGGAAAACAAGCTGCAGAGACTTGCCCAAGGTCACTGGCCTTGTTTTCAATTGCTGCCATTAGCAAATGACCATCTATTTGTCAGCTTAAAGCTGCAACCAGTTATTGCTCACAGTCCATTGGGCTCAGCTGGTCCTCTGCTCTCAGTGTCAGGTTGCTGAAATCCAGGGGTTGGCAGGGCTGTGTTCTTGTCTGGGGGTCCTGGGGAAGATCCCACTTTTAAGTTCATTCAGATTGTTGGCAGAATTTAGTTCCACATGGATGTAGGACTGAAGTCCTGTTCTTATTGACAGGGGCGGGGGTTGGGGACATCCTCAGCTTCTGGAGGCCACCCACACCCTTTGGCTCCTGGCCCCCTTCATGCCAGCATTGGTGCTTACATCTTTCTCATGCTTCAAACCTCTTTTCCCTCCCTGCTGCTTTATCTCCTGAGTTCTTCCTCTGCACCTTGGCCTTCCTCTTCTGCTTTGAAGGGATCCAGTGATTACATTCGCCTCACCTAGATAATCCAGAATATTTTAATTAAAAAAAATTTTTAGAGGTAGCAGCCATCTATTACTGCGCATCATGGCTGCCTTCAGACCGCTGGTGAAGCCCAAGATTGTTAAAAAGAGGACCAAGAAGTTCATCCAGCACCAGTCAGATTGATGTGTCAAAATTATGTGCAAAAGTGCAACTGGAAGAAACCCAGGGGCACTGACAATAGGGTGTGCAGATTCAAGGGCCAGATCTTGATGCCCAACACTGGTTATGGGAGCAATAAGAAAACAAAGCACATGCTGCCCAGTGGCTTCTGGAAGTCCACAAAGTCAAGGAGCTTAAAGTGCTGCTGATGTGCAACAGATCTTACCATGCAGAGACTGCTCACAACTTATTCTCCAAGAGGCAAAGCCATTGTGGACAGAGCAGCCCAGCTGGTCATCAGAGTCACCAATTCCAATGCCAGGCTGCACAGCGGAGAAAATGAAGAGACAGCTTATGTGTGTGTTATATGTGTTAATAAAACTATACATTTTTTAAGGAATAATTTACTTTAGAAAGAGAGAGAGCCTGTAAGCGAGAGCACGAGCAGGGGGAGGAGCAGAGGGAGAGAAGCAGACTCCTGGCTGAGTGGGGAGCCCAGCATGAGGCTGGACCCCAGGACCCTGAGATCATGACCTGAGCTAAAGTCCAGAGTCAGACACTTACCTGACTGAGCCACCCAGGTGTCCCAGAATTTTTTGAAGTCTCAGCCAATTTGGTAATCTTCAAGGCTGTCTGCAACGGTGCGTAGACTCCCGTTTGATTGGTAATGGGGGCCGGGAATCTTGGGGGAGAGCTTTGGAATTCTGCCTTCATGGTCTCCCAGAAACTAAGCGGTGGGGAGAGACTCAAGCTGTGTTCTGTGACCCTGGAACCCATGCTACCTTCTCCCACCCTGCGTGTCTTGCACTTGAGTTGGTGCTATACCTGTGACTGTCCTTTGCGGTAGATACTGTAGCTCCCTCTTGAGTTTGGTCCCCAAACTACCCACTCCCATGAGCTTCCATTCTAAGATGTGTGTGGCCCATTCTAGAATGACATGTTGGAATTCGACCATCTGCTTCTCTTATTCCAGCCGACTCCAAACTCCCAGAGGGCAACATGCCAAGGCTTGCAAGCTGTACCTCTATGTCACTTTTCCGGTCTCATAGCTGAACACCTGGTCACCTCTATAAAAGCGAAACTTCCTATCTTCTCTTGGAGCTAGAAATGGCCTTATGACTAACTTCTGGACAAAGAGCTGTGAAAGCAAATGAGTTTATACACCCTCCATGTCAAGCCCTTACGGGGAAGGGTGTGACCACCTCCTGTCCCTAGGTCCACCATGAAAAGAGGTGGTGCATCATCTTGAATTGTGTGGGCGGGGCATCTGCCAGGGAGGCAGACCAACCAGTTAAAAGCAGCCTGGGTTTTTGACTGTGCATCTGCCATTCATCCCTGGACTGCCAGTGTTGGGACTGTTACATAGCAGAAAACTAAACATCCATCTTGCTTATGCCTCTGTAATTTTTGGATGTCTATTATAAAAGTGCAAACTTCCACCCCAAGACAGCAGTATCCAGATTGTTGACATGTCATACATGCTAATATGCCTTTCATATGTTCCCAATAAACCCTTCTTTGGAGTGAATCAATGAAGCATAGTATACAAGATAAAAATATCTTGTGTTTTCCACTACTTTTTTCTATTAGATGTGATAATTCACTATTTCTGTTTGCTGGTGAAGTTGGGATGAAGAACTGAGAGGGCAGAGATGTTACTTATCTCTGGGCTGTAAAGGGAGGTCAACCTCAAACTCAGCTTTTTCAGATTCTTTTAGTGGCTCAGACTTTGCAAAGCTGCTGTCCCCAACCGCTCCCCACCCCCCTGACATTTCCTTTAGCTCCCAGCAGTTAGGCAGAGGCCAGGAAAGCATTCTTGTGCTGAGTGGGGTTGTGAGGATACAGTCCACCTGTGGCTTGCAACCTTTTGTTTTCAGCAGCATCACCAACACGGTCACATCCTGGCAGTCTCCAGGCAGATAGGAGGAGTGCTCTCAGAACATTTGCAGTCACCCAGTGCCAGGTGGAGGGGCCTGGCAGTGCCTGTAAGTTCCCCTGGGTGCAGCTGTGTTATTCTAGGATAGGATCTGACACTGCACCAAGCCCCAAGCCCTTTGTTTTAAGGCTTGCCTCATCTCTGCACACCCCCTCTCCCCAGTACTGAGAGCCAGGCCCCTCTGTCCTTAGCCATCCCAAACAAAATTGCTAGGGCCTATATTTTGCACTTTACCCATTGGCTACCTGCTTTTAGAAGTGCATTATTTTCAAAATTCCAAGTGCCAGGTGTTAAATATGTATCAATTACTCAATGTGTTTAATTGGAGGATTAATGCTGAGATACAGTAAAGTATTTAAGGATACATTACATGTATTATTTTAAAACTGTGATTAACACCGATTTTGGAGCATTTTGGAAGACTAATTAAATGATTGAAAACCACATTCTGGCATTACAGTGTTTGCTCAACAAAAGCATTTGTGGAAATTAGGTGTAATTGAACCACCTCATTATACAATTAGTTGCTTAATTCTGTCTACAGGCATCTGAGGTCATAGGATGAAGTTGTGGTTACTAGAGCATGGTTGGGCTGTAGGACAGGTTTATGCACTTTCCAGGGTGCTGTCTTCTGCTGCCACTTGTCCCCCTTGCCACCCTTCTCCAGTCATACTGACCTTCTTCCTCTTTTCTCCATCCCCATCCCCATGCTTCTTTGCACCTCACTGCATCTATGCTTGCTCTTCTCTCTGCCTATGTGGCCATCATTATTGCTGTTCCTTTAATTTGATTGGTTCTCACAGGCACATGGTAGATTGTGCTTCACTTCCTGTCCCCTGGAAGTTAGGCAGCCCAAGTAATTTGCTTTGACTAAAGTAACATGGGCAGATGGACATGTGTCATTTGTGGGTAGCAGATTTCACAACCTGTGTGGAATTTACCCCCTTCCTTTCTTTTTGCCATGGCAACTGGAGATTTCTAGACAGCGGCTTCTCCATCAACCTTGGGTCTTAATATGAGAAAGATACTTTGGTCTACCCTGTATGTATGCATATGAAGTATAAGTTAGAAACTTATACTTTATTGCTTTATGTAACCAAGACTTCAGGGTTGTTTTGTTTTGTGGCATAATCTAACTTCTCATGCAGATACAGTCTGGGACACTTCTTCCTCATTTTACTTTGGTTGATGGCTTATTTTTCAGACTATTTTCAAATATCCTGTCCTCAGAAGGGTTCTCTTTGTCTACCTCCCTCACAGCCATTCTTGATATTTTTAAATTTTATTTCCTTCATAGCACTTAAGGCCATCTGACATTATTTTATTTATCCACTTATTGCATTTCATTATTTCTAAGATGAACATTTTCACATGGACAGTATTTCTGAAATGAGAATGATCTTATGGTCCACAGAGTGTCATGAAGGCCGTGACACAGTTGAATTGTCTGTGCTTTGTACGGACCTGAAAAAGCCCAGCATCCAAGCCTGACATTCCCTTCTGCAGATACAGAGCTGATCAATGTCAGCATCCTGGAAGATCTTGGATTGGATGGTGAGCCCTCCTGTAACCTCTATGAATGTCATGGCTGCAGGGATGGAGTGAAGGGTCTGAGCAAATCATTTCTGTTTGGTGACACTGCTGAAGTGGGAACCGAGGCAGAAAAACAGTATATAACTTTAAAGTCTGCTGAGAGCCCCGTGTTTATGACTTTTAATCCTTTTATGGGTTCTTTAAAGAAATGCTACATCATCAGTGCTATGGATGAATGCACAGAGGATGAGAGAATGTGGAAAAAACCCAGACATTGATGAGTCTGAGTTGAAAAGTGATTCAGAAGAGTTGGACTCAGTATAAAGAAGTTTGAGGAATAACAACCAATTTATTTCCCTTGTATTTTCATTTTTATGTATGCACAATAGTAATATGTGATAAAAATCTGTCTAATTAAGTCTCAAAGAACTCTTTCAATAAGTAAAATTAAAAATTCTAAGCGATAAGAAAGCATTGTGTCATGGTTTAATTGGCAGCTTATTTTTCTTTCATAGCGGAACAAAAAATAATGGTGCTTCTTGCAATTGTGTGTCTTAGAGTTGATGAAATGTGGTATTTCTGTCTGAGGCTGCTCTTATCACAAAGACATCTGCTGTGTCATTCAATTCAATTTTAGTTGAGTTTAAAGAAGGCCTCTGGCCATTTAGAAATTTGGCTCATTTGGACTCAGAGGCCACTGTGATTTTAAATTTGCCCAGCCCTTACTTAGGGGAGAAGAGCTAGTCTTGCCTCTGACCTCCACTGGTTGTCTGCCCCTGGGCGGGACCAGGCCCGTTGGCACCAGAGCAACATCTGTTCCTGAACCTTGGGTGGGTCTGTGTTGCTACCCCAGTTTTTTTGAATTCATGAATTACGTATAATTATTATGTAATTAATATTTTCTCTTTTGAAACCCTTTTCCAATTATTACAGACTAAAAAATAATAGAGAAGTGCTATTGACTTTCCATCGTTTCAATGGCAACATCTTAATAACTCTAGTACAATATCAAAAGTAGGAAAATGACATTTACAATGCAATTAATTATGCTGTAGAGTAGACCTCATTCAGACTTCACTAGTGTTCACATGCATTCGTGTGTTTGTGTCTATGCCTGTGCAATTTTATCCTGTGTCGATACTATCAAGATACAGCTGCCTGTGTTGCCCTTTCACAATCTCATTTCACTGTCTGTCCCTAACCCCCCAGGAACCACTGATATATTTTTCATCTCTATGATTCTGTCATTTGTATTACATAAATTAATCACACAGTGCATATGATTGGCTTCCCCTCCTCAGCACAATGCTCTTGAGATTCATCCAAGTTGTTGTGTGTATCAGTTTTTTTTTTTTTTACCAGTATTTCGTGGTGTACATATAAGTTTATTGAAGGGCATCTGGGTAGTTCCCAGTTGTTGATATTACAAATAAAGAATCTATAAACATGCATAGACAGGTGTGTGAAAATGAGTTTTCATTTCTCAGGGAGAGATATTCAAACGTGCAACTGCCAAGTGGTCTAATAAGTGTGCATTTGATTTCATAAGAAACTGCCAAAATGTTCATTGTCCAATTTCTCATGCAGGTGATCACATGTGGATGATCTAGTTTATCTACTTCTTTGCCAGTATTTGGTATTGTTGGTATTTTTTATTTTAGCTATTCTGATAGGTGTGCAGTGATGATTTTAGTTTGCATTCCCTGATGGTGTTGGGCATCTTCTCATGTGCTTTTTGACCATCTGTTTGTCCTCTGGGTGGAGTGTCAGTTCATGTCTGATGCCCAGTTTTTAATTGGATTTTTTTTTTTACCATTTAGTTTTTACAGGTTTTAAAAATAAAGACAATTTTTCAGACCAGTTTAAGGTTCTGATGAAGCCACTTTGATACATCATTATCACTTAAAGTCTATAGTTAATAATATGGTCACTCTTGGTGTTGTGTATTCTACTGGCTTGGACAAATGTAGAACATGCATCCATCAATATAGTGTTATAACGAGTATTTTCAATGCCTTAAAATCCACTGTGCTCGACCTATTCACCCTTCCCCTCTAACCCTTGGCAACCTCTATTGTTTTTTACTGTCTCTATAGTTTTGCCACTTCTAGAATGTCATATAGTTGGAATCATACAGTGGGTAGTCTTTTCATGGCTTGAAGCTCATTTCTTGTTAGCACTAAATAATATTATATTGTTTGGATATACCATCATTTACTTATTCATTCACTTACTGAGGGACATTTTGGTTGCTTCCAAATTTTAGCAATTATGAATAAAGCTGCTATAAATACGTGTACAGGTTTTTTTTGTGGGTATAAGTTTCATAAGTTTTCTGTTGGGTACCAAGAAGTGTAATTACTGGGTTATCCGTAAGAATATGTTTAACTTCATAAGAAACTGCCAAACTGGGGATCCCTGGGTGGCTCAGCGGCTTAGCGCTTGCCTTTGGCCCAGGGCAGTGACCCTGGAGTCCCGGGATCGAGTCCCGTGTCGGGCTCTCGGCATGGAGCCTGCTTCTCCCTCCTCCTGTGTCTCTGCCTCTATCATAAATAAATAAATAAATCTTTAAAAAAGAGAAAACTGCCAAACTGCCTTGTAGAGTAGCTGTACCATTTTGCATTCCCACCAGTAATGAATGAGAGTTCTTGTTGCTCCACAACCTCAACAGCACTTGGTATTGTCAGTGTTCCAGGTTTTGGCCATTCTGATACATAAGTAGTAGCATCTTGTTTTAACTTGCAATTACCTATTGACATAGGAGATTTAGCAAGTTTTAATATGCCTACTTGCCACTCGTAGATCTTCTTTGGTAAGGTGTGTATTAAGGTCTTTAATTCATTTTTTAACTAGGTTGTTTTCTTTATTTTCTTAAATTAAGTTCCTTGCTTAGCGTGGAGTCTAACCCGGGGCTTGAATGAACAATCCTGAAATCAATACCTGAGCTGAGATCGAGTCGGATACCTAACTGACTGAGCCACTCAGGCACCTGGGTTGTTTTCTTACTGTTGAGTTTTAAGAACTCTTTGTATGTTTTGGGTAAGTCTTTATCAGATGTCTTTCACAAATATTTTCTCCCTATCTGTAGCTTATTTCCTCATTCCCTTGACATTGTCTTTCTCAGAGCAAAAGTTTTTAATTAAAAAAAAAAGTTTCTAATTTTAATGAAGTCTAGCTGACTGGTTATTTCTGTCATGGATAGTGCCTTTGGTGTTGTATCTACATGGTTATCACCAAACCCAAGGTCATCTAGGGATTCTCTTATGTTCTCTTGCTGGAGTTTTATATTTTTGCATTTTGCACTTAGATCAGTGATTTTTCTTGAGTTAATTTTTGTGAAGAGTGTAAGGTCTGTGTCTAGATTTTTTTCTTTCTTCTTAAAAAGTATTTTATTTATTTATTCATGAGAAACACAAAGAGAGGGGCAGAGACATAGGCAGAGGAAGAAGCAGGCTCCTCACAGTGAGCCTGATGTGGGACTCCATCCTGGGACCTGGGATCATGCCCTGAGCCAAAGGCAGATGCTCAACCACTGAGCCACCCAGGTGTCCCTCTTTCTCTTTTTTCTTTTCTTTCTTCCTTTCTTTTTCTTCCTTCCTCCCTCCCTCCCTTCTTTCTTGCATGTGGATGTCCAGTTGTTCCAACACCATTTGTTCGATAAAGCTTCTTTTTCATTCTCTTCAGAGGCTTCTGCAGAGCAGATCTAATTTTAATAAAATATAATTTTTTTCTTTTATGAACTGTATTTTTGGTGTCATATCTAAGAACTTTTTGCTTTAACCTTAGGTCCTGAGTTTCTGTACCATGTTTTCTTCTAAAAGTTTTATAGTTTTATATTTGACATTTAAATCTATGATCCATTCCAAGTTACTTTTCATGTAAGGTGTGAGATTTAGGATAGTTTTTCTCTTTTCTTTTTGCCTAAGACATCCAATTGCTCCAGCATCATTTGTTGAAAAGATTATCCTTCCTTCATTAAATTGCTTTTGCACCTCTGCCAGAATCAGTCAAGCATATTTGTGTAGGTCTATTTCAGGGTTCTTTATCCTGTTCTATTGATCTATGTGTTTATCTCCGTCAATACACAGTCTTGATTACTGTAGATACATGTCTTAAAATTAGTGTGATTCCTCTTTCTTTTTCAAAATCATTTAACTATTCTAGTTCATTTATGTTTACATATAAGTCTTTCAATAAAATGGATATTTAAAAAATTAGTTATTAAAATCTACTGAAAAGGGAAACACATGAGTTTGATCTTTTAGCTGCAGTTGTACTAAGTCACATTAGAATAAAAATATAACTATGACAATTTAAAATATTCATCTGTAGGTCATGTGGAATGACCTCAGGGACCACCAGATTGGTCCAGACCCTCATCTCCTACAGACCACTGTATTGGGAGGGAGACTCTCCATAGAATGCTGGCTGTACCCTTTGGAGAAACTCAGTCCATTGTCTAGAGCTGGCTCAGTGGTGGCTGGCTGACTCTACAGTAATCATCTGTAAGATGGCTTGTGGCTTCTGGGTAAACCTAATGGGCAAATTCTCAGCAACTGTGAGGCCTTGTACAGACTAAGTGAACCAGTTTCTTTCTTGGCACAGGTGGAAAGAGTGGAAAAGAGTCAAAGAGTTGGCAGTGGGAATAGGCTGAAAGCTATGAAAAAGCAGAGACATGTGGGAGCAAGGCATACAGAAAGCAGCAGACATTGATGTGCAGAGTAACCCTTTCCCCATGGTAGGAAGCATTGGTGTGTCTCCTCTGTCCTGGCAGCATGCAGGGAAGAGTGGGGAACTAGACAACGAGGCATTCCAGAACTGTCCTAGGTTCTGAAGAGCCCTCTTCCCTTCGTAAGGCCTCGAGTCCATGGCTGGGATGGTTTGGGTCCTCTTTTTCTTCAACAATACCTCCATGTTTAAGGGTATGTTTCCAAAGCTGGGGTTCACTGAAATTGTGGAGTGCAAGATGACCTTGGGTAGCATAGAACCTGGAGTTGTATAACGATGCATCACGAAATGAGAAGCTACTCTCCTGACTAACCCAGCCTTGGTGGGTAGGTCCTTAACACTTGGCCCCTCCCATCCTCTTTTAACAAAGAGAGGTGGCCTCAGCTTTAGAGCTTCTGATACTCTTCAGGTAGGGTTTCATGAAATTATTGTTTTCATCGTGATTCTTGACAGTAATTTGCTTACACATTTTTTTTTTCCCTTGAATAGTGCCTAGTATAAAGAAGGGATTCAAATTCTCAGCCAATGACTAACTGAATCAACTGGATGTATTTTTTTCATAATTCTTTGATTTTTGTCTCTTTACTCCATCTGACTATTAGCTCTATGAAGGCAACAGACTATGCTTTGCTTTTCCTTCACCATTTGTTCCTAGGGCCAAACAAATTGCTGGTACAGGAAGTTCTCAGATGTATGACTATTGCTTGTCCTGGTTTGTGAGTGGATAGGTGAACGAGGAAGGCACAGGAAAGTCAAAACTAACAGCCTGGCCTTCCTCTCTGTTTTGGCTCCTGGAGGAAGCTGATGTAACTGGTAATGTGGGCCCAGTGCACTGTCCACGTCAGAAACTTGGCTTGTCATTCCTTCCTCGAAAGCCTCTTTGCAAGAGCGCTGGTCTCTGCACCGATTGCCTTGCACACACCCTTTCTTCCTTCGCTCCCAACACAGCAGGCCTGGCCCTACCTGCCTCTTCTGAGTTCACAGCCACCTAGGACTTCACTGCTGGTCAAAAGAAAGTCATTTCCAGGGCCTGGACTCTGAGTCCTACTTCAGGGTCCCACTGAGTGGCGGCGCGGAATGAGGCACGGTCAGCTTTTCTTCTTGATGCTGGGAAATCAGCTGGAACAGGAGTTTGAACTTTAATTTCACTTTCTCTTTTTGTGGGTCTCTAATAATTTGCCATGTACCAAAGACTGTAGCGCAAGCTTGGCTGAAGATTTCTTTAAAAGAAAACCTCCAACCAGGCTGGACACATTAGTGTTGTCAGCATGACCGTTACCCTCCTTCAGAAGAAAGGTCAACAAATAATTTCGGCTTTGTTTAAAGCCTCTTTAATGGATTCTATAAAATGCTCTAATTACCAATGATTATCCGTCGAAGTGCTTGCAAGCTTTTTAAAGCCTTTCTACACTTATTTCACTCTGTTCACACAGAGTTCAAGTTCTCTGATGTACTTAAGCAAGGGGAGGCATTTCTTATTATTCTTTTTTTTTCCCCTAAAAATCGTGTAATTTGGAATGTTTACCAGGCAGTCAGGCTTTCTCTCATCTTGGTCTGAAGCAGAGAGCTTTTACTCTACTTTCCATCTGTTTCCATCTTGTTGCCCAATAAGAAATTAAATGCCACCTAAATGATATGGAAGTCTCCTTCTTATCAAGCATGCTGCATTTGCCTTCTGCTTTAGTCAGAAGCCCATGTGGTGTCTCATTCTAGCCCCGTGGAGGGGGGCTGGAGGGTCCACCTACCTGGTCTGGGGCCTCAGCTTCTGCTGCACTGCTGACCCGGGTCATTCTCTTCTAGGGCCTCCCTGCGCATCTTAGGATGTTCAGCGGCATCCCCGGGTGCTACCTACTGGACGCCAAGATATGACCCCGTCGTGACTACCAAAGAGGACTTCCCGGGGGTCAGAAACGTCCTTGGCTAAAAGCGGTTTTGAGATGAGGGGGCTGGGGCTCAAAGGGCTTACCCGACCGACGCCCATCCATGGGGGGCCGTGGGGCTGGCGCCTCCCGGCACCGATGGGCCAAGCGTCCCCGAGTCCAGCAGAGCGCGCCATCTTCTCTTCCCCCTCCTGCCCGTCCCGTCGGCCACGTGCAACACGGAAGCCTCCATCCTGCAAATTCACCTCCAGGAGTTGACGCCTTCATGCTGCTTTTCTGCGTCCTAAGCGCCACGCTCTCGAGCAGCCGACAGGCCCGTCTCCTTTCTGCACTGCCCGGCTGAGGTCTGCGGGAGGGGAGCTCGCCATGGCGCCCCGCGAGGGGGATGCGGGAGGAGCCAGGAAGGGACCACCCCCCCTTCCCGCTCCTGGTTTCCCGTCCCCCTGGAATCGCGGCCTCAGCCTCACCGCCTCGGTCTCCCTCAGCATCTCCTCACCCAGCTGCCTTCACGGTGAAGGCTCCATGGCGGGAGCGTGCGGCCGCGAGAGCGCACGTGCGGCGTGCGTATCTGCGTATGTACGTATGTGCGTGCGTGCGTGCGCCTGCGCGGTGTGCTGGGTGGCGACTCTCCTCCGGCCCATGGCGGCCTGTGGGCTGAGGCGTCGCCGGCTTTGGAAGTGCTGGCTTAAGCGAGCGATGCCTAGTTCCCGGGCATCGCGCATCTCAGCGCCTGCGCCTGCTAACGTGCACTGCGACTGAAGCGGAGCGGTACCGGATACAGCGGTCGCCGAAGTACCTTGACCGGAGTGGGGGGACCGTCTTCGCATGGAGCGTCCCAGGCCGTTCCTCGAGGACGGGGTGTCCCGGCCGTGGGCGCGCGCCTCGGCCCCGCGGCCACCGTTCTCAGGTAGCGTGGGGGGGCCAGGTTGGGACGCCCCCACCCCCCTTCCGGTTTCCGGTGCTGGCTTCCGAGCGGGACCCTGGGGCGGCGCGTGTTCATCCGGGACCTTCGGGGCGCTTGAGGGTCGGCGGCCGCGGGCGTGCGTGCGTGCGTGCGTGCGTGCGTGGGGGGGCGGAGCAGGGACGGGCCCGAGCGCCCAGGGCCGTGCGCCCACCCGCGCCCGCTGCTCCCCCGACGCTCGAGGGGACGGCGCGGGGAGAGCAGGGAAAACAGAAGTTTCCATTTGTACCGGATGGTTTTGTTTTTTTATCTGTTTGCAAATGTTCAGTGTAATGGTTTGAAACCCAGCCGTGTAGCTGCCGCCGCCCACACACAGAGCTGCAGTGGCACTGAGCTTCAGCAGGCAAACCATCTCACCAGCGTCGGCCATTACACCCGAACCCACACCAGGGCAGGCTGCACACCTACCCCCCGGCGTCCCCCCGCCGCGCCCCCGCCTCCCCGACACCCACCACCCTACACACACATTTTTTTTTTTTTTTTTTTTACATTTCCAGCACTCGGTTTTCTCTAGAGAAGGCATAAAGAGAAGCAAAGGCAGAGATGGGACTAGCAGGGAGAATACTCCTGCCTCATCGGAGCCACCGGTGTTCGGGAGAGCGCGGCAGCCCCCACCTGCCTGTGGACTGAGCACGTGAAGGTGAGAGAGGTCTTTGTGATTTCTTTATGCACCTGGAGGTCTGGGATGCAAGGCCAGATGAAGGGACCTTAATCATTGAGCCTTGTCTGTTGCCTCCCGAGTGATTCTATCAGGCAAGCATGATGGATGCTTCCTTCCAAGCACACGTCGTTATCTCTGACACAAGCCCCCCCCTCCCCAGGTCCCTGTGAGAGCTTTTGAACCAGGGGGCTTCTGGTCCCCCTCCCCCCTCCTCCTCCACCTTCCAGCACAGCCTCCTAAGCCTGAGATGTGGAATAAGGTTTGATCCTGCATTGGGCTTGACCTGTTGATTTCCACCCGAGGCTGCTGACCCTTCCTCCCCGAAGTGAGCACTGACCCGATTTTTTTGGGGCCGTATGGAATGGGGCTCCATCCAAGGGGCTTTGGGAAACCTGCTTCCCCAGTGGCCCCAAGCCCAGTCATCAGAAGCAATCAGACCCAGCTGTCCAGCTAATCTGTATGAAATAGGCTTCCTTCCCAGTAGAAATCAACAAAGTTTAAAATAGAAGGGACCGTAATCGGAAACGAAGCTATAGAGTTGTGTGTGTGTGATGCAACAGGCAGAAACATCCGCATGGAAAATATTAAGTACAAATTACATAGCTCCCGACCATGTGAGCCAGGAAAAGAAATGATTTCCTTGCTTATTAAGCATGTTTGTGGGTCGGAGGGTAGCCAAGTGGGGACATCTCTTCTGGAAGGTTTAAACCCCTCAACAGGAAGGAGAGGAGAACAACAAAGATGGAGGGAGAGAAAAGAGGCCATAATCTAACGTACATGTAGAAGAGAGACAGATACAAAACCTCCGAAATCTGTGCAGTCAGGGGATGAATCAGTTGGAATAGGTCTATTTTTAGTTTCCAAGATCTGCTGTTAACATTTTGCCTGGCATTAATTAGTGTCACAAGCATGTTTCATCCACTGGTTTGGAAGGGCCTTAGCATGTCATTCAAACTGGGAGGTGCCGATCCTCATATATGGGTGCTCTCCCATCCTCCTGAGGCTGTCTCCTACACAAACGTGTCCACAGTGTTCTGCTCTCTGACCTTGTCCTTTCTGGGTGTATCCGTTAATCTCCTGGCTCCAGCCCTTGGATGTCTGGCCACTGGCCAAGGAAGAATTGTGATTGCTATGTTTTGTTTTTCAAAAAGGAAAGGCTGTACAAGCTGAAATTGGAAAAAAAAAAAAAAAAGATGTTGGATCATGGCTTGGATAAACAAAAATGGCTCTGGGGGCAACTCTACCACCAGAAAGAAGAGTGAGGCCCTCTGATCTCCTGATGAGACTGATTTTGACAAAGTAGAGGAATATCTTCCAGTGTAGTTTACACAAAGTGTAATATTTTAGCAGGAACTAATTATGGGGCTAGGTTGATCACATGTTGGCTGAAATAGTGTGTGAGGCTAATTACCCTGAAAAAGCCTGTTCATGTTTCAGAACCGAGGCTGTAAATCTGAAGAGCGGTTTAAATGTAGGAGTTACCGTGAGCATGGCACCTTGCTTTATGCGGTGGTAACAGGATAGCAGCCAGCTTGAGCAAGAGGCGGGAATGAGAAATGGAAGGCCAAACGGTACTTGAGCTGTTGGGACAACTGTTTGTGTACGTTTGCAACAATGATTAGATCAGTCAGGAAGTGTGAATACATCATGGGACCTAATGAGAAGACACATGCCTTAAATACTCTTATATTATTCAGAATATTTTCCTGCTATCCTAGAGTCGGACCAAGTCACTACTTATTGTTCAGTGTCATTTGTCAAGGCTGATGCGTAGTCTTTGTTTAGTTTACAGAATACTTTTGGTTGAGCCATTCAAGACAGGAGCATGGGCAGTCTCCTCAGAGCAGGCTTAGAGAGTTCCCAGGGCACGTGGTTGGCCTCTATTGAGTGGAGAAACAGTGTGGATGAGCATTGGCCAAATCCGTTTTCAGTCCTGAAGAAGCAGTGCCACCACTGAGTTTCTGAACTTCTTGAGAAGAAGGGTCAGAGGGCAGAGTAAGCAGGGCACTGACCTGGGTACCATGCCAAGAGGCCCCACCATTCCATCCACTCGGCTGGTTTAAGGGTCCTGAGCTCACCAATCTAGTTGTGTGTGTCTGCCCTCCTGACTACAGTATGCTCCTTGAACACTGCTGACCACATCCTTCATCCAGGCATCTTTGGCCTGGTATCCTCAGCAGGCATGGTTGGATTGTTCTGGGCTGGATACACTTGCATTCAGCTAAGGCAAGAGGTCAAGAAGGGGGAACCAGTGAATGGTCGCTCTATTGGTAATAACAATCTCTGGCCCCATATAGGCCAGCCATATCTGTGGCCACAGATGTGCAAGATAAGTGCCCATCTTAGTATAGCAGACAAGGCAGATGAATTTCAGACTTTTGCCCTGTTTGAGACCTGACCAGAGGATACCATTAGAAAATCGAATGAAATTTTCATCTGGTGCCTCAAGCCTTTGAGTTCTTTGATTGCCTCATGATTCCTTTATGCACAGTGAGTCTTATATACATGATCAGATGAAGAAATCTTAACCATTGAGTCCTATTTCAGTGGTAATCAGAGTCCCAATTAGAGAAGATCCTACTCTTCCCTGATGCTCTGCTAGGGAAAGGGTTTACCTGCATTTCTTTTTTCAGTCCTTGCAGTGGCTCTGTGAGGCTGGTGTGCACCCCATCACTACTTTATGGAGGAGGAAACCAAAACTTTGACATTTTATTTTTTGCATTTTATCTAAAAATATGAAAACTTTGCACGGCACTCCATGGTATATCCATTGATCTTTCTGTAAAATAACATTGGCCTCTAAAAAATTCTTGAAAGAAAATTGTCATCCCCAGATGTGGCACATGCCTACTTGTAGTGTCAGTAGGTGGTACTTCTGTGGCCCTCTCTACATTCCAGAAGAACACATGCCCCAGCTGGAAAAGCTTGAGCTTAGGCCATTGGAGGGTCAGACTGTGAAGTCCTGCAGACAGAGCACACACACTCCATGCACATTTTGTACCTGAGCTTCCTGCATTTGATGGTGACTCCCTGTGAAAGGTGGGACTCCCTGAGCTCTGGCCTTTCCTGCTGAGGCCAACCCTGGAGCAGAAATCAGGAATTGGACATATGATCACCTCTATGCTCTGCAAAGGGCCTCAGTCAAGTGGCATGTGATGGGGAAGCTAGGCAAAGGGCTATGGGGAGTAGGCTTTTATCCTATGGGGGTTGGGGGCTCTCTGGAGAGAGAGCCTCCCTCCCATGCAACCCCTGCTCATATGCCCTCCCTCTTCCTCTGCGACCTGCCATGGGCCTCACATCCTGAGAGGAGCCCTAGAAACGGGCCCTGTTGATGCAAACACACGTACCCTTCGCCACAGGAAACGTGGCCTCACGTTTGCAGTGATAACCACCGGGCTCCTCACAGAAACCAAAGAGGAACAGATTTTAGATTTTTAACTAAATTAGGAAACACATGTCCCTTTCTTCCCCCTTCCTCCCCCTCAGCAGCTCTCAGTTCACCTCACATGTAACCTCTGCTCTCCCTGCCCTACACTGGGAAACTGGACTCTGAGGAAACAAAGTCTGAGTTCTCCGGGTATAGGTAAAAGTGGTGAGAAAACATAATATTAGTAACAACGGAAGGTGGTTAGCCTCAAGTCCCAGGTAGTGTTGTCAGATAAAATACAGGCCCCCTCAGTTAAAATTTGAATTCCAGGTATGCAACAGATACATTTTTGGTATGAATGTATCCCAAATGTTGCACAGGACATGCTTATACTAACTGCTTATACTAACATTTTATTGAGATTTAACGAGGTATCCTGAATTTTTATATATTTGCTGCAACTGGTAACTAACCATAGCACAGGGAACCCATCACTGAGGCTCAGGAACTGCATCTGGGCAGTGTTGGGCCAACTTCTCCATCCAGACTTGCTTCCTGGCCCTCTGATAACAGTAAAGCAACCTTCTGCACTCTGGGGGTGTTAAGCTGCAGGCATACGCCAACGTTTTATGTGCAGGAAGATCTCCTTGAGTCTGCCCAATGAAGGTGTGTTGCTGTTTGTTGTTCAGGGGAGAAACTGAGGCCCAGGGTGGCTGGTGTGACTTGCCGGGTACTCACAGTCAGCTCTTGGCCCGTCTCACTGCATAGTACTTTCTGGCAGTGGGTGGTAAGCAGCACGAATGCTGAGAAAAACCGGGCTTAGGAGGAGCAGTAATAACAGGTTAGCTTGGAAGTGCTCTGTGCAGAGATGGGAAGGCTGTGTCAACACATGCAAATTATATGCAAATACACTTGGCCCCCTCACAGGCTCACCTACCTGATGGGACCCCTGTGAGCACAGACCCTGCTGCCCTGGGTTTCCAGGAGGGCAGGTGTACCTGGCTGAGCTCTGCTGGCCCCCCGGTGAAGCCCACGTTCCCGAGGTGCATGTGGGCTGGGACAAGGAGGCGTGTGTGTGCGTGAGTGAGTGCACACACGTGCTCTCTCAGTGCGGATGAGGATGCGAGGGGGCTGGTGTGGAGGTGGACGCGTGAGGCTGGAGGAGCATGTTGACATGTGCGTGATTTGCCACCTTGAGCTGTGCACACCCAGCAAGCTACATGGCTCCTGTCTCCTGGGATGACCTCTCCTGAGGCAGGAGGCAGCCCCTTTCCCTGGGCATCCTCCTGCTGAGATGTCCAGCCCCAGAGATTACTGATGAGAATAGTCCTAACAGTAATGCTACTGTTGACATTGCTGGGTGTGAGGTCTTAGCCTGTCCTCTGATGAGCACCCCCTGAAGGTGCCTGTGTGGTGATTGTCCCAGCTTGACGGACAGGTGGATACACAGAGCCTTTGGAAGGTAAAGGAACCTGCCTAGCAGTGAGACAGATAGCCAGCCAGGTTCACTCACCCCTGCATGTCACCGACTCCCACCTTCTGCCACCTGGCCAGATGAATCAGTGCCTACTGAATATAGACAGTATCTAAACCTTGATCCCAGGCACAAACTTTCTGAAGAGGGAGCACTGTCTTGAGAAGTTCTTTGTGGAGGTGTACACCAGTAAAACAGGGATAGTCTGGGATTTGTGCTCTCAGGGTCAGTAGGGTTGGCCTTCAAGATTGGTGTCAGCTGAACCCCTTGTGCTGGGAGCTGTTCTCCAAGATGGGCTCTGAGCACAGGGGTTTTGGTGGGTAGCAGGTTGTCTCTTGCCTGTCTTGTTAGGTGAGGGAGGGAGCTTGGTCTCATGAGTAAGCATGCTGGTGGGGCCCATGGCCTTGGTCCGAGTGGTGTCTTTGTTGATGACTGGCTGAGTATTTGGGTCAGGTTGCCTCCTGTGTGAGCCTCCTTTTCCTCATCTGTAAAATGGTGTGCACAATGACGGCTGACCTGACATCGTGGCTCCAGGGTGTGGCTGGCCCACTGCCCAATGTGTTTTGGCTATTACTAGTCATTGCTGTGTGTGGGGTGCCACCTCAGGTGCTACAAGAGGCACAGCAGTATGAAACATGAGGCTCTCACATTTGAGAGTCCTAGGATTCAGAAAACCAAGCTAAATTCATTAGTGTGAGGTGGGTAAAGATAGGCCTCTAGAAATGCTACAGAGAAGGTGCTGCTGAGGGCATCGCTTCCTGCTGGGAGGACCCCCAAGGCCACTGTCGGGGAGGTAACATTTGGATTTAGATGAGCGGTAAGCTTTGAGGATTCCAGGCTGAGGGAGCAGTGTAAGCAGGTGTGGGGAGTAGGTGGAGGTTTGAGCTGTTCGGTTTGGGTGGAGGATTCGTCCGTTTACTCGCTCATGTCGGGAAACCACCTCATCTGGTGACAGGGTAGAAGGGTTCCTGGCCTTTAGGGTTTGCACCATTTAGCAAGTCATGACACATGTAACGTTTTGTTACAACTGTGGTGAGTACGGAGGTCTGACTTGGTCAGAGTGTGAGTGTGCCAGCAGGCTCCCCCCAGGAGCTGGGAACTGGCTGAGAGCTGAAGGTTTGGGGGGTACTGTGACATGGGCTGGAGTATGAGTAGCTGCATGGCCCATGTCGCTGAGATGTAGACACTGGATGAGAGGTGTGGGGAGGTACTAGGGATGTGCAGAGGCCAGTGAAGGCCGAGCAGATCGCCTGGTTCCAGGAGCGAAGGACCACCAAGAAGTGTCACCAGCATGAGGTGGAGGATGTGATTGTGTGTTTGGGAGCCATCCCCCCTGGCTGTGGAGTGGGGAGTGGATCCTTGAGTAGGCCAGGGTGAAGGCACATAATGGCTTTCACCAATTGTGATGGTACAATCTGTCCAGAATTATGCTGGGCTGCCATTGTCATCTCCAGCCTGCTGAGTGGCTCACAGCTTAGCCCCTGGAGCAGGGTTTCATGCAGACCCTGACCCTGAGTTTAAGCCCCTGGTCCTTGCCTCCCCAGCACCTTCCTTGGGAGAACATGTGCGTTGGCTGCTGGCCCACACATTCTCAGTTCTTCCCCTCTGAGCCACATTCTCTGCAACTGGACCCAAGGAGAACAGGAAGGAGTCAACAAGATGTTAAGCATGCTCAAGACCTACTGGCTGACTTTGGAGAAGGTCAGGGCTGATTTCTGCTTGGCTTTCCTCACTAGTCCAGGCACATCTGCACAGGCTGGACTTCCCGGGGAGCAGAAGGCTTGGCAAGAGGAGCAGATTGCTTCACTGAGAGAGGCCCACAAGGTGAAGAGCTTAATTGTGCTGGACGCTGCCCAGACAGCTTGGGTCTCCCAGCTGCCAAGACCTGATTGGGAGGCTGGATGGACGTGTTTGACTGTCCCAAGGGCCCCCCAACACACCCTGTGAAGGGCAGGTCAGAGGTGGGGTGTCCCCACTTTGCTGAGCTAGAGAGGGACAGGGACTCTGTGGGAAAATGCGTGGGCCAGCATAGCTTCAGATAGGGACGTACTGCCCTGTTTCTTCGTGTTGCAGTGGACTCTCGTGAAAAAGCTCCCCACACAGCTGGGAAGCCTTGGTCAACAATTGCTTATCGAGCCATCCACTTGGGGCTAGGCTAAGAAAGTTAAATTTTTGTTCATATTTTCAAGAAGGGCATAGTCTAATGAGAGAAAGTGATGTGTAAACTGGTCATTACAGCACACTCTGCTGAGCATGTGAGGAAGGATGTGCACATTGCCATGGGACCCTGAAAGTGGAGGAGGTCCCCACTGCTTGAGTGAGTTGGGTCATGCCTCATAGAGGAGAGAACATTTAAACAGTCTAGGTCTGTTCTTCCCATTCAGGGACAAGGAAACATGCATCCAGAGCTGGGACTTGTCCAAGGATGCCCACATGCATGGTCATACCTATTGGTAAATCCTATAGGATGCATATCTAACCCCTTTAGAATGGGCACCTATATGGTCTAGTCTCAGAGCAGCTTTATGAGCAGCAGATCCAGTGCAGAAAACAGTGAGTGATTTGAGAATGCATGTCTTTTGCTTGGAGTTTTTCAGCCCTGGGAGGTAGGAGTGTGATCCACAGTAGCACTTGTAAAATTTCTTCTTTCTTTTCCTATTCAGTTTCTCCCATGGAGACTGTTAAGTTCCTTCCCCTGTTCTGACCCTACTATTTCTCTCAATTGCTTTCCCCACCTCCATACCTTGTCTGATGCTTCTTAGAATAAAATTTGTCCTGTGGCCTAAAAAGCTCTGCATCATCTGTCGTCTGCCTACCCACTGGCCTGTCTTCCCATCTCTCTCCTCTTTGCTATTACTCTGCATGCCCTTAGCCTTCTGCTGGTACCTACCAAGGGAGTGCTTGCCCCAGGGCCTTTGTACTTAGTACTCCCTCTGTCTGGAAGCCAGTGCCCTCCTGTTTCCTCATGGCTGAATCTTATATTTCAGGTCTCTTCCCAAAGATGCTCCTCCTTCCCTTTTCCTCACCCTCTCATCAAACCACTTCAGTTTTCTGTCTTCATCACACTCATCTCTGTCTGAGATCATCTCATTGATATGTTTTCATAGTTATAATGATGTCTCTCACTGGAATGTCAGCCTCATGAGGGCAAGAACCTTACCTGTTTTATTCTCTCCCAACCCTTTGACCTAGAACAGAATTTGGAACCTATGTGGTGAGCATGTACCTGTTGAATGCAAATTCCTAGGCACCTGGGAAGAATAATGTCTCTTTTTTTTCATTGCTTTTTTGGAGTTAGTTTCTGCTTGTTTGGACTTGTGCTTATTTTCTCCCTAGTTGTCTTGATTATACATCACATAAAAGATTAAAGAGCTGTTTAGTGAAGACAAAACCCTCTTGAGGCAGTGCGAAGTGAAGGGATGGACTGGACAAAGCCAGAACACCTTTTAGTGGTCAGAAAAACAGGGCTAGGCACAGTACCTGGGCAGGTGTCGGTATCTACATATAAGTGCAGGTAACACCATGACAAAAATAGTGGCAACCAGGGTTTGGTGTTGTGGTGAATGGTGTGCACTCTGGTGAGAGGTGGGTTCTGGTTCCCCTTCTTTGATCTTTAAAATGCGGAGATCGCCACTTTTTTTTTTTTTTTTTTAAAGATTATTTATTTATTCATGAGAGACAGAGAGAGAGACAGAGACACAGGCAGAGGGAGAAGCAGGCTCCACACAGGGAGCCTGACGCGGGACTCAGTCCCAGGTCTCCAGGACCAGGCCCTGGGCTGAAGGCAGTGCTAAACCACTGAGCCACTCGGGCTGCCTCGCCGCTTGGTTTTATCTCAAGTACAGAAGCTTGCTGGGGATGATTTTCGAGAGGTCCAAATAAAGAGGCTTTTGAGGCCTTGCTCTGTGGGAAGCGTGCCATGGCCAAGTAGCCGGCGGGGGGGGGGGGGGGGGGCAGGCAGGCAGGAGGCATATGTACCTGAACTTGACGTTGTTGGGTTACATGATTGCTGAAGCAGCTTTATCTCTAAATTCCAGGAGCCCTCATCCATTGGGAATGGTAGGAGAGGGGTTAGGGACCCTGAGTGAGTGGGCAAATTCTCCCACATTGGAAGACTTCATCTTTAAAGCCTGGTCTTAAGAGGTGTGCTAAACAGATTCTCCTGGAGGGTAGGAATTGATGGGCAATCTGAGGAAGGTATTATGGATAAGTTGTGTGTTTTTACTAGTGCTTAAACCAAAGTCCCTGAAATTCCTAGCACTTAAATGCAAGTCCTGTTGGGAGCTGTAAGTCCCTGTGCTGCTGGAAGCATGATATTGAGGTCATGCCAACTCTTCCCTCTGGATGTGGATGGGACTGTGGACTCTGGCTTTGGCGGGAAATTGGTGACTTACAACTCAAGCTCTACTTCCTTCCAAAAAGGCTTTGGGGGAACTTACAGTAAGAACACACCCAGAGGTTAGGACAGTGAGAAATAAAGCCAGAACGTGAGATCAGAGGCCACCAAGAGGAAGAGAAAACCAAATCTCCAGGAAGGCTCAGGGTCTCTCAGGCCAGGCCTTGGATTCGAGGAACAGTCATCATTTGGTTTCATAAGGACAAAAGGATTCTTGGCTTGGAGAAGCATCTGGCAGAGGCTAATATACAAATCTGTGTTTTAATCTGTTTATTGAAATGTTTAAACATATTGTTTTTGTAAATACATCCAAAAGACACTGATTAGCCAGTCTCCCAAGTAATGGGGTGTGGTGGGGTCTTAACCTTGCCATTTTGTTCCCCATCTGGACCAGTGAACTCTTCCCTTTAAAACAATAAAAATAAAAAACAAAGTCCTTACATAAGAAACTTCTGGAAGTGTTGGGGAGAGGAGAAACCAGATTTTCTTGTTACAGCTGAAATGTAAGGCTTTTTCTTTCTGCTCTAAAAAATTAATCTACAAAAACAGTGGGTGACGCCAGCAAAATCACTTCAGGTGCTGGAAATGATTTCATTTTTACACTCTGTGATTAAAAGTCTGATAGCCAAGTGCTCAAGAGCCACATCACGTCTTCCTAAATAGGGATACAATTTGTAGGGAAACAAAACACCCTGCCTTCCCCTCGCTTTTCGACTGTCACTCAGGCAGCCAGGGGCGATGGTTTGGGGATGTGAACGGCAGCTGGCAATTACCGCGGGAGAACATCGGGTGTAATGGGCCCTGGGAGGCTTTGTACCTTTCCCCCAACGCCCGCAATCACAGCCGGTGCGAGGCGGGAGCCAGCTTGATGGAGCCATCACCATCAGCGTGATGGGAGCTGTTCCGGAAAGGGTCAGGGAAGGGGGGCATTTATTCCCAAATAGCTTCCACTGCACGGGGAGGGGAAGCAGGACAGTTTGGGGGAAACTGTCTTGTGAGTCACCAGGACATCATCTCGAAGTTCTGGCTGGTATCTTTTGACAGGCCCTTTTAAAAAGGCATAACTCTTAGGGAATTATTTTAATGGACGTCACAAAAATATATGAGGACACAATCCATTGTTACTATTATAATGATGCTGTTTGGGATACATTAAATGATAAAAGTAAGTCAATTTGATGAAATCTGTTGTAACTATAAATAAAGGTGCCATGCAGCTTGGTGCTGAGGGGACGCTGTGATCCAGCCCCTTCCCGGCACAGCCCCTCTGAAGGGAAGGGCGTTGTTCCTGTCCCCCAGAAAGCCAGCCACAGAGTCCTGGTCCCGCCAGCCCAGCGCCCCTTCCACGGGCCCACAGCGCCTCTCTCCTCTGCGGAAGGAAGGAAGGAGGTGGGGGAGAGGGAAGCTCTCAGTGGGAATCAAGTTTCCATTTCAATTATTCAGCTGATCCTTGACCCCCATTACCATGGATAATCAAAAACTGGCTGGATGCATCATGTTTTAAATAAAAACATTGTTTAAGTGGCCCCGAGGACGTGCAGACAGATAATTGCATGGGGCACTCGCACAATTACCCTTCGGGGGGGGGGGCCCTTTTCTATCTGCACAGAAATGAGAACAGCAGCCGTCAGCACGAGGTCACACATCTGTGGAGTGCTCCTTTCTGAAGGGGCTCGACAGGTACACCTCATTTCCCAGCACACACGGATTATGATTGCAAACCTCTTCTGACAGTGAATGGCATGGGGAGGACTCTGAGGGGAGCCAAACCCACAGAGGACCGGGGTTGAATGTGAATCCGAGTGCACATGTCCCCAAGGCACCCTGCAATGGAGCCCCAGAGCTACCTGTCCCACCGCCCCCTGCCCCCTGGCTCCTACTCCCAGAGAGGCCTGCAGTGACAGCACTGCCTTTGCGGAGAGATTGTGGCTGGAAGCCTCAGGCTTTCTCGTGTCAGGCAGGTCCCGCCTGGTTTGTGAGTTTGTAAGTTGGTGCAAGGTCTGGGTTTGGCCCAGGGAGCGAGGGATTTGATAGAGCTTGTCCCTCAGTGGATGTTGACTGAAGGCTTACTCTGTGCCCAACGCTGCTGCACTGGGTGTGCAAAAGGGTGTGCTCGAAGGCTGGCAGAGAAGAAGTGACGCATGGGGGACACGACCTGAAAAGGGGGTGCACTTGAAGAAGAGGAGCTCTGCTAAGAGTGTCCATCTTGGGAGAGTGCAGAGAAGAAGGGATGGCATCTGTCTTGCTTGGCCTCGTGTGGCCTTGGTTCTTCACATACTGTGTTGAAACAGATAAACATTCATTTCTTTAATGCATACTTTTGGCTGTGACACTGTGCTAGGTGCTGTGCTGGGTCCACTCAGTGCTTTGAAGACAGCCACCAGAGGGGGGGGGGGCAAGAAAAGCAGGGGGCAGGATGTGGGGAGCAGTCTGGTAGCTGCTACTGACTTGACTCAGGAGGCGGTGGGAATGATTCCCTTGTGCCCTGTTTGCCGGGGGAGGCTGGCCAGTCCCCGGGCAGTCTGGGGTGGCAGGGGGCCAGCTGCAGCCAGGGCCTCTCCCTTCCTCTCTCTACCATGGGATGGCACACTCAGGGACTGGGGGAAGTCCCGAGACCGAATCCCAAAGTCGGGGCATCATTCTACTCCTGGCCACAGCTTCTCAGCAGGAATGTGTGTGTGTGATTGTTCCCGCTTGTTCTCACAGGGCCGCCCAGGGTGTCGAGCGTCTCCTCCTGGTGCTGCTGCTGCCGCTGCTTGTAGCTGAACGTATTAGCTTTGTTTCAAGAATTGTCATGGAAGACTGCAGTGTTGCCGAATGAAACTTGTCTCTGGCAAGGGAGTGATAGATCTTTTCTGTTTGTTTCTTGGGGAAAAAAGGCTGGAGAAAGTAAGTTCACCATTCTTTGGAAATTATATTCTTTTTCTTTTTTTTGGTGACAATTGCCCATGCCGAGCTCGTGGCTGTCTGATGCACCCACTCTGGAGAGTTCTGTGCTCAAGAGCCTGGCTGGCGAGTGATTATTGTTACATTGAGGTGTGAGTCGCATACTGTGAAATCCATCCTTCGAAAGTGTACAGTTGAGTGGTTTTTAATATATTCACACAGTTGTGCAGTCACCACTATGATCCCAGAACATTTTTCAGCACTCCCAAAATAAACCGTGTACCCATTAGCAGTCATTCCCCCCACTCTCCCAGCCCATGGCAACCACAGACCCACTTTCTCTCGCTGTGGGGTTTCCTGTTCTGGACATTTCCTATAGATGGAAGCCTACAACATGTGGCCTTGTGTGGCTGCCTTCTCCTACCTAGCCTAACATTTTCAAGGGTCATCTGCGTGATAGCAGTGTCAGGACTTCATTTCCTTTCTGTTGCCTAATGATAGTCCATTGTATGGCTGTACCACCTTTTGTTTATCATTCATTGTCAATGTATTTATTTTCAGTCAACTCCAAAGGTTTTTTTGTTGTTAATTGTATTTTAATCAATGTTTTAGCTCTTATACAGGAAACTTCTCTGTTAATTTATCTTAATGAAGTGTGTTCAGACTGACTTTGGAGAAAAAAGGCAAATCAAAGTCCTCTTAGGATATAGAGACAGATTTGTCTTTGAGGGCCTCCTTAGCCAAGTGGGGGGACACATCTGGGCCAGGCCCCTCACAGAATGGTGGGGGGGGGTGGCAGTGCCCTGGGGAGCCTCACACCTTTCTGCTTTGGCCCTTCGTTCCTGCAGCACTCAGGCTGCTGGGAGCCCTCCCCGGCTGCAGGCAAGGCCCGTATCTTCACCATGAGAGCTCGGGTGTCTTGTGGGCTCGTGCCAGCTTATGTTTCCAGTATCCTCCACACCCCCCTGATCCACAGCTGCCTGGAGCCCTCTCCCTGCAGGGGCAGTGGAGCATGCAGATATCATCTTTGGCCCCTGTGAGTTTCCCAGCTGTCCCACCTTGCTTTTTAGTGCCACTTCTGCCCATTAGATTCTTACACATCCTGCAGTGCCCAGTTCAGTTCATCTGTCCTTTCCTCTAGGAAGGCTCCTGAAGCCGCCTTCCTCTGGGCTTTGGCAAGGTTTCATTTGTATGTCTCTTGTGGCCAGGAGTGTTTCTTATAATATTTAACAACAGAAGAGGTACAAGTACCAACAAATCAGAGCAGGTCATGTCAGTGCCAGGCAGGTATTTACTCGTGGCTGCTGGGTTCTGGAGATTCCAGGGGTCTTGGGGAGGGGAGGGAAGGAGACACTGAGGCGTGGCCATGCCGCACATGCCAGCTTAGTTCTGTCTTGCTTGTGTGGACCAGTTGCATCAAAGTTGGCTCTGCATCAGTCACTTTCCTGTTTTCAACTGCATGCTCCCTGTGGCTCAGGCAGAGCCAGTGAGGTGCCTACTCACTGATGCCAGGGAGACAGGGAGTGGAAGCCATGTGCATCTGCATCATTTGGTTCTTCCAAAGCCTAGATCACTCAGCCCCCAAACCAACCTAGCTGAACACGAGTCTTAGACACGTAACCAACTGGACATTACTGATGGCAAAGTGGGGGACACGGACACCTCCCTCTCCCAGTGAAAAAGTGGCACGTTCAGGGCAATGGGACACCGGCCTAAAGGAGTTAGTAGCACCTGGTCTGTGTTGCCAGTGTTGCATTTGGTTCGCCTCGTCTCTCTCTTGAATGTACTTCTTTCCATTAGCGTACCCCATTTTGCCTCCCAGCCTTCACTACTTAGAACAACTGTATTTTTCATCCTCCATCACTGTCACATTTGTGCCTTCCAAAGTTGTGGGGAGAGGGGGACTCACATGGGCACGCAACTTAAGAGGCACCTAGGATGGAGTCGTCAGTTTAATAGTTGATTGCAGTGTGTCAAAAATAAAAACAAATGCAAACAATTCCATGTGGAACAAAGTATCAAAGTTGTAAGTAGGGAGAGCATCACAGAGATCCTTGTGAGGTCTCCCGCGATCGTCACTTGTGGGGGAAATGCTTGTTCTGGGCCCTCGGGAAGCTCCAGGAGTGCAGGTGGAGGCTGTGCAGACACTCTTTCCACCTCCACATCCAGGAAAAGGACCACACTGGCTCCAATTCTTACCAGCCTGTCCTGAAAAACCTCTCCTATAATGCAGGGGGCTGTACACCATCATTTCCAGGGAGCAGTCTCTGTTTATGGGTTGTTAGATCAATAGTCAGAATTATTAGATGTGAACTATGGCTCTGTTTTTTCCCCTGTCAGTGTCTATCTCTTCCTGTTTTCTAAGGGCTGCTACTGTGACATTAAGTCATATATAGATAATAATGTACTTCCTATTTTGGAGCCAGCCCAGGTTTCATCTCTGCTTGAGTCTCCTCCATGCTGCTCAAAATGGTGCTTTTCTCAGTTAAACACAGAGTTGACTCAAAGGCCAAGCAATGGGGGAGCCATCCTCTTTTGCTTTATTTTCTAAGATGCAGGGAGCATCTCTCTGTGGTTTGAGATGCTTCCTGCAGAGTGGGGATGGTGGAAGATGCCTCAGACACCTTCTCAGCAGAGAGTTGCAAACTCCCTACATGGAATGGGAGGGTATGTGAGCCCTTCTTTACTAGGGGTGTGGGTGGTGGTGGTGGTGGTGCAGCCCACAGATCTCTTCTTTAACTGTGGATGTCTTCTCTGTTTCTGGCCAGGTCATTGTGTTTGAGTTGGAGTATCACTGGCTGCAAATCATCACTCTTCATAAAGGTATGTAACATGTCCCATGAGATAAGGATATAGACGATGTCAGCCTAAAAAAAAACCAAACTTTTTTTTTACTCTGTGTTCTTAATGATATATTTGTCTTTAAGCACGTAGTTAAAAAGAAATACTACATAAAACTGGGTCTGACCCAGTTCAGTAATTCTCTTGTGTGCTTAACAACACTGTTGCTTTTGTCAAAATACTTGTTGCAATTCATAATGGCTGTCAGAAACCAGGTCTGCAGTCCATGTTTGACTAAACATAAAAACAACCTATAGGAAATTTGTGGCTTTGTAAGCATTTTTTTCCAATGATAGACCTAATTAAAATGAAGGTGTGAATTGTTTAGAAATATTATGTTAGCCCGAGAGTTTGTAAAACTAAATGTACAGTAGATTCTAAAAAGGTATTTGATACAGATCCTATTTATAGCACTTGTACTGATCACCCAAGGGTAGCATTTTTCAATGAGATTTACAAGGGAGCATGGACCTTGGACGACGTATTTACACACATATTTGGCTTTCCAGTGTCCAAAATAGCTGAGAGCTGGAGGGTCTGTCAGATAAGCCATGGAGCCATGCTCTGAGAGGTAACGTGTTTCTCTGTTCCCGTAGCAAATCTTTCTGTAAGAATGAAACCAGAGATGTTATCTGCCAAAATTCAGTGAGGGACAGGATGCAAGCTAGAAAAATGATAGCGTCGGCTGGCTGGGAAAAGCAAAATCAGCGTCAGGGCCAGTTTAAAATAATGTGCCTGATTCTTCTGTCCCAGATAAGAACAGGCATTTAGGGCAGAGCAAATGTTTAGGTTCTGCAGCCGTCTTGGGGGCTGTGGGAAGATCCTGAGAAGCCAAAGGATGAAGATGGGCTTTGTCAGTGGCACTTAGAGAAGTTGGGGGAGGGGTACAGTTAAGGAGGAGGAGAGCCACAGGAGCCTAAATGGTCACTGCGTGGTGGCCTGTGGGAAATGAGGCCACTATAAGAGGCCAACAGGTATGGGGCAGAGATTTTCTCCTGGTAGACATGGTAAACATGTATGCAGGGAACTAAGCTTGCAGAAGGGAGGTGGGGGAGTTCTGTTTGATTAAGGGGGAAAATAATAGCACATGGAGTACCTGCTGTGTACAACGCCAGTCACATCTACCGTGTTATCCAGTTTTTTGAAAAAGTGGACATGAGCCCCACTTCTTAGATCAAGAGTACTTGGCTTGGAGAAGTTGAATGACTTACTCAAAGTCATGGAGTTTGTCAGCAGCAGACTTGGAGACAGGTGTCATTCTGGGAGTCCTGGCACCCACTCGGCCCTTCTGGGTGTGGTGCTGCACTGGTGGCTGAGTGGCCCTGGAGTGGCCACTCTGGGGAATTTGTGCAGAGCCTGTTTGGGGCATAGGGAGGGAGCTTTTTCTCTGCTTTGGCTTGCAACCAAGTGAGGCTCTTTTCAGACTCCCATTGCTTTAGCTGTGGTGACCACTTGGTATTCATAGCCATGGCGGAGCTTTTCTGCATATGGTGGTGATGTACTATGTCGTTTGAATATAAGGATACATAAGGCAGAGGGATTGGTACAAAGAAGACCATGTCAAGAAAAATGGTGCATGTTAAGTTAGTTTCTTTTTTTTTAATATAAATTTATTTTTTATTGGTGTTCAATTTGCCAACATATGGAATAACACCCAGTGCTCATCCTATCAAGTGCACCCCTCAGTGCCCGTTACCCAGTCACCCCCACCCGTTAAGTCTGTTTCTTGAAGGGGAGCCTTGTGGCAATCTGGGTCAGGGACATGGCTCTAGGGAAACTGCAGGTGCTGCACTTAATACACTGACTCACACACTGGAAGGTGGTTCCTATTTCAGTTCTCTTTTTAGTAAGTAAGTACTATTTATTATTTTATTAGTTAGCCATTTGTTTTGAGATAATTTAATAAGTTAGCCATTTGTTTCGAGATAATTGTAGATTTGTTTGTGGTTGAAAGAAATAATCCAGAAAGATCCCATGTACTTTTTATCCAGTTTCCCCCAGTTTCGTTCCCTAATATCAACGAGGATATTGATGTAGGTACAGTCAAGATGCAGACCATTTCCATCATCACAGGTATCCCTCCCTAATGGTCATGCTCATTTTTTTCTTGCCCTCCTCTTCTTAACTCCTAGTAAAGGACCAATCTGTCCTCCTGTTCTAGAATTTGTCATTTCAAGAATGTTAAATGAGTACTCATTTAACATGAGTAGAATCACACAGCATGTTAACTTTCTTTGCTCAGCATAATTCCCTGGAGAGTCATCCCAATTGTTCTGTATATTAATAGTTTGCCACTTCTTATTGTCAAGTAGTATTCTATGATATGGATGTATCACAGTTGGTTTAAACATTCGTCTGGGCTGATTCCAGTTTTTTGCTCTTATAAATAAAGCTGTTATGAACATTTGTGTACAGGCTTTGTGTGGACAGAACTTTTCCTTTCTCTGGGATAAATGCCCAGGAGTACAATTCCTGGATTGAAACTGCCCAACTCTTTTCTGGAATGGCTGGACCACTAGACACTCACACCACCAGTGTATCTAGTGGCTCCATGTCCTCACCCATTTTTGGTGGTGTCACTATTTTTTGTTTTTGCCATTCTGATAGGCGTGCAGTGGTATCTCAGTGTGGTTTTAATTTGCATTTCTCTGATGGCTAAAAATGTTGAGCACCTTCTCATGAGGTTGTGAGTCTCTGAGTACTGTTTTCACTGTCTTATAAGTAGGGGCTTTCACAGAGCAAAGATTCTTCATCTCAGTGAGGTCCAGTTTATCAGTTTTCCTTTTATGGTTCATGCTCTTAGTGTCAAGTCAGAAAACTCCTTCCTATGCCCTAGATCCTAAAGATTTTCTCCAGTATTTTCTTCTATAGCTTTATGGCGTTAGAGTTTACACTCCAGTTGGTTTCACATTTTAAGTTAATTTTTGTCTACGTGAGTTGTGAGGTTGAGGTTGACTTTTATTTTTTTTGTACCTCTGGATGTCAGTTACTGCAATATAATTTGTTTGAAAAAGTTACATCTCCCTCCCCTGAATTGCATTTTAACCCTTGTTCAAAATCAGCTGGGCATATTTGTGTGGGTCTAATTCTGTTTTTTTTTTTGAAGAATTTATTTATTCATGAGACACACACACACACACACACACACACACACAGAGGGGCAGAGACACAGGCAGAGGGAGAAGCAGGCTCCATGCAGGGGGCCTGATGTGGGACTTGATCCCGAGTCTCCAGGATCATGCCCTGGGCTGAAGGCAGCGCTAAACCACCGAGCCACCCGGCTGCCTTCTAATTCTGTTTTTAAAGAAAATTCTGTTGATCTGTATGTCTGTTCCTCTGTTAATAGGGACACAGTCTCGATCACTGTAGCTGTGTAATACATTTTCAAATCAGGTTCACGGATTTGATTCTTTCCATTTTATTATTCTTTTTTTTAATAGGTTGAAACAATTTAAATTCTTTAAATTTTTTTTTATTTATTCATGAGGGACACAGAGAGAGAGAGGCAGAGACATAGGCAGAGGGAGAAGCAGGCTGCCTGCGGGGAGCCCGATGCAGGACTCAATCCCAGGACCCCAGGATCATGCCCTGAGCCAAAGGCAGAGACACTCAACCACCGAGCCACCCAGGCGTCCCACATTTTATTATCCTTTTTCAAAACTGAGTTATTGCAGTTGTTTACCTTTCTAAATAAATTTTAGAGTACTCGTGTCTTTGCCCATAAAAAGTCTTACTGGGATTTTGATAGGACCAGCTTAAGCCTGTGTGGCAGTCTGGGGAGAATGGACATCTTTACTAAGGTCAATTTTCCAATCTGTGGACATAGTGTCTTTCTTTATTTAGACTTACTTTGAGTTCTTTCATCAGTGCTTTGCACTTTTCAGCATATAGGTCCTGTACAGATTTCATTAGATTTATACAGAAGTATGTCATTTTTTTGAGTGATTATAAATGGCATTGTCTTTTAAGTTTGGTTTCCAGTTGTTCATTGCTAGTTATAAAAGTTGAATTGACTTTTGTATGTTGAACTTGTATCATATGACTTTTTTTTTAAATTAATTTTTATTGGTGTTCAATTTACCAACATACAGAGAAACACCCAGTGCTCATCCCGTCAAGTGTCCGCCTCAGTGCCCGTGACCCATTCCCCTCCACCCCCCACCCTCCTCCCCTTCCACCACCCCTAGTTCGTATCATATGACTTTGATGAATTTATTAGTTCTAGGAATTTTTTTTTGGGGGGGGTAGATTTCTTGGAATTTTCTACATAGACCATCATACCATCTGCAAAAAGGGACAGTTTTATTTCTTCCTTTCCTATCCATATGTCTTTCATTTCCTTTCTTGCTTTATCGCACTGGCTGGAACTTGCAGTACTCTGTTGAATCAGAGTGATGAGAGGCATCTTTGTCTTGTTCCCGATCTTAAGTATTTCCGTTTTTTGCCCTTAAGTGTAATGTCAGCTATAGATGTTTTGTAGATGTTCCTCATCCAGTTGAGAAACTTTCCCTCTATTTCTGTGTTCTGAGAGATTTTAATCACATGTAGGTTTTGACTTTCATCACAAGTTTTTCCTACATCAGTTGGTGTGATTGTGCAGTTTTCCTCCTTTACTCGTTAATATGGTGGATCCCACTGATGTATCCCTGGAACCCTGGTGTATGGTTTTTTCTATATTGCAGAGTCGTTTGCTAATATTTTTGTGAAGGATTCTGCCTCTATGTCCATGAGTGTTGCTCCTAGTTTTCTGTTTTGTGCTGTTTTTGGTTTTGGTGTCAGGGTAATGCGTAGATTCATAAAATTAGGAAGTCTTCCCTCCTCTTCTCTTTTCTGGGGTTATGTAGAATTGATGTTAATTCTTTTTAAAATGTTACATAGAATTCTTCCATGAAACCATCAAGGCTTGGAGAATTCTCTTTTGGAAGTTTTAAAATTACAGATTCAGTCTGCTTAATAGAGTGCTATACAAATGATCTTTCATATTTGGCAAATTGTGGTAGTTTGTGCTTTTTGAGGAATTTGTCCATTTTATCTAGGTTATCTTTTTTTTAAAAAAAGATTTTATTTATTCATGAGAGAGAGGCAGAGACACAGGCAGAGGGAGAAGCAGGCTCCCTGTGGGGAGCCCGATATGGGACTTGATCCCAAGACCCTGGGATCACGACCTGAGCCAAAGGCAGATGCTCAACCACTGAGCCACCCAGGTGCCCCTAAATTTTCAAACTTATCTGAGTTTCACATTTATTCCCCTAATTCCCTTTTTATCCATTTGATAGCCACAGGGTTTGTAGTGATATCCCCGCTTCTTTCCTGATACTGCTAATTCATATCTTCTCTCTTTTTTCCTTTCTCAATATTTGTAGGGATTCTGAAGATCAATATTATTGATCTTCTGGAAGAACAAGCTTTTCTTTTCATTGACTTTGTTTTTTTTTCTTTTCCAATTTTATTGATTTCTTCCCTTTTTCTTATTACCTCCTTTCTTCTGCCTGCTTTGGGCTTCTGATGTTTTTCTTTTACTGGATTCTTGAAGTAACTTAGATTATTGCTTTGTGGCTCTCTCTCATCTAATACAAGCCTTTACTGCTCTACATTTCCCTCTGTGCACTGCATTAGCTGCACCCCACAAATTCTGAGATGCTGTATTTTCATTGTCACTCACTCAGTTTTTTGTTTTGTTTTTAATTTGTTACCCTTGACACTTCCTCTTTGAACACGTAGGTTACGTAGTAGTATGCTGATTCATTCCAAGTGTTTGGAGATTTTCCTGCTTAGCCTTTTTGTTATTGATGTTCAGTTTGGTTTTACCCTGGGCAGAGAACACATTCTGTATGATTTCACTTATTGCTGAGGTTTGTGTTATGGCCTGGAAGATGGTCTCTCTTAATGTGACATTCTGGATCCTGGCAGGAAGTAAATATTACACAGTAGGCTAAGTAAGTGAAGGTTAAGACAAGAAGTAATACCTTTGTAGACAGTGACTATAAGATGTAAGGAAAATCTATAGGATACTTTAGTATTTAGAGGAAAGGCATGCTTGGGAGAGGTTCCTGCCTCATTGGAGAGGCTGTGGCTTGGCTCTCGAATAACAGAGAAGCTTGCTGGTTTAGCCAGACTAGAGCTTGCCTACACTTGCTGGGTAAATGATAAGCCACATTCTAGAATGTAGGAAGTAAGCAGGTGATGGACAATAGGAGACATGGATGTATATTGGTAATCTGGGCACCAGTGGCTTCAAAGGCATTTGGAGCTAATGGGCTGCATGGGTAGGAGGTGGAGTGGTTCTCTTGGATGCCCCAGCCATGGGTGGTCTGTGCACAGGATGTAGAAGGAGCTACACAGCCATGTGACTCTCTGGCCACAGGCACAGGCTACATGCAGGCTGAGCAGGAGCTTTGGTTTCCATGTGTGGGGTTGCAGACAGCTTAGTGCCAGGCTGAGGCTGCAAGATTGCAGGGGGAATGCATCTGGGGACTTTGGCAAGGGTAGGCTCCAGCAGATGTCTTTGTACCCACACCACTGACCCTCTCCTTGGCCCCTGCTGAAAATTACAGGAAGCCTCTTCTTCCTGGAATGTTCCTTAACATTGTGCCTTTAAAAACTTAAAGAAATTGCATTGTTTATCATACAGCATATGTCAAAGGGTGAGTTTGGCACTAAGAGGCAATAAATTATTAAACTGACATGGTCTGTCCCTGTGGTCACTCAGTTTCCATATGCATATTGGGACTTCCTTAAAACAATAAAACAACTCTGTATTTCTGCCTAACAAAACACATCTTTCCTTCTTACAAGTAAAGAAATTTTAACTCTTTCAAAATGAGAACAATCATTATATCTGTCATGGGCTATATTAATTACTCTTCAAATTCAGTCAAGGGCTTCCTGAATATTCTCTTCCCTGAAGAATGGGTTGTAAAGTTAACCTCCCAATAACTCATGCATAAAATTTAAAAGTGTGAAGAAGGAGAAAGAAGTAGGGATGATTAGTATATGTAAATAGACTCATTGGTATAGCATGCATAGAGATCACACACAAAGCTTTTCCAACCTTCATTTCTGCAGGTGGCCATGAAGATGTGATCCAGATCTATGACTTTCTTTGGTGATCTGTTCCATAGATTCCTTGCTCTTAGGGTATGACCTCAGCTGCTCTCAGTTCTTTACCCTTGGAGTATCTAGTATTCCTTGAAAAGTTCAGTATTTACCTTTTATTCCAACTATAGTCACTCTAGTATGTGGCCAAAGGTCCTTCTGGAAAAGGCTAGAAGGAAGATCAACAGTGTGTCTTATGGCAATAGCGTGGGGTCCATTTTCCAGGAGATCTAGTAGCTCTGTCATTCAGGGGCCTCTGGTCTGTGAACTGACTTAGGTCTGAAAACTGGATGAAAGGCCTTGGTTCTCCATTTGGTGACTCAAGTAAGTTGTTTACTACCACACTTAGAGAGTGTTTCTTGCTATATAGATCAAGCAGTGTCCTAGCAGGCTGACTACCTTTTTCACTCTTAGGTACACCATGATCAATCATCCACTCCTAAAGATCTCTGCGTCCCAGAGAATTCTGATTATTGACACGTCCCTACTGCTGTGTGGTTGACATACCTACTTTGCCTTTGACAACTAAGTGCTGCCACTTGGCCTCTGCTATACTGAGATTCAGGCATCACATTGAAATCAAGGAGCCTGTCCCAAGGGTGACATCCCCTATAGTCATACTTGGCCTGAAAAAACAGCAACCAGAAAGGTTTTCAGAGATGCCAATGGCCCCTCACTAATGTATTTATCAAAGTCCTTGGAATCCATTCCCATGTAGGTGTTCTCCACATTTCTGCTACTATGTATTAGCAAAGGCCTTCAGCCCTTTTGGTGATTAAGCTATTTCCTCCTGGGTCACACTGTATACCTGATGTCCTCCCCACCTCCATCATGCTGAGACTTGATTCTAGTTAGGGGTCTCCTGGCAACAGGGAGTGGTTAGGGTGGGTTGGGAGAAGGAGCAGCCCCTTTCAAGGTGTCTGCCCCAAATGAGGGTATCACAGGGCTTTTAAGCTGGCAGAGACGGGTCTTCTTGGACAGTGGAAGGGAATCTACTGCTGCTACTAAGAGAGGCTCAGGATGACTCAGACTTTAACATTGTCAATTTCTTGAGGTCCAATAAGATGTTTTTATTTCATGTTTCAGGGATCTCATTTTTCCCCTATTAATGACCTTATTTTCATAAGAGAAACTTGGCAAGACTGTGAATTCAGCTACCATTTTAATCAGCAACTTGCACTATTACATTTTGTGTTTGATTTTCAGCAACGTCAGCCCTGAGGTTGTAAGAAAGAAGAGATTCTTTTAGGGCTGTCATGGAGGCTGTCTGCTTCTTAGACCATGACTTGAGGTGGAAGTTAACAGACCTGAGCTTGTCATTTTCTCTCTGTAAGCACTCAAGGGCACTCAGAAACATTCATCCCACACCATAGCCCTTGTAGTCATCATTACTGACACGCAACAAGAGCGGAAGCCACTTGAGCTCGCAAGGCACGTGCTCCAGTTGGCACTTCATCACAGTCAACCACAGATGATAGCTTGATTAATTGTGGTGGTACTGCATGTCATGGGTTACAAGCAGCACATTTCTCATTGGCAAGGAGCTCAGCATGACACTCCAGTCTAGGGGCATGACCACATCAGTTCCCAGATCCCATCTTCAGGACTCTGTCTCTTGGGACCACTCCTAGAATTCTGTAGTAGTTAGTGCCTAATCAGGAGACAGAAACTGCAGTAGGTGACACTCTGGAAGTTAAACATAGGAACAATGAACTATAATAAAAGACCAACTATAAGATATAAAGCAACTCTGTGTGATAACCTGGGGTGAGAGAGAGAGAGTACTCAAGAAAGGGCATACTTGGCATTCAAGACCTCATTGGAGCAGCTGTGGTTTTGCCGTGGAACAGCAGAGAAGTTTAGCCAGACAGGAACTTGTCTGGAGTTGCTGGGTGAACAGTAGGTAATACCCTGGACTGTAGGCAAGAAGCAGGAGATGTGGGTGTGCACTGGAAATTTGGATACCAGTGGGAACAGAGGTCTTCAGAGCTCATGGGCTATGTGGAGGGAAATAGGTCTTGCTGAAGGAGCAGCCACTTTGTGTAGGGCCCCTCACCCCCAAGCTACAGAGATGCTGTGCTTGGTCTGCTGGGGCCCTAGTTTCTCTGTCAAGAAGGCTGCGGATACAGCATCTCCAGTCTCAGGCTATACTGTTGCAGAGAGACCACATTTGTGGCCTGTGGTTTAGGCAGACTCCATCGGCTATCCCCATATTGAGTATGTGGTTGCTCTCTGTATGACATCATAGACCCAGATGACATCATAGACACATAGTTCATTGGAGTCCACGGTGTCACTATTTTACCATTTGGAGTGAAGTGTATGAACTTTACCTCCTTTTACCTTCCTCCATTTCTGGCGCCCCCAGACTGTTATTTTTTGTTTCAACCATCAAACATCATTTAAAATGTTCTGAAGGAAATACTATATTACCTATACTTTTACTCTGTTACTCTTTTTTCTTCTTGATGTTCTAAGTTTCCTTTTATTATTTCCTTTTTCTTTAGAGAACTTCCTTTAGCTTATTCCTCTAGGATAGGTCTGCTGGTGACAAATTCTCTTGGTTCTCTTTTGTTTGAGAATGTCTCTATTTCCCCTTCATTCAAGGAGGATTTTTTTTTTCTGGCTCTAGAATTTGGGTTGACAGTTCTTTTATTTCAGGCCTTTCAGAATATACCATTTAATCCTCCTGGCCTCAAGTTTCTGAGGAGGAATTTGCTGTCATTAGAATGGTTTTTACCCTTGAAGTAAGGTGTCACTTCTCTCTCATTGTTTTCAAGATTTTTTTCTTTGTTTTCAGAGTTCAGAAGTTTGATGTATTTTGGTGAGAGTTTCTTTGGTTTTATCTCGTTTGGGGTTCACTAGCTTTCTGAATCTGTAGGTTTTGTGTCTTTTGCCAAATTGAAGTTTTCAGCCATTATTGAAGTACTGTTTGAGCTTATTAGTCCCCTTTTACTTCTCTTGCCAGGACTCTGATGACATGAATGTTATACTTTGTTAGTCCCACAGGTTTCTGAGGCTCTGTTCATTTTTTCAGCCTGTTTTCTCTCTGTAGTTCAGACTGGGAATTTCAGTTATTTTATCTTCAGATTGATTGATTCTTTTTTCTGTCCCTTCCATCCTGCTCTTGAGCCCATCCATTGAGTTTTGAAAATTTTGGTTATAGCATTTTTCAGTTCTGAAATTTCCATTTGGGGAGCTCCTTCGTAGCTCAGTCTGTTGAGTGTCTGCCGTCAGTTCAGGTGATGATCTCAGGGTTCTGGGATTGAGCTGTGCATCGGGCTCCCTCCTCAGTGGGAAGTCTGCTTCTCTCTCTTCCTCTGTGCCTCCCCTCCTACTCATCCTCTCTCTGTCTCGAATAAATAATAAAATCTTTTTAAAAAAATTTCCATTTGGTGGTTCTTTTTTCCCCTGAATTTTTTATTTGTTTCAAGCATATCATAAGTGTTCATTGAAACATTTTTATGATGGCTGCTCTAAAATCTTTGTCAGATAATCCAAGAGGCACCTGAGTGCCTCGGTGGTGAGTGTCTGCCTTTTGGCTCAGGTTTTGATCCCGGAGTTCTGGGATCGAGTCCTGCCTCTCCCTCTGCCTATGTCTCTGCTTCTTTCTCTGTGTCTTTCATGAATAAATAAATAAAATCTTTAAAAAAAACCCATAATTCCAACATTTTTTTTGCATCTTGGTTGGCATCTATGATTTTATTTTCAGTTTGAGATCTTCCTATTTCTTGGTATGACAAATGAGTTTTGATTGAAATGTGAACTTTTTAGGGTCTGTTATGAGAGCCTGGGTTGATTAAACCTGTTTTAATTGGGTTTCTTTGATACTGCTCAGCAGGGGAAGTGGGTAGATAGAAGGCCATGTTGCTTACTCTGTCTTGACCTCAAAGGGGGAGCTTTTCATTAGTCCTTGGGAAGGGTGATAATTGGGATCCCCACTAGGCCATCACTGCTATCTCTTCAGTGCCTGGGATAGATAGGATGCCTTGTTACTGTTCTCATGGCTTCCACTGCCACCATGGGCAAGGGTGGCCTCCTTGCTGTCAGGCAGTGGTGAATGTCCCAACTCTTCCCGCAGGCTTCCTCAGACATCACCCAGCAGGTAGGGAAAGTAAATAAACTATGGCACACTCACACATAATGGTGTTGTACCCAGCAATAACAAGGATGAACTAATGAAACATGCAACAACATGGATGCCTCTCAGAGGCATTATGATGAGTGAAAGAAGTCAGACTAGAAAAGTTACATAGTATATAATTTCATGTATATGACATCTGGAAAAGGCAAAACAAGAGGGATAAAAGTAGATCTGTGGTTGCTAGGCTAGGGGAGGGGAAGGGGCTAATCAGAAGAGGTGTGGGGCAGCTGGGAGGAGGGGGCATTCTTCTGTATCTCTGTTCTCTTGGTGGCTACACAATTGTGTCTGTTTATCAAAATTCATAGAGCCATATACTTAAAAGGTAAATAGTAGTGTATGTAAATTGTAGCTTAATTGAAAAAATAAAACTCACTGTAGGCTAGCACTGCTGAAAGATGGAGGTTTGAGGAGTATCAAGGGTCATCTTCATGGGTGCCAATCGACATATCTTTAATGAGTAGAGCCCACCGGCCCGTTATATGGATCTGTGCGTTGCATTTAGTGCACACAAGGTGCATATGCTCAAAGAATGCCTACCCAAATGTGGCATTCCCAGAGTGGGCAGTTGAATAGGTAAGGGTTAACTTGTAATTCTCTGAATTCCATGAATATTAAGGACCCTCTGTCCTACTCTGCTTTGAATTCAGCACATCTGTTTGCTGTTTTCCTGCCTAATGTATTTATATAAAACAGTAACCATCACCAGTAACATATTCTGAAATGTTATTTCATACTGTAAAACACCCAAGTCTATTTATAACCTACCAGGCGATCATGAATTGTGGTGTTATGTACCATTTTATTTTATGTCTTCTGAGCTGCAAGGGGTCATGATAAGCCTCCAGTGTGGTCAGGCCTGTGCTGGGGAGAACTGGTGTTGGGATGCATGACAGCTAGCAAAGGTGACCTTTGAAGTTGTGTTCCATGCATAAAGGGAGGTGGTCCTGGAGGATGGTTCTCCCTTTTGGGTTATCCCCATAGCTTGGCCAAAAAGAGAGCTTTAAACTGAGCTTTTTCCATCTGCCAGAGAGGAGAGTCATAGTGACAACGATGAGAAGGGCAGGCCTCTTGTCATTTAACTGAGAAGGGTGCCTCTGTAGCTATAATTTTTGGTCGTTTTGTACCTAGACGTTTTTCTCCCCGCTTTGCAGGTGAGGAAACAAAGACCCAGGGAAATAGATTTTTCCCTGAAAGAACCGCAAAATATATAGTCGGGTAGGTTGGTATCTATGAATGTATTTATTTCCTTTCCATTTAGTGTATTATGTGTCAAGCATGCCAGACACATTCCCACCTCAGGGCTTTGGCATTGCTGTTCTGCTGCCTGAAAACCATCTTTTGCCAAATGCCACTATGGCTCATGCCATCAGGAGCTTCCTGTGTTTAACATCACCTTCTAGGCGATGCTCACCTGACCTATCCCATTGAAAGGGGTAACCCTCCCTCCCTGCCTCTGCCTCCCCCCACACCTATCTCACCTCCCTCCCGCCCTTCCTTACCATAACACTTATTTTCGGATGCATTATGTAATTTATTTTAAAAAACTCTCTCACCTGTGTACTGGTGTATTGTAAGAGAAATCAGCACATGAAATAGCACCTGACACAGAATAGATGCTCTATAAACATTTGAATGAATGAAAAAATGAGTTTTTCAATAGGTGGAAACTAAACTGGAATCCTCTATTTAATGTCATCCTGAGCAGTGCTAAATCTACCACTTTTTTTTTCTTTTAGATTTTATGTATTTATTCATTAGAAATACAGAGAGAGAGGCAGAGACACAGGCAGAGGGAGAAGCAGGTTCCCTGCAGGGAGCCCGATGCGGGACTCGATCCCAGGATTCCAGGATCACATCCCGAGCTGAAGGCAGGTGTTCAGCCGCTGAGCCGCCCAGGCGTCCCTGTTCTACCACCTTTTGTTTGAAATATTTTACTAAATAAACCGAGTTAATGGTGATATCCTGACAGCTGATGAGACTCAAGTGTGCCAGAATGTACAGTATTTTCTAAGCCAGGGAGAGCGGGAGATGCATGCTGCCAACTTTCTTGGCCAGCGAGAGCTCTCCGGTGTGTCCTGTGGCCTCTCTTCTAGCTGTTTCTTTTGCATTCCAACAAACAGTTTTGATCTCAAATGAATGTGAAAAAGCATGCTAGTACTTGAGCTGTATTGTCTTAAGAACCAGTGGAAGATAATCTTGCTATACCTTAAAATGCTAATTTATGAGCTCTGTAGGCCCTTCAAAGAAATGGGCGAGAGAACAGGGCAAAGATCAGGTACAGAGGCCATCATCGACACTGAGTTAGCCTGGAGGGGGTGACCAGCGGTGAGAAAAGGGGAGCTGAAGAAACTCTACATCAAGACCTTTCAGTATTTGAAGAAAACAAAGTACAGTGCCACTGCCAGAGGAACTAATCAATTCTGACCCTTTTCAGTGCTGATGCAGTTGTCTATCCCAGCAGTGTGTCCCAGGAAAGGTGGGTTATCGTGTAGTCACAGCCTATGAGAGATACAGTAAGGTAGAAATCACCACTGGTCAAAATTACCCTTAAAATTCCTCAGGTGGGCACCATGTTGCTATTATACTATTCAATTAGCTCTTACCACCTAACAAACAACCCCAAACATGGTGGCTTAAAATGACAACCATCTATTTAGACTTAGGATGCTATGGGTCAGTATTTTAGGAGAGGGTCTCGTCTTGGCTGGGCTTATTCATGTATCTGTGGGGACTGGCTGAACTAAGGTGCTGTCCCTAGAGGGCTTGTCTTGGCTCCACATGGTCTCTTGTCCTCCAGGTGGCTAGCTTGGACTTGTTCTCATGGCTGGGGTGGAGCAGAAACATATGAAGTTCTTGAGTGCTAGGCTTGGAACCAGCTCACTATCACCAATGCCACTCTGTCACCCAGAGTTGAGGGGCAGATAAAAAATGTCTCCAGATCTTAATGGGAAGAGCAGCCAAGTCCATTGCAAAGGCTGCTGGAAACATGGAGGTATGAAGGATTGAGGCTGGTGTTTACAGCCTGCTAACAGTGTCTCTCAGTACTTCAGACTCAGTCGGTTTTTCTTTGGGTATTGAAGCTTATCTTATTTCCTTGCTTGGTCAACACATGCAATAGGGGACTTGTCTGTTCAGTGCATGGTGCACGAAAAATCCTGCTAGCACTGGGATTATGCTCAGCAGTGAGGTGCTCATTGTGTGAGAACTAAGTGGGCTTCAGGTTTGCTCATTTTACTCTGCTTTTTGCTTATGGAGTTGACGTCTGGGGCATTGCTGAGAGATTTAAATGATTATTTTCTTTCTTTCTTTTTAATGTTTATTTATTCATGAGAGAGAGAGAGAGAGAGAGAGAGAGGCAGAGACATAGAGGGAGAAGCAGGCTCCTTGCAGGGAGGCTGATATGGGACTTGATCCCAGGACTGCAATCTTGCCCTGAGCCAAAGGCAGATGCTCAACTGCTGAGCCACCCAGGCATCCCTGAAATGATTATTTTCATTTTTGTTCAACCTCACCACATGTTGTGGCTCTGCTGTATAAAATTTGGGGTTTCTGAGAGATGAAAGACTGGAGCAGCACAGTGTGGTCTGTGTCAAGTGAGGAGTCTCTTTACCCTGGAGTTCTGTGGACATGAGTCTCACCTGCTCCTCATACCTGATAGTGTAGGGACACAGGAGCTAGGGGGTGTCCTCGCTTTCATTGGTCCCGGCTTATGGTTGACTTCTTTCTTGGGGGACAGGGTGGGCAGTCACTGGATGGGTCACTAAATCTGCCACGGGGCAGACACAGCTCTTCATCCAAGTTAGGCCATTTCTTTATAGTCTTCTCCAGTGCTGCAGTTTATTCTTTCAGTAGTTAATACATTGAATATCTACTATGTTCCGGGCAGTGTTCGCGACACTGGGCCATCTGGGCCATGATTAATAATGTACAGCCATTAAATGTAATGACTTGGAGACTCAGAGTTTCGTAGCATGAAAAGACAGAGCTTGCCCTGCAACTTGGACACACATAGAGCAGAGCGCTCCTTAACTCGGCCTGTGGTTGACTGGCTCTTTTCTATAGCCCTCCTCTTGGTTAGCAGGAGGCAAGAAGAAAAGTTAACGTTTATTTATTGAGTTGGTACCCTGGAGGCCAGGCACACTTTTAATTCACTTCGCTCTCAGCCAACCTTTGGGGGAGGTATTACTATTTCCCTATTTTACAGTGAGGAAATTAAGTCACAAGGAGGTTGTGCAGGTGGTCTGAGGTCACAGCATGAATAAGTGCAGGGTGGGATTTAGACCCTGCCTCCCAAGCCTTCTATCTAACTACTCTGCAGAGTAAATTAAAATAAATGTCTAGTCTCCTTGTGTCCCCTCCTCTCCTATCCTTTTGTCCCTCCCCAGGATGGCATCTGGTGGTCCACTCGGCCCATTTGGGGGCATCTGGTGGTCCACTCGGCCCATTTGGGGGGGTTCTGTTACAGAGTTATTCTTTCTACCAGATGCCCACCTTCCTAGTACCTTGTGAGCCCCTAGCCCGACCCTATCCAGCCCTTAGAAGGACCTGTGGCAGCTCAGGATGGCTCAGCCTCTGGGGCCTCTCTCTGGCCATCTCCTTGCAGAGGGCTTCAACAGAGAGATGGGGAACAGCCTGATGTTGCCCAAGCTTGTACCCTCTCCTGTCCTGCTTGGTTTCCTCTTCTGGGCCCCTGAACCCCTCACCATCTTCCAGGGCCAGAAAAATTGAAGCACTTTCTTCTCTTTCCTCTTTCTTCTCTTTCCTATATAAAAATTGAAGCACTTTCTTCTCTTTCCTGGGTCTGCTGTAACCAAGTCCCCCTGGGACACTGGGAAGTTTGAAACAATAGCAGTGAGGTTTCCCACAGTCTGGAGGCTAGAAATCTGAAATCCTGGTGGGGGCAGGGCTGGGCTCACTCTGCAGGCTCTTGGGAGGCTCCTTCCTGCCTCCTGCAGCTTCTGGTGGCTCTAGGCCTTGGCTTGTGGCCACATCCCTCTTTCTTGGCCTGCACTGTCGCATGATCTGCATGTGGCTATCAGTGTGTGCCTCTGTATCTACCCTTTTATGTGGACACAGGTCATTGGATTTAGGGCCCATTTGCCTTCATGTGCAGGTCTTCTCACCTTGGAGCCTGAAACGTCAAATAGAGGTAACTGTGAAAAACTTTTCACCCTCAACAACAGTGTCTGCTCTCAAGATGATTGTCTTACCAGAAATCCTGTTTTGCAAGCTGGAAGCTGAAGCTTAACCTTGTTTCTCAGTGTCTGTCCTCCTCCTTTGGGAGGGAACATGCTTCCCAGCTGCTTACCCTTGGGCAAGTCTCTCCCCCTCACAGCGGCCCCTTCCCCTGTAACACCAGCAGTGCCTTCTGAAGGGGAAGCCTGGTGTGTACTGGGTAACTCAGCCCATGGAAATGACCAATGCATGGCAGAACTCTTTACCCTGGAGTTCTGTGGACATGAGTCTCACCTGCTCCTCATACCTGTCAGTGTAGGGACACAGGAGCTAGGGGGTGTCCTCGCTTTCATTGGTCCCTGCTTATGGTTGACTTCTTTCTTGGGGGACAGGGTGGGCAGTCACTGGATGGGTCACTAAATCTGCCACGGGGCAGACACAGCTCTAAATAAGGCTAAATAAGGCTCAGTGATGCCACTGCAAACCTGTAAAAATTCTCATCTCTTTAGGCTGATAGATGACTCAGGCTGACCAAAGGGAAACTGATGAACTTGAAAAAGGAAACAAGAGAGAAACATCAATGACTAGTGGATTGTTCCCCTTTTGCGCTTATGATAAGAGCCTGTTGGTAGTATCTCTTTTACCCTCCTTGTTTATCCCCATTTTACAAATGAGGATCCTATAGTGAGAGGAACTTGCTGCGGCCATATGGGGAGCCTGATGTGGGACTTGATCCCAGGATCCTGGCATCATGACCTGAGCCAAAGGCAGACACTCAACTACTGAGCCACCCGGGAGTCCCAACCACTGATTTTTAAACTATCTCCATAGTTTTGCCTTTTCCAGAAAGTCAGATAGTTGGAATCATATAGGATGTAGCCTTTTCTGGCTTGCTTCTTCCACTTAGTACTATATGTTGAAGGTTCCTCCATGTTTTTTCATGGCATGATAGCTCATTTTGTTTTAGTGCTGGATGATATTCCATTGTCTGGATGGACCACAGTTTATCCATTTGCCTACTGAAGGACATTTTGGTTGCTTCCAAGTTTTAGCCATTATGATGAAGGCTGCTATAGACATCCATGGGTAGGTTTTTGTTTGAATGTAAGGTTTTGGCTTTATTGGGTAATGATTTAGCCATCCCCCTATATTGTTGTTATTATTATTATTATTAGTTTTTACATTTTAAAAGTTGTAAGATACACATAACATACAATATATCCTTTCAACCACTCTTAAGTGTGCAATATAGTGGCACTGAGTACATTCACATTATTGTATACCCAGCTCTCTTTTAAAGTTACTATGTTCCAGGGCTCCTGGCTGGCTCAGCTGGAAGAGCATGCAACTCTTAATCTCTGGGTTGTGAGTTTAAGCTCTATGCTGGGTGTAGAGATTACTCAAATAAATAAACAAACTTAAAAAAGAAGAAAAACTTGAAAAGAATGAAGTAACCATATTCCAGCAAACCCCAGTTTGCTGGAGGGCCAAAGAGGAAGTAGGGCTCTGAGAGGTCCCCACGGCACAGCAGGTGACAGACTGTTGTTTGGGAAACTTTTAGCTGAAACAGTGGATTCAGCACTAGATTGTTCCTGAAAAGTTCAATGTATTTAACATGTTGGGTACATATCTCCACAGCCTTCTCTTTCAGGGCCCCAAACATTCATTTTTAGAACCTATCTGTGGCATTTCCATGCTCTTTCTTTGCCCAGGCCCTTTTATGGGTTGTTTTTTTAAAAGGGAGGCTTTGGAAATAATCACTTTCTTCCTGCAACTTTCTCTCGCCTCCCTGTTCACTTTCCTGTAAGCTGCACACTCGTACCTAGGAGTATTACTAGCCTGGGGGGTTCTGAGGAGGTGGGGGCAGCATATGTGGCAGGATGGAGGAGGCGAGGGGTCCTTTAAGCTCTCCGCATAGCAAACCCTCAGAATGGCAAGGAGGTGAGCACTTGGCAATGAGGCTTGCCAATCAGGTGGTCTTCCCAGAGCCTTCCCTGACATGCCTGCTTTCTCAACCTTGTGCCTCAGTTTCCCCATTAGCCCAGCGGGGATAATACGACCTGCTACTGCCTTGATTCAAAGTAAGAAAAATTAGTGGTGGCCCTTTGAGGTTTCTCTGAGAAATGTGCCATCTCCCTGGAGGAAGGTGTCAGTTGGCTCATTATCTTGCCAGCAGGGATCAGCTGCTCCTAAAAGGCGTCAATTTTGCTGTGATCACAGAACAGGCTGCAGAGAGAGCAAAATAATCATTGTGGCACGTGTGTCAGAAACGTAACTCTCTTTTTCTGGAATTTCTATTTTGAAGCCCCACACTTGTCCGCGGCAGTCTGGACTTCTTTTCTCCTTCCCCCAAGGGTGGGCTGATTTCAGGAGGCACATGGTGCTCAGCCCTCAGGGACCCCCAGGACCCAAGTTAAGTTTTCCTGGTTGCTCCGGGGCCCCTCTGTGGGGCTCAGGTATTCACTCTGCAGTGTGGGAACCATGTAGGCTTCCTCCATCTTGCTTGCTTGGACATGCATCATGGGCTGTTTTTGCTCTGTCCTGGGCCCTCACCTGATTGCCCCAGGAAGTGGGGTTCAGGTCACCCCCCTATTCAGCTCTCCCTGAAGCCAACTTTGGAAGGCTTTTTTTCCTTTCACTACTTCTTCCTCCCACCTCCTCTCAATTCAGGGGCCATCATAAAAGAGGATTGGGAAATGGATTTCCTCCTTAGGCTTTAGGCTCTGGAATCCAGAAGACTTTATTCTGTTTGTATCATAGCACCTCCAGGGAGAGCCCTGCCTACCCATCTCCTCCTGCACTTGTTGGAGCCAGCTTTGGGTAGCACTGTGGGCCTGACAGCTTTCTAGGGCCCCCAGACCTGCCCAGTGTGTGCACTTGGCCATCTGCATAGCCAGCACCTCACTGCTGTCAGGAGGACCTCAGGTGTATGACAGCTCTCTCGCTGTGTTTGTGTGTGTGTGTGTGTTTGTGTGTGTTTATATTTTATTTGTTCGTGAGAGACACACAGAGAGAGGCAGAGACACAGGCAGAGGGAGAAGCAGGCTCTCTGTTCAGGGAGCCTGATGTAGGACTCGATCTCAGGACCCGGGGATCATGACCTGAGCCAAAGGCAGACTTTCAACTGCTGTGCCTCCCAGGTGCCCCTGATGTGTGTTATATTTGGTCTCTCATCATTCCTCCTTGGTATCAAGCTCACCTGCCCCATGACACACATTTTATAGCTTCCCTCATCTCATCTTTCTCTCTCCCCTACGAGTGTTCCCTGGGATTACCTCCCAAACAGATTCCTCGTGATGACATCTTTTTTTTGAGGAACCTCACATGAGATAGCATTTCTTTTCAGAAGCAGTGACTGGGGCCTGCTGACTGATGCTGATGGGGGAAGAGGTGGGGTAGGAGGGAGGAAAGGGTGGGGAGGACTCACTGGTTAATAGTGCACAATATCAAGGCTTATCTGTAGAAACCCGGATAAGTGGAATACTTACTCCCTGCCTGGTGCTGCACTCAGTGTTCTCACAGACTATTTCAGATGATCCTCCCTGTGGCTCTGGCAGAGTGACCTGTTCTCAGAACTGAGGGATCTGGGTCTCAGGGATACCTGCCAGGAAGCCAAGGAAGCAGGGACAGGAACTCAGTCTGATGGTTCCCCTGGGAAGCTAGTAGAAAGGACACAGCATCTTGAGGTGAGCCATTGTCTTCCCTCAACATCAACACTGAGGAATTCCAGTACCCTCTAATGATCTCTAAAGATTTTTGTCTTTAAATCTTCCTTCAGAAAATGATAACATGTCAAATGTTTTGAGGCGAGTGGCATGGTGGCATGAGAGCCATAACTTTAGGTCTATGTGGAACGGAGGATGGAAGAGTTGGTTTCAGGATTAAAAAAAGACTGGCTTGGGGCCCTTGGGTGGTTCACTCGGTGAAGTGTCTGCTTTCTGCTTTTGGCTCAGGATCCCAGGGTCCTGGGATCAGTGGAGAACCTGTTTCTCCTTCTCCTTCTTCTTCCTCTGCCTGCTGCTTTAACTTACATTCTCTCTCTCTGTTGAGTAAATAAATAAAATCTTAAAAAAAGGAAGACTGGCTTGTAGCATTTGCCAACTTCTGTGGTGTGAATACCCCCACCACAGCCAGTCCCAGGCTATGAACATGACATCACAGAACCTGAAGTTGGGAAGATACAGTGACATGGAGTGCCGCACCATTACATGGCATTTCCATGAAGCCAATGCAGTCAACATAACTAACCCCAGAGCATTGATAATGGTAAGATATAATAAAATATAATTAGCAAGTGATGAGCTTTAAGTATTTAGTACTTTTTTTTAATTGAGGTAAAATCATGTAACATTAAACTTACCATTTTAACTATTTTAAAGTGGACATTTCGGCAGCATTCAAGTACATTCATAATGTCATACCACTGCCAGAACATTGTCATCACTGCAATAGGAAGCCTTGCACCCAAACGGTTATCCACGCATATACCTGTCCATCCCTGGCAACCATTGTAGTCTGCTTTCTCTGCCTATGAATTTACCTAGTCTAGATTCTTCATATAAATGGAATGCTACAATATGTGATCTCTTGGGTCTGGCTTCTTTCACTCAGCATCATATGTTCAAGGTTCATCCCTGTGGTAGCATGTGTCAGCATTTCGTTCTCATTATGGCTGAAAAATACACCATTGCATGCATCTTGTTTATCCATTCATCTGTCAGTAGAAACTTGGGTTGTTTTCACTTTTTGGCTGTGTTGAATTGTGCTGCTATAAGAAGCATTCATGTACAAGTTTTTATTTGAACCCTTATTTTCAGTTCTTTGGGGTGTGTACCGAGAAGTTGAATTACTGGGTCATATGATAGTTCTATGTGTCACTTTTTTTTTTTTATTTTTTTTTTTGATAGTCACACACACACACACACAGAGATAGAGAGGCAGAGACATAGGCAGAGGGAGAAGCAGGCTCCATGCACCGGGAGCCCGACGTGGGATTCGATCCCGGGGCTCCAGGATTGCACCCTGGGCCAAAGGCAGGCGCTAAACTGCTGCGCCACCCAGGGATCCCTATGTGTCACTCTTTGAGGAGCCTCCAAAATGTTGTTCACCATCTACATTCCCAGAAGTGGCACTCAACATGTTCTGATTTCCTTACATCCTCAGCAACGCTTGTCATTTCCAGCTTGTTGTTATTGCTGTAGACATGCTAGTTCGTGTGAAATCGTATCTCATTGTGTTTTTGCTTTACATATTTCTAGTGACTGATTGTATTGAGCATCTTTGCATGTGTTTTTGGCTCTTTATATCTTCCTTGGAGAAATGTGTATTCAAGTTCTTTTCTCATTCTTTAGTGAGTAGTTGCCTTTTTGTTGTTGTGAAAATTCTTTAGGTATTCTGGACATACCAGATAGATGATTTGCAAATACTTTCTCTAATCCTGTGAGTTGTCTTTTCACCAGTCCTTTGATGCACAAAAGTTTAATTTTGGTAAAAAAAAAATTTAGAAAGTTGGTATAAAGTTAAATTTAAAAAGTTTACTATAAAATTATATAAAACATGATTTTAAAAGGTTTTTTAAAAATGGCTTATGCTTTTGATTCTAAATCTAAGAACTCGTTGCCAAATCCAAGGTCATGAAGATTTACTCCTATGTTTTCTTTTCAGAGTTTTGTAGTTTTACCTCTTGCATTTAGTTAGGTCTTTGATCAATTTTGAACTAACTTTTGTACATGAAGTGAGATAGGGAGTTCAACTTCATTCTTTTGCATGTGAATATCCAGTCATATACCTTTGTTTTTTATAAGTTTATATAATCTAACTCTTAATTATGGCCATATTTAACAACTGGCTTGCAAAATTCCTGAAAATCAGCTCTCATGAGCTAGTGTGAGCTGGTATGAGCCAGTATGAACCAGTTCCTGCATGCCACTACTTCTTCCTTACCCAGTTTGATGCAAAAGTCTGGAATATATCTTTTGTTTTTCTTAAGGAGATGAGTTGGGGGGGTGATCGAAATGTGCTTATGAAGCTCCTAGGGCATGGGTGTCTGAGCAAAAAGCATCTGGAGACCCCCATTCATGTAGCCATGGGCCTATCCTTCCTCTTCCCATTGTTTCTGGCTTTCCCTCCCATAGTTTGTAGAACCTGGCTGGATCTCTCTTGCTGTCTTGCCAGATATTTTCCCAGCTCTTCCTTCTGGCTGAGAGGGAGCTAATTGTGCCCCAGTTGGATCTGGAGGGGTTTTGGAAGCCCCACCTCTGAGCAGAAACCCAAGCCTAGTCCTGGGGTTGAGGAAGTGCTCCTTATCCTGGTGGGTAACCAGATAAAATACAGGCTGCCATTACATTTGGATTTCAGGTAAATAATGCATAATTTTTAGTATAAGCATGACCCATGCAAGATTGGGATATACTTACACTAAAGAACTATGCATTGTTTATCTGAAATTCATTTAGCTAGGAGTCTTCTATTTTCATTTGCTAAATCTGTTAGGCTTCCCTTCAGTTCCATTTTCTTCCTCATTGTCCTCATCCAACAGCAGAGACTAAGAACTCCAGAGTGAAGAGAGCCTAGGGAGGTGCTGTTTCTCTGCCCATTTTACAGATCTGAGAACCAAGTCCCAGCATGGAACCAGTATGGACTTTGAGGACCTTGCTGAGCTACACGACTTTTCTTTTTCATGAAGTCAGCACATTTCCTGAGTGTCCCCTCTACACTGTGCTGCGTGTTGGGGGTTGACAGTGACAACAAGCCTACCATGGACCTGTGTAGAGGGCAAGAGTCAAGAGTTCCCTTAGGGCATGTGAAGTAAGAGGCAGTATTCAGACAGCCTTGTGTCCAGATCCTGCTTTGCCATGTATTAGCTGCATGTCAAGTACTTCTCTCTGAGCCTCTGTCTTCCCTTTCGTAGTGTGGGGTAGCAGTACTTCTCTCAGGGGATTGTTACCAGGCTTCAGTGGGATGATGAAATGCCAGGTGGGGGCAGGGAAGAATTTATTGCATGATGAGAAAAGAGAGGTACCCATGGTAAAGTTTGGTTGTTGCCTACAGGTTGCCAGGCATCCTGGGCCACCCAGATGATACAGAATGGAGGTGCCAGAACTCACTCGCCCTGCCTCGCCTGCCAGGGACCAGCCAGCTCCTGCTCCTGGACAGCCAGGAGCCCCAGGTGGGCAGGTCTCACCTCACCTGACCCTGGGTCCTGTCATTCTGCCACCGGAGCAGGGTCTGGCCCCTACGGTGTTCCTGAAGGCCCTGCCCATTCCATTGTACCACACAGTGCCTCCAGGGGGCCTCCAGCCACGTGCCCCTCTAGTGACACGCAGCCTGGACGGTGGCAGTGTACCCTTTATTCTCAGCCCCCTGCTGCGGCCTGAAGGACCAGGCCCTACTCAGGTGGGGAAGCCAGCAGCCCCGGCGCTCACCGTGAACATCGTGGGCACTCTGCCTGTCCTGTCACCAGGCGTGGGGCCCACGCTGGGTAGCCCTGGCAAGGTACGGAATGCCGGCAAGTACCTTTGCCCACACTGTGGTCGGGATTGCCTGAAGCCCAGTGTTTTGGAGAAGCATATCCGGTCCCACACTGGTGAGAGGCCTTTCCCGTGTGCCACCTGCGGCATTGCCTTTAAGACCCAGAGCAACCTGTATAAGCACAGACGCACCCAGACCCACCTCAACCACTCTCGGCTGTCCTCAGAGTCCGATGGAGGTGGGGGCAGCCTCCTGGAGGAGGGGGAGAAGGCTGGAGAGAGCTCCAGAGCAGATGGCATGGGGGACAGCTGCAGCCAGAGGGTGGGTGGTGGGGCCCGACCAGAGAGACCCCTTTGTCCAGGCGCCCAAGGTGCTGGGCAGTGCTCAGTGTCTGCCATGCGTCTACCTTCTGTTACCAAGACCTTGGGTCTGAAGTTGGAAGCTGTTCCCTGTCCAGGGTCCACATTTGCTGACAGAGAGACCCCCATGGATGCTGCTGCCCATCCAGCCTCCCCTGGGCTTGCCCTGGCTGGCTGCCAGCCAGGGTTTAAGCCACCGGAGCAGACATCCCCGACTGCCAGCCGACTGTGCTCCCTGCAACAGCAGCAGTTGGCGACGTCCTCAGAGAAGCCCTGGGACGCCAAAGCCTCGGAGGGTCGGCTGCGGAAGTGTGAGAGCACTGACTCAGGCTACCTGTCCCGCTCGGACAGCGCAGAGCAGCCGCCGGCCCCTGGCAGCCCTCTGGAGCACAACACTGTGTCCGAGGGGGAGGTGGCCCTGGGGCCCGGGGGACCCGGCCTGCAGTTGGAGAAGAAGCAGTTGGAGGAGCGTATCGCCTGGCTCATCTCCCACAACCAGGCTGTGGTGGACGATTCCCAGCTGGACAATGTGCGACCCCGCAAGACGGTCCTGTGCAAGCAAGGTAGCATCGACCTGCCCATGCCCTACACCTATAAGGACTCCTTCCACTTTGACATTCGGGCGCTGCAGCCTAGCCGGCGGAGGCCTGCCACTGTCAGCTCGGCCCGGTCCACTTTTATCCCTCCGGACAGGGCAAGGCCGCTCTTCTTTCACTCTGTCCCCACTCAGCTCTCCACTACCGTGGCGTGCGTGCCTGTCACCAGGAGCAACTCACTGCCCTTTGTTGAGGGCACCAGGACCTGGCAGGAACTGTTGGACCCCAGGGACGCCTGCCCCAGGAGGCAGAAACCTCTGAGCCCCAAGCCTGCCCCCACCCGACTGGTGGATGTCCTCAGCGGTCCCCCTCGGGCCTTGGTCAGACAGGCTGCTGTGGAGGACCTTCTCTTTCCCCCCACTGGAGACAGCCTGGCCCCTGCAGAAGACCCAGATGGAAACAAAGCTGCTGCTGGGGAGGGGGCAGCCAGCAAGGGCAGAGCAGCCAATAAGAAATGCAGCCAGAGGAAGCTGAAGATGTTCTCCCAGGATAAGTGGCAGGTGTATGGGAATGAGACATTCAGGAGAATCTACCAGAAAATGAAAACTAGCTGCCACGGAGGCAAGAAGGCGAAGGAGGTGACAGTGGGTAGTAGGACAGAGCTGGACTTTCCTCTCCAGGAAGAGCTACCAGGGAATGAGGGCATAGTCTCATCCCAGGACAGGAGGTACCCTGTCCATGGGGATGCACCTGTGGGGGCCAAACCAGGACCTTGCAGAAGTTCACTGGCCCCAGAGGGCTTCTTGGTGATAGAGCCCTCCAAGCAGAGGGAGATGGTCACCAGAGCAGGAGTCAGTGACCAGCCTGGGGTGAACAGGGCCACCTCACCCCCCACCTTCAACTGCAGAGAACTCCCCTGTTTGGGCAGCAAAAGCCCTTTGCTTTCTCCAGATGAAAGGCTGGGGCTGGGGTGTCAGCTGCCCCCAGCACCTGGTCCCCTCAAGGGAGGTGACCTAGAGGCTCCCACACCAGTTTTGCCAGACCCTGAGCTGGAAGGAGGCACCTGTGGTGGTGGGGGAAAGGAGACCTGTCCATGGACCCACACTGTGCCAAGGCGGCCCAGCGGTAGCTCTGGGGAGCCCCAGGCCTCAGAAAACAAGCTCCCCTCAGAGAGGAAGAAGCTGAAAGTGGAGAAGCTGAGCTGCCAGGAGCAATCAGAGCCTCCAGGAACAGAAACGGAGGCCCCAGGTGGCCCTTTGCAGGCCACCTCTCTGCCATCTCAGAACCAGGACAGTGACTCTGGGGATAAGCCAGGGGGGCTTCGTGAGAGCACTGATAGTGTGGCGAGGGGCAGAGCTGGGCAGCCATGCAAGCCCTTGGAGGTTTGCGGTGCTTCTGCTGCTCCTTCTGTGGCCCCTTCTGTGGCCCCAAGGCAGGTGGGGCTGAGGGAAGAGATCTTGCCACATCCTGCAGCACCATCCCACCTGGCTGCTCAGTCTCGGGCGTCTGGTGCCTTCACTGCCCTGGTAGATACCCTCTTCCCCCCCAAGTACCTCCTCAGGTTGCCTCAGGGAGAGACCCCCCCACCAGCTTCTGTGGCCCTGGGGCCAGGACAAGTCCAGGACCCTCTCTGTAGGAGAAGGTGGCCCGAAGAACAGACATCCTTTGTTGGGTCAGGGCTGGGGACCTTCCTGCCTCCCTGCCCAGCCTCAGGCTTGGTCCTTGGTGGGGTACAAAGCTTTGAGGAGGACCCCAGCTGGTCCAGGCCATGGGGCAGGAACAAGGGTGTGCAGGGAAAGGAGAAAGGAGACATGGACACTGGCACTCCAACAGCAGGACAGTCCCCTGGCTCATCTACCAGAGCCCCTAGGGAGAAAACCTCCTTCCTGTCCACCCCAACGTGTGCTCCCCGGAAGAGTGGGACCCCTGACACCCGACACCCCTGCATGGGCAGGACTGCGGTGGGGGCCAGGCTGTCTGGGGGTGTCCTGAGTCCCTGTGCACTCAGCAGGGACTTGGGGGGATCTCCTGAGAATGTCCCGGAAGACCCTCCATCAGGGCCTCTGGCTGGGCTCAATTCCTGCCACTCCTTCCTCTCGGCCCCCACTCCTCCCAGCTGGCCAGAGCTGGCCTCGTGTACCCAGTCAGACACCGGGTGGAGCTTCAGGGCCCACAGCCCTTTCCCATCATTGAGGGCTGAGCCCCGACTCACGTGGTGTTGCTTGAGCCGAAGCCTGCCTCTGCCCAGAGAGCAGAAGGAAAAGGCCGCTTCTGTGTACTTGGCACTGCACTTCCTTGGTGGCAGCCCCCAGGACAAGGGTCCAGATGCCCAGCCCGTGAGCAGGGCAATGGTGGGAGGACAGACGAGGACAGGCCTGGGAGAAGGAGGGCAGGTCCAGACATCAAAGGTAACATCCTCCTTTGCCTGGGGCCCCGGGGTTGGGGGAGTGTGCTTGGCAGGCAGGATTCCTAATGATGGAGAGGGGGCTTGAAGGCACCCCTGAAACGCCTGCTGTTTGTGATAATGTCTTCTCAGCCTGCTCCCAAGGGAGGTGTGGCTTCGATACGTGGCAGGATAAGATAAAGGCCAAAAGTGTACACAAAACTAAATCATGAAAAAATACATTTCAAAGGAAGGAATTTTTGTACTCAAGATCCTAGATGAGATGCTTCTCATCACTAGATACTAAATTTAACTCTGAGCTTCCTGGCAGTAGCAGCAAAAAGTGAAATGAAGTACTGCCCAGGAGAGCTCTGTGGGTGACATAAGATCGTAAACCAGAAATTGTCACTGAGAGAGAAACTCCAGGTGAAACACCATCTCTTAAATGTTTGTGAGAGTTATTAGGGCACCTGGCTGGCTCAGATGGTAGAGCATGTGATCCTTGATCTCAGAGTTGTGAGTTTGAGCCTGACATTGGATGTAGAGATTACTTAAAACTAAAAAAAGAGAGCATGAGTTTTTATACCAGAGACTCAGGAAACTATTACTATGATCAAATGCAACTTTCGTCCAAGTTTCCTGGGAGCAGTGGCTAAAATGGAAAAGGCCAGATGCTCTGGAGCTCTTACTTGGTGACTGAGTGGTAAGTTTGTGGTCCCATCTGGAGAGCGAGTCCATGCGTCTGGATTATGTCCTACTCTTGGATGTCTTGGGCCAGGGCAGCTGAAGAGGGTCCCAGATCCTCTTGTCTGACATAATCGTACGCAACAGCAGTAGGGCCTGGATTCTAGAGCCTTGTAGGCTGTTCTTTGTCCCGAGAGTGATGATTAATAAAGAATATGCTAAGTCCTAGACAGGGGATCTGAGACCCAGTTTGACCCTCCTTCCTTCCAAAGGCAGTTAGGTACTGGGTATGGAGGTTCCTGGAGAGGGGGAGTTGGGGCGGTGGGGGAGACCTGGCTGTGGCGTTCCCTGGGCCTCCAGTTTAACACCATAGGGCTTTGAGCTTTATGATGCCAACATGCCTGGTATTTTCAGCTCTCCTGCCCAGTGGCCTCAGGGATGGTGTCCCAGGAGCGGGTATCTGAGCCCGAATGGAAGAAAGGACTGCCGTGGAGGAAGGCAAAGATGTTTCGGGGGAGCGGGAAACAGAAGCTGAGTATCCGCTCCAGAAGGTAGGGTGTGTGGCCACCTCTGTCTGTCTCACATGTGTCCAGTGTCAGAAACTGCAAGGGGTGATTTGCTAACCCCCAGGAAAACCTTCTCAGGGGTTCCAGAGGCATCTGTATAGGATGAGAGTCTGGAGGTTTGTGGGTAAAGGAATCGGTTTGTTCCCCATCAGTGCAACTGCACAGTTTCCCCAACTGTGTGCTTTTCGGGGGCACCTCTCCAAGGCCAGGAGTCCAGTAAATATTTGAAATAACTGAGTTGAAAACACATCCACCCGTTTAAGTCCTGAGGAGAGAGTGTGTTAATTATTTACAGCTTTTATTGCTTTTTTGTTTATGCAAGTGGTGCATATCCTTTGCAGAAAAGTTAGGAAATACAGGCCAGCGAAGAGGAGATGGTAAAGCATCCTGGTACTGCCGCTGCTCTAGTAATGCCACTAGCACACAGGGTGTTTCCTTTCAGACTTTTCTCTGTGATATTTGCATGCACAGCATCTCTTGACGACAGATGGGATGCATAGATTTTACTAATACCACTTTTTCATCATTGATAGTCTTGCCCCTTTTTCAGAACCTTCTAGCCGTTGGGGATGAGGGGAAAGGCCACTCTTTCACCAGGCTCAAGCCCCTCTGTGCTGCCCCAGAGGCTCTTGGATCTGGTTTTCCCATGGCCTCCTGTCTGCTCAGGGTGACTTCATATGGTTCCCACCCCCCTATCTCCCATTCTCGAATTTGCACTCTGAACCCGGAGGCCTGATGATTTCCCAAATTCCCCCTCCACGTCTTGGCCCCTTACCCTCCCCTTCCTTCTCCCCCAGTTATCAGTATTTGACCCAAGGCTGAGATATTCTTCAAGAGGCAGTGAAAATTCCTAATTCTTCCCCATAGCTGCTGAGAACCTCTGTGGCTAGAGATGATGTTCCCTCTGGACAGGCTTTGAGACGAGGTTCCTACCTCTGTTTCAGTTGTCTGCCGGGATCACATGTCCAGAGCTGGCATCACCAAGGACTTGCTATGTGCCAGGCACTCTACAGTGATGCCCCCTCCCCCCCGGAGACGCAGATTGGCCTCTCCAAGGACCCAGATTTGAATCAGTAATCATGCCCATGTCCCAAAGAGCAGCTTGCCCTGTGCTCTCCAGCCTGCAATGAGCATGAAAGTCACCTGGAGTTTTCTGGCTTTCCTCGTGATACTGAGACACATTTCTCAGGTCTGGGGTAGGGCCTGAAAGTCTGCATTTCTAACAGGTTCCCAGATGATGCTTGGGGTGCTAGCCCCAGGAGCACTCTTGGAGGAGCTATTCTTTGTGCTGCCCCAAACCACATTTCATCCTTTCCAAAGGAAGCCCAGCTGTTCATAGATGAACAAAAAAAGGGTCACTGCCTATGAGTCAGGGGCATCCAGCCCTACCCCAAACCCCTGAGCCATGCAGAGTTCGGGAGGGATAGTGCCCCCAGGGAAAGTTTGCATGTGAGCCACACCAAAGAGTAAGTAGCTGGGGCACCTGGGTGGCTCAGTGGTTGAGCATCTGCCTTTGGTTCAGGTCATAATCCCAGGGTCCTGGGATCGAGTCCCACATCGGGCTCCCTGTAGGGAGCCTGCTTCTCCCTCTGCCTGTGTCTCTGCCTGTTTCTCTGTGTCTCTCATGAATAAATAAATAAAATCTTAAAAGAAAAAGAGTAAGTAGTTGCTCATAGATTCTAGGAGCATATGGACATTAGCCTGCAGCCTTGTCCTCCATCAGTATTCCTGCACTGGGCTGACATGGAGTGACAGCTGCCAAGCCTGTTTCTGGGCCTCAGTCATGGTCCCAGGAGATGTGGGGTAAGGGACAAGTGTGTGTGCCTCATTGGCTGCTCCCACCTTTCCAAGACTTCAGCTTAACTAATACAACAGATAATCACTGTGCACATGTGGAGGGGAAGCTTTCCTGAAGTAGCCTGGTGGTACCAGGCTGCTGCTCTGGGAGGCCTGGAGAGGTGTGCAACACCTCCTGGGCCAAACATAGCTTGGGTGAGGATCTCATTAGACCTGACTGTATTTAAAATTTTTGACTCTTAGTAGCCAAATAAATACCAGGAGATTTCACATAAAAATCTGAATTTCTAGGGGATCCTAGGGTGGCTCAGCTGTTTAGTTCTGCCTTTGGCCCAGGGCATGATCCTGGGAGTCCCTGGATCGAGTCCCACATCAGGCTCCCTGCATGGAGCCTGCTTCTCCCTCTGTGCCTCTCATGAATAAATAAATAAAATCGAAAAAAAAATCTGAATTTCTAGCTTATTTTGAAGCTGTGGGGAGAGGGTGGGCTTGCCTTCTTGCATGGCAGCAGCTGAGTAGTGGCCACCCCTGTGGGCAGTGCCTGGGCTCTGCAGCTTGCCTCAATCCCCACCTCTCCCTGTTGTGTTACATTTCAGTTTGCAAATCTTGGTCTTAACTCTGGCCTTGTGGGAGCCAAAAGACTGCTTCCCCCATCGGTGAGCTCGTCAGTAAGAGCCTGTGAGTGGGAAGATAAGGAGGGGGCATTGGTGCCAGTGTAAAACAAGGAGGGGTCTGAATCCTGGAGCCCCCCGACTGGGTGAAATGAGGATGAGGCCATTGAAATTTTTATATTCATTGAGCATTTATTGGATGACCATGATTCAGCCGTCAGTTGTGCCTTTATTGGCTTGTGACTGTCCTTTGAGTTAATTCCAGCTTCCCAAAGCTTCGGACCTTGGCACTTGCAGATCCCTCTACCACCTCCTGCACTGCTCACCTCTGGCTCCTCATGCAGCTGGCTCCCCCTTGTCTTAGATGTCACTATTGTGGTGGGACCTCCCTGACCTCTGTACCTCAATGTTCTCCCTCCCATCATTTCCCTTCCACTCTGTGGTTTTATTACCTTCACAGCTTTTTGGCAGAATTTGTTTTTTTGAGGCATGGAATCCGTGGTAGCTTACTTTTTCAACACCAACAATGGTGAAAGGGTATGTGTGCCAGAAATGGCTTTCCCTGGTTCACCCAGGGCTAATGGAATTGGAGCTTCATTCTGAGTTTTCTGACCCAGTGTCTTCCATCATACCACCCATGATGAGTGGTTGCTAATAAGACTTGCCCTTTTAATGAAGGACACACATCTTTGGGGAGGTGTTCAGAAGGGAATATGATGCTGGGCTTTTAAGAAAAGAGTTCCCTTTAAAGGCAAATTTCTTACTAAGCCACTGGTTTGATAGTATTTGGCCTGTAGAAATTTGATAGATGACCAGTTTGTTTGACTCACACAAGGTCTCATTTTCTGGTGATGGACAGCATAGTTAGATGATAGAGCTTCTTGGAGAAGTGTCCTCTCCCTTTCTCTTTCATATTTGGTCCATCTTCAGAAACAGGGGTTCAGTGCCCAGTCTGAGTGCCAGTGTTGGGAAAATTCTGAAAGGTAGTACCTCACCTAAAGGGGCTTCAAGTTCACTGTCTAGGAGGCCAAGCACAGAGCTTACTTTTTCTTTTTAGTATATTTAAATCTATCCATTTCTCACACAGTAACTTATGGACAGCTTAAAACAGAAGTTATAATAACATAGGATTTGTTTAATGTATATTTACTTTTCAGAAAACCAAACAGGAAAACTTTTGATGAAGGGTCTATCATCTGTCATTCATCTGTCCATCTATCTACCTACTTAATCTATTGATCTAGTTTTCTGTTGCTGTTCTAACAAATTACCAGCTTAATGTAAATTTTGTTTTGAACAACACCAGTTTATTATTTTATAGTTCTGTATGTAGATCAGAATTCAGTACAGGTCCCACCTGACAAAATCAAGGTGTTAGCAGGGCTGTGTTCCTTCTGGAGGCTCCAGTGAAGAATCAGTTTCCTGCTCATTTGGGTGATTGGCAGAATTTTGCTCCTTGGCCAGTGGCCCCTCTTCCATATCCCAACCCAGCAGAGGTGGGCTGGGTCCCTTGCACACTTCATGTCTCTGTTCCTTCTTGTTCAGTCTCACTTTTCAGACCTAGCCTCTTCTTTCATTTTTAAGGACTCGTGTGGTTAGATTGAGTTTACCTGGATAATCCAGGATACTCTTGTCACCTTGGGGTCTATGCCCTTAATCACATTCATGAAATCCCTTTTGCAGGGGAAGTCACATAGTCACAGCCCTGGGGATTAGGACATGGGCATCTCTGAGGGCGGGGGCATTATTCCACACTGCCTTTCCATCCACATGTGTATGATGTATATGTGCACGTATGCATCAATTTATGTATCTGTCTATGCACTCGTGTGCGTATGTGTGTTCTCTTTCTCATTTATCCACTCACATGTCATTTCCTTGAGAAAGAGGCCTGTTTTCTCAGTTGTCTTCACATCCACCAGAAAGTGAAATACTATAGCAGAGATTCTCCGTAGGCCTTAGCTCCCAGCACATGGTGAAACCCGTGTAGCAGAGATTCTATTCTCTTTTCCTCTTGTTTTGAAAATCATTTAAAAATGCAGGAAAGTTCAGAAAATATGTAACAGACTCCTGGGTAATGATCCAGAATTAGCAAATATTAACATTTTGTCATAGTTTCTGAGCCTTTAAAAAAATGAAATAAAATATTACATTATATAGTGTATATTTATATTATACACATATATTCTGTGTATATATACATAAATATTATGTAGTTTTATGTATTTGGCACTGATTGTTTCAATATGTGTTTTCATACTTTGCATCAGTGAATATGCTAATAATAAATACAATTGTTTGGGTCTTTAAAACATGTATAAATATCATACTGAATTAGTCATTCTTCAGTTGATTTTTTAAACGCAGTATCATGTTTTTGAATATCTAGCCATGTTGGTCAAATTCATTCATTGTAAGTACTGTAGAGTGCTCCTTCCCATGCATATAACACATTTTATTGTCCATTCCCCTATTTATGAGCACTTAAATTGTCTCCGATTTTTTTTTTTTTTTTGCTAACTTTGCAGTGAATGAATGCATATACATACATGCCTCCCTAGGCACAATGCAAGAGGTTTTTCTCAGAAATATACCTGAAACTGGAATTGCTGGGTTATCAGGTAATCACATTTTCAACTTTACATATTATTTCTGAATTGCTTTCTGGACGAGGTGTGTCACTATATTTCCTCCAGCTATGAGTGAAAGTTTGCCCTGCTCCCATATTCCTACTAATGTTTGTTATTAGGAGATTTATATGCTGTGCTCTCCCAGAATATGTAGGATTTGGTATGTATTCTAGGTTTGTGTATGTATTTTGCCATTATTTTTTTTTGTACTTTGCCATTATACATACTGTAAATATTTTCTAAAGTCTATTCTCTTGTCTTTTTGAGCCCATTTCTATATCTTTTACCCATATAATTGCATATATCTTATCTCTTCATTCTTACTTGCATATCAGGCCTTACTTCTGGGATTGTTTTCTTCTGTCTGAAGCATATTTTTTAGAACTTCTCTAAAAGAAGAAAAATTATGTTCTTATTAGTCTGAAAATATATTTATTTCTTCCTTAGTGTTGAAAAATGTTTTTGCTGGGTATACAACCTTAGGCTGACAGTTACTTTCTCTCCACACATCAAAGCTATTACTGCACTGTCATTTGGCTTCCTTTTTTTTTTTTTTTTTTTTTTTTTTTTTTTGTGGCGGAAAAGTCAGCTATTAGTGTGCTCATCTCTTTTGAAGGTCTCTTATCTCTGGCTACTTTTAAGGTCTTCTTTTAATCTTTGGTGTTCCATAGTTTTATTTTGATGTATACAAGTGTATGTCACTGTTATTTATTCCATTAGGAATCCATGGGCTTTTATGATTTGTGGATTGATGTGTACCTAGAAAATTCTGAACCATCATTCTTCAAACATTGTCTCTATCCCATTCTCTGTCTTCTCTCTCTGGAACACTGAAATAAGTATCTTAGATCTTCTCTTATATGTGTCTTAACCTCTGTTTTCCATAACTTCGTCTTTCTGTGCTAAAATCTGGATATTTTTTTCAGACCGCTCTTTAAAATTTTACTAATTTTATCAACCCCTGAGTTACTATTTTTAAAGTTCTATTAAGGTGTATTGAATTGTAATGTTTTATATATTTAAAGTGTACAATTTAAGTTTTGACATATGATATGTACACACCTTTGAAACCAAAAGCATGATCACAATAATTATCAAAAATCCCTCAAATTTCCATATGTCCTCTCTCCTGCCATCCCCAGGTAGTCACTGGTGTGCTTTCTGTAACTATACAGCAGTCCTTTTTTCAAGAATTTTAAAGAAATGGAATCACAATATATGCTCTTTTTCAGGATACGAGGTCTATGTCTTTTTCGCTCAGCCTGATTATTTTGAGGTTCATCCATGTTGCACGTGTCAATAATTCATTCCTTTTTTTTTTATTCCTTTTTTTTAAAAAAAGATTTATTTTAGAGAGAGTGCATGTGAGCAAGGGGAGGGGCACAGAGAGAGAGAGAAACAGGCTTCCCACTGAGCACAGAGCCCAATACCAGGCTCGATCTTATCACCCAGAGATCATGATCTTGAGCCAAAATCATGAGTCAGATGCTTAACTAACTGAGCCATCTAGGCACCTGGTAGACATTAATGGTTTGTTCCAGTTTGGGGCTATTACAAATAAAAACTACTATAAATACCCATACACAAGTCTTTGCAGACATATACTTTATTTTCTAAAATTTTGAGTTGGTTATTTTTGTTGTTCAGGTATGATGTATGTCAATGTTATGTTAGTTTCAGGTGTATGATACAGTGATTCAACAATTCTGTACATTTCTGAATGTTGGTCACGATAAGTGTGCTCTTCCCTCCCTTAACCTATTTCACCTATCTCCCACCTGCAATGAACAGAGAAGAGACAAAGGAACAGACTCTGAAATGTATGGATATATACTTCAAATTCTCTTGAGTTAGTAAGAGTCCAATGTCTGGATCGTGTGGTGGATGCCAGACTGTTTCCCAAAGCGGCTGTATTATTTCACAGTTCTCTAGCGCTGTGTGAGAGCCCCAGCTTCTCCACAGCCTTGCCAGCAAGGCAAGCTAGTGTGGCCACTCTTTTTACTTTTGACATTCTAATAGGTGTGTAGTGTATCCCAAAAGCTAGAATTTGCATTTCCCTCATAACTAATGATATGGAGTATCTCTTCGTGTGCTTATATGCCTTTCATGTGTCTTCTTTGGTGAAGAATCTTTTCGAATCTTTTGGCCATTATAAAAATGGATTGTTTTCTTACGGAATTTTGAGAATTTCTTCTACATTCTGGTTGTAACTTGTCTGTGCCTTGTTTTGTTTTGTTTTTTAAACTCTCTTAACAGGTTATTTTATTTATATATTTTTAAAGACTTCATTTAGAGAGAGAGAGAGAGAGAGCACAAGAGAGAGCACAAGTGGGAAGAAGGAGTAGGCTCCCCTCTGAGCGGGGAACTCCATGTAGAATTCCTTCCCAGGACTCTGAGATCATGACTTGAGCTGAAGGTGGATGCTTAACCGACTGAGTCACCCAGGCACTCTTTAACAGGGTCTTTTAAAGAGCATATATTTCTAATTTTGGTGAAGTCCGATTATCATTCTTTTCTTTGGATTGTGCTTTTGGTGTCATAACCACAATGTTTTTGCCTAACTCATAGCCACAAAGGTTTTTCTCCCAGGTTTTCTTCTAAAGTTTTATACTTTTAGATTTAACATTCCAGCCTATGATCTATTTTTACTTAATTGTTCTGTATCAAGTGATGTATAGATGAAAGTTCCTATTTTTACATGTGGACATATAATTGTTTTGGTACTGTTTGTTCATCTATTTGTCTGTTTTGATGCAAGCATCACACCGTTTTGATTACACCTCCTCACCTTAAGACTTACTATAAAAGCTAAAATATCCAAGACAGGATGGTATTCGCATCAAAGTAGACAAATAGGTCAGTGGAACAGAAGAGACAGTACAGAAATAGGCCACTTGTATTTGGTCAATTGATTTTCACCAAAGCTTCAAAAGAAAGTATATAGTCTTTCCAACAGATGGTGCTGGACCTGATAAATTTTGTTACCAGTAAACTGAGCAATTACAAGGTTTACCTCATTTGTTTCTCTACTCTCAAGGGATCACTGCTTTAATTACTTGATATCTCTGGTCCTGAAAACCATTCTTTCATATATTTGCCTAGTTTTTTCTTTGGGAGGATAAATCTAGTTACTGTTAAACTACGTTGGTCAGGAGAAAAAGCCCCTGGACTATTGCAATGGCCTCTTAATTGTCTCCCTCCCCCAACTTTTACTCATCTGTCGAGTGTTAAATTTGACTATTAGTGTATATTATGCTTTATTTCCAAAAAGTTACACTTAATTATTTTTCAGATCTGCTTGACCATTTTTATAGTCTTGATCTTCAGTCTTTTCTTTATTGAACTATGATTGACATACATAAAAGCTGTACATATTTAATGTATACATCTTGATGAGTTTGAAGATAAGGATACACCCATGAGACCATCTTCACATAATGATGTTCTAAACTTACCTATAATTTCTAGAGGCTTCTTTCCACCTCCTTTTTTTGGACAGAATATTTGCATAGGATTTCCCCTCTTAAGTTTTTATGTATGCAGTACAGCATTGGTAACTATATGCACTGTGGTATACAGCAGTTCTTTAGGACTCATTCACTTTGCATAAGTAAAACTTTGTACTCTTTGATTAACACCTCCTGATTCCCTCTTCCTGGGGTCCCTGGCAACCACTTTCTCCTTTATGAGTTTGACTATGTTGGATTTCTGCCATAATTGGTATCATGTATGTAGTCTTTGTTCCTCTGTATCTGGCTTATTTTACTTCCAGGTTCATTTATGTTGTAGCAAATGGCAAGATTTCCTACATTTTTAAGGCTGGGTAATATTCTGTTGTATATGTACCACATCTTTTTTATCCATTCATCTGTTGACAGACATTTGGTTTGATTCCATATCTTGGCTGTTCTAAATAATGCTGGATTGAACGTGAGTGTGCAGTTACCTCTTTGAGATCCTAATTTCAATTTGTTTGGGTGTACTCCGAAGAGCATGATTGCTGGATCATAGGGGTAGTTCTATTTTTAATTTTTTGAGGAATCTCCATACTGTTTTCCATAGTGGACATACCAGTGTACATTCCCACCAACACAATACAAGGATTCCTTTTTCTCCACATCCTTGTCAAAACTTACTATCTTTTATTTTTATTTTTTTTGATAATAGCCATCCTAACAAGTGTGAGGTGATATTTCATTGTGGTTTTGGTGTGCATTTTCCTGATGATCAGTGATGTTGAGCATCTTTTTATGTGTCTGTTGGCCATTTCTATGACTTGTGTGGGGAAAGGTCTACTCAGGTCTTCTTATCCATTTTTTTTTAAAGTTGGGTATTTTGGGTTTTTTTTTTTTTTTTTTTTTTTTGCTATTCAGTTATGTGAGTTCTTTATATATTTTGGGTATTATCCTCTTATCAGATAAATGATTTGCAGATATTTTCTCCCATTTTTTTAGGTTGCCTTTTCATTTTGTTGATGGTTTCCTTTGCTGTGCAGAAGCTTTTTAGTTTGATGTGGTCCCGGCTGTTTTTGTTTTTCTTGCCTTTGGTGTCATATTCAAGAAATCATTGCCAAGGCCAATACCTAGAAGCTTTTCCTCTGTGTTTTCTTTTAAAAGTTTTATAATTTCAGATCTTATGTTTAAGTCTTTAAACCATTTTGATTGATTTTTGTATATGGTATAAAATAAGGGTCCAAGTTCACTGTTTTGCATGTGCACTGTTTATACATGTTTTGCATGTATAAAATAAGGGTCCACGTTCATTGTTCTGCAGTTTTCCCAACGTCATTTTTTGAAGAGACTGTCATTTTCTCATTGTGTATTCTTGCCCCCGTTGTTGAAAATCAGTTTATGATAAATGTGTGGGTTTATTTCTCTATTCTGTCCCATTAGTCGATATGTCTGTTTTTATGCCAGTGCCACAATACTTTTATTACTATGGTTTTGTAATATATTTTAAAATCAATAAGTGTGATGTGCCTGCTCTGTTGCTCTTGCTCAAGATTGCTTTGGTTATTTGGAGTCTCTTGTGGTTCCATATGAATTTTAGAATTGTTTTTTTAAAATTTCTGTAATCTTTACTTTTATTTGCAACCTTTTCTAAAAACACATTTAACATTTTACATCTGATAATGCCAACATAGGAAGTCATGGCACATCTGACTGTTTTAGGCATTAGCTCTCACTTGTAACTTTTTTCCTTGTTTGTTTTTGGACTTTTTTCTAAAAAAAAAAAAGATTTTATTTATTTAATCATGAGAGACAGCGATAGAGAGGCAGAGACATAGACAGAGGAAGAAGAGACTTGGGTTGGAGGTGTGTTTCTCCAGTAATGATATGCTTTGCTTCTGCTAGGTACCTGAGGGCATGCACTGGGCACTATATATTTTTTTAAAAATTTTTAAAGATTTTATTTACTTATTCATGAGAAACACAGAGAGGCAGATACAGAGGCAGAAAGGGAGGAGCAGGCTCCATGCTGGGAGCCCAATGTGGGACTCAATCCCAGGACCCCGGGAGCATGCCCTGAGCCAAAGGCAGGTAGGTGCTCAACTGCTGAGCCACCTGGGTGTCCTTGGGCACTACTTTAAATAAAATTCTTAGTTTTAGGCTTTTTGTGTCATATGTTACATGAATTCAGATTGTAAACTCATGAGAAGAGTGTTTTTTTTTTTTTTTTAAAGATTTTATTTATTCATTCGTGAGAGAGACAGAGAGAGAGACAGGCAGAGACACAGGCAGAGGGAGAAGCAGGCTCCACGCAGGGAGCCGGATGTGAGACTCGATCCCGGGACCCCAGGATCATGCCCTGGGCTGAAGGCAGGCACCAAACCGCTGAGCCACCCAGGGATCCTGAAGACTGTCTTATTGTTACAAAATTAACAGAAGAGACTTTCACCCCCTTCACTTAGGGATAAGATTGGAGTTTTTCCAGCATTTCCTGGGAAGGGTGTATTTAATTCACCTGTATTTGAAGGTATGACCCTCTGAGGACTCAGCTTTTGCAGGAGTAGAGATTGGGTCTTCCACTTGATTTGCATGTAGGATAGATTCTGGGTTGGAATTCTGCTCTCCCTAGCCCCCAGATCATAAAAATGGAAGATTTGGCTCACCTAGTTTGGCAGATACCCTCAAAATGAAAACTCTCTTACCTTTTCAGGTTTCAGTTTTCATTTGGTTTTTGATTCTTAAGTACATCTTACTTCCTAATCAGAACATCAATACATTTATATAGAAGTTTTAAACATTTTTATATTTTAATTTGCATTTTTAGTTCTTTTCAATATAGGAGTAAGTATGGCGGTGGTCAGCCCAGAGTATCTAGTCGTCTGTACTGTTGGAAATGGACTTCTTTTTATCATCAAGAAGGTGAATACTTTGATGTAGTCAGGTGGAGCTGCCTTTTCCTTTATGATTATTACTTTTTGGTCTTCCTAAGAGATCTTTCCTTACTTTCAGTCTCCCAGTGTCACAAACACAAAAATACATATTCTCTTATGTTCTGTCTGTCTATATTGATGTTAGGAAGGATTTATTTTTACTTTTGTCCATATGAAAATGGGTCAGATTTGACTTTTGACCTGTTTTTAAATGCCCTTGTGAGCTAGACATGGTTTTTACATTTTAAAAGGTCATATATATATATATAGAATATGTGGTAGAGGTGGTATGTAGCCTGCAAAATCTAAGATATTTATTATCTGGATGTTTATACAAAAAGCTTGCAGACCCTTGGATTAATTTACTTTTTGTTCCTCATTTATTTGCTATATTTTAACTTCCCATTTATACCTGGAGTTTACTTCTGAGCCCTCCATTTGATTTCATTTGTCTCTTAGTTTATTGCCAACTCCAAATACCACAGTGTAATGAAAATGGCTGTTTTCGTTAATGAAAGTACATGAGCTAAAGGAGAGGGATTAGGAAATGCAGGATCAATTTTCAGAGTGGAATTGGTAAAATGTAGAAAATTCATCCTTGGATGCCTAATTGCCCTGACATTAACTAGAGGCATAGAGATTCAGAGTGCCCTAGAGATTCAGAGTGCCCACAGACTACGCCTCTGCTGTGCCCAGAGCAAGCGCTGGACCATGGAATTGGATTTTATTGATTAATTTGTAACTGTGTACAGTGCTGTATGAAGCATGAAACGCTTGTTCTAGGAAGCTTCTGACAAATGGAACAATGAATTGTGAAATCCCAAGTGGATCAGAATGAGTGAGGAAGAGATTGGGGGTCACATGGGAGAAGCATGCGGTGTGAACCCTAAAATATGTGTTAATCATTGAAGATGGGAGAAGGAGAGAAAGCTAGGTGCTGAGAATATTAGATCTTTCCTTCTGAAGCAGATGTTTGTCTGTCTGAGGTACGTGTCTGTTTACTCCAGTCGTGACACAGTTTACTTGTCCAGTGAGGTAGCACTCTCAGGGGAGACAGCACAATCTCTGAGGTGAGGTGGAGATGCACACAAGAGCTGTGGTGGCTGCCATCACCCCTGGCTGAGACATCTGTCACATTCACCAGGGCTCTCCTGTTTAGTGGGACACTGGAGGTTTGCATGCTCCACTCTGCTTCCTTTTGCTTCCTTATTCCCTGTAGGATCAAATGAGAGGAACAGTATGACAACACACATTTCCCTTCCCCGCTGCACCCCCCCCCCCCCATAAGCCTGTGTGAAGGGGCCTGACCCTCTCCTTGAATCTACCTTCCTTCCCTCAGACTTGGCTGATCAAAGGGGCAGTGAATGTGTGTGGGGCAGGGAGGGCGTGGCTAGAGTAGGCAGGCTGGCCAGTGGCTTTCTGCCAGCCTCAAGATCCAAGACACAAACTTTACCCTGCCTCCTCTTGAGAGCCACTCACTGAACTCTAGTTAAAACTGGTGTCTCCTGAGTCCTTGACCTTGGCCAACCAGCCACCAGTATCTCTGCTGGAGCTAATGTGGGGTAAAAAGGCTTTTTTCTGATCAGTTTTCCATGAGGCCTATCAACAAAAACATTGTGCTGATCTTACATAACTAGTAGTAACATAGACTCTTAAAGGAAGACCTCTGGAGAGAGACCAGGAGCGCAAGGGATACACATCAAGTGTAGAAGCTAAATTTAAAATCTGGGCCCTAAATGGCCAGATTTATTCAAAACCCTGTGAACCACTCTGCAGGTTGGCTCACAGCGAATTAGACATAAATACAGAAACCTAGGTTGATTGTGAAGATAACCTTGAGTAAAACCGCGGTGAGAAAAAGAATGGCTCCATGGAACAATGTCACACACAAAAGCAACACTACATATTTATAAGGATCCTAGCATAGCTCAGGATGTTTGGAGCATCTCTGGGGGACATAGGCCACTGGGAGTCAGAGGAGAAGGGAAATGCTCCACTCCTGTGTCTGAGGTTGGGCTCCCCAGAAGCAGAGCCTGAGATGAGCATTCCTGGATAGGGGATTTGCAGGGGGAGGGCTCTCAGGAGTGAGGGAAGCAGACCAGGGCAAGGGAAGGATGAAACAAGGTTTGGTGTTGAGTCTCTAGTCCTGCCTGATCCCATGGGAAGCTCTGGAGTATGAGATGCACCAGAGATGGTCCTGCTCAGAGAGGAAGGGGCAGAGCTGTCATCCCTGCAACCGTCAGTCAGTGGCTAAGGGTCCTTCCTAGGGAATGTGCAAGCTCCCCCAGGCCTCTTCAGGCAAGATGGCTCCCATCAGCCAAAGAGCAGCCCTCTTGAGAAGGGGGTAAATATGAGTCATTAGCAGCCAACATCCTGGCATCTGGAATACAATATGCAGCTGAGTGAAGGCAGTTGAGACAGGTCCTCATGGCATTTGCTAAATTGCAGGAGGCCTTGTTTGGCTGGTGATGGTGACAGGCTTGCCTCCCCTGCCACACCCTGTGTCTTCATGCCCAGAGGATGATGCTCCAGGAGGGGTGCATACAGAATGTTCTAGAGAACCCAGGAGAGGGAGCAACAGACCCTGCCCATGACTAAACAAAATACTGCTTTGAAGGCAACACCAAGATCCCCTTGGGCTCTCCCAAGGGCAAAAGGGCCAAGATTCCACTTTCCTGAGACCTGAATTCAGGGGCTGGGACTCTTTCACAGTCTCCTAGTGATTTTCATTGAGCAGTCCCTCACTAGGCCACTTTCCAAAATGCAAAACCTCCCTGCAGTTCAAACTGTGCCATTCTTAACACCTGCAAGCTTGTGGCAGTCACCCATTGACTTGGGGTAAAGGTGACACGGCAGCACATAGAGAAGACTTCTCCCTGCAGCCCCCCCACCCTCCTACCTCCCTTTGTCTCTACACTTTGAAATCACTCTCCGCCCAGGCCCAGCAGGAGCCCTGACTGGTTCAGGGGCTTGTGATTAGCTCCCTACCCTGGCTCAGATAGCTCTTTCAGGAACCTGTGGACTTGACAAGCAGGGACGACTGCTTCAAAGAACAAGGCAGGCACCCCTGGGGAATGACAGCTCCTGCCCAAGGCCAGGGAGGCAGCAGTGCCATGTGAGTGGTGCCTCTCCCAAACATGGACTCCAGAAAAGATGAACAAAAAAGGCACTTTCTCATTGTTTTGATGCCATAAAAATCAGTGCCTAAGAGAATACAGCATTCTGCAGATCTTATTTAAAATTCTGTGAGCAGCCGTGGTGATTAGGGGGCTGCAGCTGGAGGCTGGCAGTAGCTCAAATGACAAAGGAGAATGGCCAGGCAGGTCGCCTCACCTTCCCTCCAGGCTGAAGAGCATCTGGGAGTAGAATTCTTGTAAACTGAGGCTTGTAAAAGAAAGGGCATCCTTGTGGCTTGACTGGGTAGAGAGAAGCAGTGCAAAGGTCTTTTCAGAGAGCTGACTACTGATGGTGGCCTATGGCAAAGTGGTATGGAGTGCTGGATCAAGGGTCTAGCTCCACCTGGCCACACAGTATTGTGTGTCTTAGGGCTCCTAGCAGCTGTGATGCGTCTTGGTTCTTGGGCCGCAAAATGGTGGCATGAGACCAGCTTGCTGTCTGTTTTTGGTTGTACTTTCGGTTGAATATGCCAATAGATGCATAACTATTTACTTAGAAATTATACACACATTGTACTCTACTAATGTATTATGTATATTATAAAGGGCATATAGCAATAGATACAAGAAAGTCTGGAAGAAAATAAATAAAAGCTCTAGTATATTCTTTCTCAACCCTTGCCATCCCCTCCTACTGCGATGTGAATACTGTTTTGGAGATGAGATGAGATGATCTGGAAGGGCTTCTCTCAATGGAAAGTCTGTGGTGCCCGTTTTTTCAAAGTAGATCCTCCAAGCCTTATAGTGTCCAATATAGTAAGCCATTGGCCCCACGTGGCTATTTAAATTGATTAAAATCAAATAAAGTAAAATTCAGTTCCTCAGAAATATTAACTACATTTCAAATGCTCAATAGCTGCACATGGTCAGTGCAGATTATAGAACATTGCTGTCATTGCTGGAAGTTGTATTGAGCAGCATGTTTTTTAAGTATTCAGGACTATATGATTCAGTATTTAATTACATCCACTAGCCTTTAGTAAGCATTTGCTATGTGCTGAATAGCATGGAAAGCACTTCATCCACATGATCTTGTGTAGTCCCTCCAATGACCTCATAGAGTTAGGTCCCAGTATTGTCTCCACATCCTAGAGGGGAAAAGGAGGACAGGAAGGATAAGGAATTTCTAAGTTGACAAGCTGCATCCCACAGGGATTTGGGGTTTATTGAGCATGGCCTTTGTAAATGTTTGTGTGTGGGGGCTTCTGGGCCCATATTGCCAGGGCAGGCTACTGCACACGTGCTTCTCTATCCCACAGGTACAAAGGGAGTTTCTTACAGAGCCGCATTCAACGGAGGGGGAGCGGACCCCGCAGGCAACTCAGGGTGCTGAGAAAAGACCGCCACCTCCCCCAACTCGAGGGGCTGGGTCCACATGGGACCCCCAAGCAGCCTTCTTCAGAAATGACAGGTAATGTTCTTCTTGGAGGCAAATCTACACTGGGCACACAGAGGCATCAGGCGCCTTATGGAGGTTGGGGATGCAGGATGGGCGGAAGCCAGCCATCCTTGCCCTGAAGGAATGAAGACACAGGTTTGGCCTCAAACTAGTGGGGAGAATCCTGGGTGAGAATATAGAGAAGTCAGCACACTTTCTTCAGTCCTGGCCATGTGTGCTGGGTCCCTTGCTGGGGACAGATTTGCTCCAGGACCTCGGGAACATGAGTCAGAACTCTTGGTGCCTCCGCTTTCTCCTATCTTTTAAAAGGAAGTTTACTTGATTCTTTCTATAGGGCCATTTCAGGCTGCAGGGGGTCAGTGGGGGGCTTGAGAGTCAGTGTGGAAGAGAAAGATGAGCAGTTAGTACGCGTGGGAGCTGCAGGGAACATTGCTTACATGGAGGCCAGCAGAGGCGCACGCTTTGTCATGCTCAGAAATAAATCAAGGATGAACTAATGCAGAGTGCTTCCAGGAAAAAGGCCTATTTTCAGCTGTAATTGCTGGGCAACCAGGGCAAATGGCTGCGATTCTCGGGACCTCCATTCTCTCTCTACCTTCCCCCTTTCCCCAGCAGCAGCAGGCCCAGCCTTAGCCCCTATGCAAGGTGTTGACTGGGAAAAATGAAGAGCATCTGTGGAAAGGCTGCAGGGTCCCATCTGGCCAGCAGTGACCAAATTACCATCCTTTTGTGGCTGATTATTGTCTGTTTGGCTCAGGGGCTGACCTTGGGTTGTGTCTGATGGCTGAGGTTTTGGTCCTTGGGGACAGTTGGGGGGGGGGGGTACTTCCCCTCCCCCTTTGTGTAGCTCCAGTGCCCCCTGCAGGCAGATGGCTCTACCTTGCTCCCATCCCTGCCATCCCCAAAAGCTTCTCCTAGAGGCAAGGACAAGGATTTGTGTGCTGTTTCTTAGAATTTAAATCAAGGTAAGTATTTGCTCCCCAGGTTGGCAGGAAAAGCATCATCTTTGCTATGGAATGTGGGGGGTTATGATGATGTGGGTGAGGCTGGGATGAGGTTGGGATGGGAGGCCGAAGGCCCCAGAGAGCCCTGCTGATCCTTTCTTCACTTCTGTGGGCCACATCCTCAGCTCTATTACTTTCCTTCTTCTCAAATTGATGCAGCCAAGGGAACTGCCCAAGGGGGTTGCTTGGGTGATACCTGCCCCCTCCACAGAACCAACTGGAACTCTGCCTGTTGTTCCAAATGGCAGAACCTTCCCACCAGCTCTCTTGCCAGTGCCTTAAAGAGAGCTAAGTCAGGCCACTGCTGGAAGCTCACGTCAGCTGCCATGTTTATATTCCTAAGCATTGTGCTGTGCATTGAAGAGGAGAGGAACAATCCCTGCTGTGGTCTAGGGTGAAGACAGGCCAGTGGACTTACTAGGTGTTCAACCCTTTGCTCAAATCATACTGGGGATGACACAGCAGGTCAGTTAGCTGCCCCCTTGGGATCTGTGTCTGCACAGCTAAGCTGTTGATAAAGGTTTTACCTACCCAGTGGCTCAGTGTGAGTGTCAGGTGAGCTGCTATATGCAGCAGGCACCGTGCAGACTCTACGGCAGATGATAAATGTCGATTGTTACTATCTGCTGAGCACTATAAGCATACCTGCGTAAAAACTGGCAGGTGCTGAGTGCCAAATGAGTGTGGGGCATGTGGTAATAAATTTTTCTTGTTTGCAGAGGACAAGGTCAGTACTGGGGGAGAAACCCAAAGGGGAAGTTTTCTCCAGAGATGTAGGGCTTCATCTGGAAATGCACATGTAGGGAGAATACAGCAGAGGCTTTCTGGACTGAGGAGTGGTAAGTAGGGGCTCATGGGCAAGAATGCAGGCCCTGAAAAGGGCCAATGGAGCCCTGATGGGCCAGTGTGCACTGGGCCCCGTGGGAGGCAGAGGCCAGCCACTGAAGCCAGTGCTCCTCTGGCACCACCTGTACTAGTTCCTATGGCTGTTGAAGAACTTGCCACAAACTTGGTGGCTTAAAACAACAAAAATTAATTTTCTTATGGTTACGGAGGCCAGTTGTCTCACACTGTCTCCAGAGGCTTTAGGGAAGGAGTCTTCCTGCCTCTTTTAGCTTTTCGTGGCTCCGGGTGGCCCCTGGCTTGTGGGTGCGTCTCTCCGGCTTCTGCTTCCATCTGTACATAGACTTCTCCCTGTGTTTCTGTGAATCAGATTTCCCCCTCTGCTTCCCTTATAGGTATACTTGTCATTGGATTTAGAGCTGATCCTAAATCCAGGATGATCTCATTTTAAGAGTCTTAATTTAATTATGTCTGCAAAGATTCTTTGTCCAACTGCCACAGGTTCTTCAGGTTAAGACTGGGACATACCATGTTGGGGGCCACAGTTGACCTAAAAATGTGTTTCTAAGTGAGAAAAGTGGTGGCACACATGGACATTTAGTGTTCAACGGTGCACGTTGTCTGTGCTCTTATCATGTGCAGTTTGGGTAGGAAAGTTCTATTATAAACCAAACCAATACATAATCATTAAAGGGAGTCACCCAGCCCACCACCAGCAGGACATGTTCACATTTGGGGAAAGAGTTGTCCAAGTGGCTAGAAGTAGCTTCAGTACCAGGATGAGTGTGTTGGGCTAGGGGACCCATTAGTTTCTCTTTAGGGAGAAGCCCTAGCCCTAGGCTGGGTAGGGCATGGGCAGCCCTCCACAAATGGCTGTGTGAATTGTGCCTACAGGGCCTGTGGTCCAGTTACCACCCAGTTTGCCCAGTCTTGCACTCTGACTCTGAGGCTGTCAGCTCCTCTCTTCCCCTGCTACAGCCCGGCAGTGAAGTGGGTGCCTCTTCCTACTGTGCACATTGCCCCGTGTGCTCACAGTGACCCTGGGGGGTCAACCCCAGCATGAGCAGAGACACCAGGCAGAAGCCTTTGACTTGTCACTTTCCTTTTCACCCCCTTCTTCCCTTTAAGAGCTTCCCAAAGCCTCAGGGGGTGGTCCTGCTCCCTACCACATGGACTCATGGAGGACATCTGGAGACTCCCTCCATGTTGGGAAAAATCCCACTTGTATCTACTTATCTCAGCATCAGCTTTTCATAGCAAAGCCTCAGAGCAAACTGGGCCACAATGAATGGTAGATAAAAACAGACCCAAAGAAACAAAAAAATCAGAAACACAATCTGTGGAGCTAAGAAAGGAGAGGCCATCCGTAGTTCAAATGTCCCCTGGGATGTAGCCCCACACATAAGTATTATAATGCCCCAGCAACAGCCCGGAGTGGTGACAAATGTCTATGCTTTTGTGTTTATTATTTGAGAAGCGGATTGAGCTAGAGGCCCGGGTCACTGGTGCCCATTTTCAAAGGGCTCCCTCCGCAATTAGGAGAAGCGTGGAGGATGTCCATTAAAAGCAGGTGTGAGCCTGCGGGATGTGGGCTAAGCATTGGCCCAGGGAGTATTAATCACCCCCTGTCCCTTATTGAAGTGTCAGAGTGGGAATAGGAATGGCTGGTTGGGTAAACCAGCCAGCCCAGGGTGGACAGGTCATGATGGACACCATCGAGTCAGAGGGTGGCAGAATGCATTAAAATAAATACCTCCTGGAAATCAAAGGGGCTTGAGGATTTTTATTGCCACTGCTTGCCCATACCAATATTTCACAGTGGAGTGACAGGCACTCTGAGTGTTGGGTGTTTGAAGACAAAGTACCGTTACTTCAAAGGAACCTAATGATGGGCGTTGGTCACCCACCATCTACAAACAATTTTCTTGTATCCTTTGTCCCTCATGGAGAGATCAGGGCTGGCTTCTGAGTGAGGAAGCTGACCTTGCCATGTCTGTCTGTGTGTGTGTGTGTGCGTGTGCGCACGCACAAGTGCCTGTGAATGCATGCAGCTGTGTATGTTTTTCTTTCAGAGGGCGTGGAGGAGAAGGAGGACCTGTTTTCCATGGCAGGACAATGATAGAATTTTAGGTGACCTAGGGGCTGTAACTTCGGGGAGGAACTTGACAAAATGCAACAGAGAAGTTGAGAATTGTCATTGAGGGGAACTTCCCAATTAAAAGGTAGAGAAAACCTTTGGCCCTAATTCGAATCAGTAGAGCCTCTTCAAATAAGTAGGCAAGAATACTTGTGTCTGGGGGCTGAAAGAAGATGTCATAACCGATTCATTGTCCTCTTCAGCTTTAGTGACTTTTCCTGTCAACAATTTATAAAGATGAGAGGAAGAGGATCTTTCTGAAAAATATTTTTTAAAAGGATGCTTAATTTCCCTCTTCTTTAAACTATTCTGATAGCTTGATACTAATCATTGCAATTAACAGATGGCTTGGCAGTGAAGTCATCTGCAAGCAGAAGGCCAGAGGAGTTAGGAAGGATAAAGACTTAATTTATAAAATTGTAGAGTGATTGGAGTCTTTGAGACTCTCCTGAGAACTGAGTCTGTTTTTAAACCTGAATCCAGTAGTCTATCCCATCCAAGTTTCCAGCAAGGGGGTGGGGAAGCTGGAAGTCTCTTTTTAAAATATCAAGTAGCAATGAATTATCAGTAGCAGTGGTGACTGTCAGTTGGCAGGAGTACTGCCGTTTTGGAGAACTTGCTTCCTCATTCCTGTGGACTTCAGGATCACGGTGTAGGTATGGTTATTAGGTGGCTTTAATCTCAGAAGCTCAAGGTTCCTCATCAAAGGGATTCATCAAAAGATACTTTCTAAGATATCAAGTCATTGAACGTCCCAAGTAGAGCACACACCTACCTAAGGGAGGACCTTGTATTCTAAACTTTCTTTATGGGACACCCCAGTCAGAGGTTGCCTGAGGAGGTGTGATGATTGTCACAGAATAAGAATATTCTCCAATAAACTGACTCCTTATAAATTTAGACCCCTTTTAAATACTACTTTCTCTCTGTCTCTCTCTCCTCACCATTAGTTTTCACCCCTGCCATTCAGATGAATTTTCACAATATAATGTAAATTGATTGCCAAGTGAAACCACAAATCATGCTCAGGCCATAGAATTTCATGAAGTTGATGGAAGTGACAACTGGATTGATTGAAACTCATTGACAGAATCTGACTAGATGACAAATGGACAAGAGAGATCTGAGGAGGATAATTCCAAGAGAACGAGGTGCATGCTGGAGAGTTGAGAAAAGCCCTTGGGAAAAATTGACAAGGCCCTAAAATAATTTGAGGGGTAAAATCCCTCTCCCTCTTCTTATGAAAGTAAATGTAAACTGAAGAATAGCTCATTGGTGTGCTCTGCAGTTTTGTGTAAAAATGTACTCTGCCCCCATCAGCACTGGATTAACCTTTGTTGATTTCAACAATTAGCTTATAGTTTGCCATTATAACCGCTCACACTGAAGGCTTATTTCTGTTTTATCTTTGTTGGTTTATCAGCTTACTTCCACAGCTTTCATTTCCAAGATAAATTATCAAAGTCCTTAATTCCCTACTATTTGCTATGAAATTTTGGTTCCTATGGTGAATGGATTCATTTTAGGTGTCTTTCCCCAGTGGCAGTGATCACAGTTAATAAGGGCCCTGTTTGTCAAGCTGATGGGTCATCTCTGCCTTTGGACCTGTGCATAGCATGGTGTCAGGTTCTTAGTAAGCATTTGTTGAATGAAGAACTGAACAGAAGGAAGTCATCTTAAAGCTCAGCCTAGTTGAGCTAAAGCTTCTTTGAGAATGAAGGGGAAGGGCAGGCAACCTGTAGGTTTCATTTCTGATTGTATTTTGGAGAGGCATCAATGATAAAGAGTCCAGTGGGTGTCTAGTTTGGATGGCAGTGAGCTAAGCAGCCTAAAAAAAACTTTATCTTTATTTTCCTTATGAAAGAAACTTTTTCATCTAAAAAGAAATATCCATCTTCCCTTACCTTTGCTGGACTCAGTTTGGTGGCACCACCATCTTTGACCTTAAGGAATGTCTCTCTCTAATGCCACCTCGGTTATACAGATGGAAGCTCGGAGAGTTACACATGGAGACTGAACCTGAGGATGGTCACTTTGATATCTTTTAACTTGGGGTCCTCTCTTACACAATGGTGGGACCAAATCTTGAGTGGGAGATTTGCCTCTGGGCAATATTGTCTCTGAAAATTCTATAACTCAATTATAAGAGTGTGCTTGGTGTCTATAGTTCTGAGCAGAAATTCTCATGCACAAGATGTTTGAGGACCACTGAGGTAAAGGAAGGAAAGAAAAGAGGCAGTTTGTCTATCCTGGCTGTTCAAAGATCTACAAGAAACCCTCCCTCTAAGGAGGGGGAATGGGAAACCACTCTGTAGTGGCCATGCTTTGCCGTGCAGTGTACTCCATTTGGTTTTAGCATTAAGCCTCTGAAATGCAACTGTTAGGACATCTTAATGGAGTGGTTTGTTGTGGTGGGGATTAAGCTACTGCAGTTGGGTCTTCTGGGTAGGGTGGGAAGCAGCATCTCAAAGGTCAGAGGGTAGATGAAATGTGTGATGGACCCTGCTGCAATGGGGGGCAAGGGAAGTGTTTCTCATCTGGTGGCAGCTTAGGACTTGGGGGGCACTTCTCTGTTTGGCAATTACTCCATGCCAACTTGAACCAGCTGGTGTAGGTCAACAAAAGACCATCTCTTCTAGTGGAGGGGAAGCTGGCCACTAACCCTTGTCATGACCTCAGTTTCTCTGTTGTTTACTTCCCAAGCTGGGGTCTCATATAAGAAGAGAAATTTTGCAGGGTGTGTGTGTGCATGCATGCGCACACGTGTGCATGTGCTTGCACTTGAAGGCTGTTTTTCCATTAGAAAAAGCCATTGAAAAACCCACACATCCATATAAAGTAGATGACACCACCTGAGTGGAAGCAGCCACTGATTCTCTTGTTGTGGTTACCCAGTTCCTGATGCGTTTCTCCTGATGAGGTCACTGCTCTGAAATGAATACTTTTCTTTTCAGAATGGGGGGCACAGTGGAGATGAACACAACATCATTGAATTCTGTTTGCATTTCAAGTGGGACTTTCTAGTCCCTGGGAGCTTAAAACCCATGAGCAATGCAGCCCTGTTACCATTTTCCCAATATCACAGTTACTGACCCTGGGGTGCAAAAAAGAATCTCATAATTAGGTTTGCCCTAATTTTGTGTTTATATGCACATCCCTTTCTCTCTGGCTGATGACATATCAGATTTTATTTTTTTATTCCTGAAATTCTTTGTATTAAAAAGACCTGCTCCATAAACTGAGACCTGTTCTATTTACTCTGATACCAGGATACATTAAAACATTCCATGGTATAAAGAGTGTTCTTATATATTTCCTTAGAAATGCGTTTTTGCAGAACTGAATAGAGAACATTGATGTGGTTAAGGTTAATTATTCAGGTTTGGCTGGGCACATTGGCAGTCGTGCCACTTCTGCCGGTACACAGGCTAAAATTGGGACACTGAAGAGGAGCCGAGTGTGGCCCTGTGCCCGGATGACGCATCCGAAGTCATATTGATTGAGGGGGATGTTTTATTGAACGATAGGAACTATACCGTGTTTATGGTTTTGCAATTTCCTGCAGCTGGCATGGCTTGAAACAGTAAACACGGTGAAGTTCGGGGCCACGTTTCACAGTGAGATTTTCGAAACTCTCCCAGCAAACTAGTGATAAAGGGACTCTTCATGTCCTTTGCATCTGGAGAAACGAAGACCCAGAGAGGCGTCAGCGACTTGCCCAGGGCTGCCTGTGTAATAAAGCTGATGGTCAGCAGTGTTCCCTAAATTCACATAATTCATGTGCCACCTCTAGAAATGTCGCGTCTGCATGTCACCTGTGTGAATATTTGCTCATGTTATCCTTTAAACTCACTCACCAAAAACGCAAATACATTTATTTTAAAGAGAAACTATTTCTCCCTGTGGAAAATGGAAAGCCAACATCACGTGCCATTAAGAGAGTGCCACAGGATAAAAACACTCTAATGTTCTATGGTAAACAAATTCTAGCTCCAGTCTGCTGTGGGCAGAAGGCCAGGAGCCCTAGGAAGACCCTCTGTTGGAAAGAGTGGGAAGTCTTGAGGTGCATTAGAGGTCCATTAGCACCCAGTTGAGATTTTCTTCCCTTGATGAGAGGGATTACAAGGACACTGCTCTTTCACTGTGTGATGTAGTTTTATTTATTTCACTCTAAATTGTGAATTGCCTTTCCCTGAGACTTTGCTGGCTGCCACACCCTTTTCTTGACAAAAGGAAGGACCCCCATCTGTTTGTGTTGTCCTAATCTAGTGTTTCTTTAACTTTTATAAGGCCTTGACCTATATAAGATTTAAACTCTGCATTCACCAGTCAGCTGCAGAGACCATGGGATGACCTTCTGCACAGACCCTCCTTGAAGCCCCTCCCTTCTCTGCCTCATTGGGGGTGTGGGGCAGGGGCTGCCAGGGACCTCCCAGGCAGCTTCAAACTCTGCATTTCTGACATTTCCAGATGGTGGCCCTGCTGCTGTGGCGCTGTCTGCTGAGGGAGAGGGTGACAAGAAAGGCCTGGGAGGCCAGGTGCCAGGAGAGGACATGGGAGAGGCTGGGTGCCCTTCAGGGCTTTGCAGACATTCGGGAGGAGATTGACCTTGCTTCTGAGGAAGATGGGGACCCGCCGAACAATTTGGGTGCCAGGAGGAGGGCAGCGGGGAGACCGTTCTGTGGAGGCATTAAAAAGATCACTCCAGGCGTGTAGATTGTGGCAGATGGGGCAGACATCAGGAGACTGATTGGAAGGCCCTGGAGACAGGCTGGGTACGTTTGTGTTTAAAAAATCTTGGGAAAATTGATGCTCCACCTAGAGGTATAAAATAGTGAATTATTAGTTTTTAATTATGTATGTAACCATGAATGATACTTCCTTTAATGCATCAAAGTACAGTAGATAAGGCTGATGTTTTCTTTGACCACCACCCCTATTCCCAGTACCCCCTCAGATAAAACTGCCTTTGGGAATTCATCTGCCAGATGCTTATCTGTACGCGTGCGTGCGTGCATGTTTAATGTGACTGGCACATGCACATCTCATTGTGCAACTTGCTGCTTGCTTTACTCAACCATGTTTCATAGTTTTCCACACTGTTCATAAATACAGAGACCTATCTCAACCTTGCAGATAGAAACAGAGCCTCTCTGGGTGGGAGTACTCTTGAGTTACAGAGCTGTTCTAATTGGGGAGTCTGGCATTGCCAGCATTTCACTGTTGCGTCCTGCTCCTGGGATCCGCTGTTCAGACTCCTTGGTCTGAGCAGAGGGTTTCTCCAGGGAGACCTGAGAAGAGGGCTCATTGGGTCTCTGGGTGCCATGTTGCACATTTTTGATAGATCTCTCTGAATTGTGTCCCAGTTTATATTCCCAGCTCTAGCATTTTAGAGTACGTCTTCTTTTCCCTGATCTTCTCCCACTTAAAAAAAAAAAAGTCCTTCAGATGGGTTGAAGATGCCACTTCCTGCGTCTGTGGACAGCATGGCCTTCCAGCCCAACCCCACAGCCCACTAGGGGGCCATTGCCCAGACAGACCACGTGGAAGGCTGGCCTTATCCAGGGTGGAAAAACATGGAGGGATGACAAGACTGTTTTTGTTTTTGTTTTGTTTTAAATCACAGAGAAGTGAGTTTCTCTTGACCAAACTTTTAAGTCCACTGGGTACAATTTGATGTTCTCTTCCCATATTAATAGATTTGTTCCTCAGTCAAGGCACGACGTCTCAGTCTGCTCTGAGAGAGTCCATCACTGCAGAGGACACAAAGCCATGCAGGACTTCCTCTGTGCTAGCCAATTCATTAGACCCGGTTAGCAATTTGCGGAAGAGATTAATTGATTTACAGGCTGCTGAGCCCCACGTGTTATTCAGCTACCTCCTAGAAAGCTCAGGCCACCCGGGAGCTCAAGAGAGCAAACAGTAATATGTAAAGGCGTTAGTGAGAGGCCGAGCAGTATCTTCGCTCTGCATTATAAACAGAAGGCAGAGAGATGGATTTCTTCATCCTTTCTGGTTTAGTGTGGGATTTGGGGCCACAGTCCAGACTCCCAGGATAAAATGAGAAGGCTCACAGAGCTATGTCTGCCAATATGATAGCAATGTTTCTCTTTGCAAGCTTTTATTACCCCAAACAGATACCCTGGTTGTCTTATTCTGAAATGTTGCCACTGGAGGTGGAGCTCTACACTCTGCATGTGGTGGTAAGAAGGACGGACTCTGGGTGTGGGGAAAAGGGACACCGTTGAAACTGGCCTGAACCAAAACCTTTGTTATTTCATGTAATACAATGGCTGCCGGCTTGGCCGAGTCCTGAGGTATGGGTGATGCCATCCGGATGTTGTTTCCCTCCACCCCCTGGCCCCTCTTTCCTTTGGGTTATCAGCTGCAGCTCCTCTGGGACTTGCCCAGTCTGTCCACACTCTGCCTGACTCATAGCCAAAGTCCCAGACTGGATTTTGCTGGCCTGCTTGGGGCCATGTGTCTCTCCTGAGCTAATCACTGGGGATTCAAGTGACCAGGTCTGAGCCATGTACCCGACCTTGTGGAGAGGGATGGACAGAGGCCTTCTTTGCCACAGCAGTTAAGGCTCAAGGAGAGCTGGTTTCCCCAAAGAAGAGGGGGCAAGGCAGGTAAACTGTACAGATAACCAGATTATGTCTTCCTCGTGATTTGATGCAGTTCAGCATATGCTTGTGAGCAGTTGAGTTGCCTTATGCCCCTTGAGAGGGGAGAGGAGGAAGATGACGTGTGCCTTCTTCTCAAGGAGCTTAGGGACTATTTGGTGGACGGAGGTACCTTTGTGGCATAGATTAGAGTCACACAGCCTGAGGTTCACATGCAATTACTGGGGCCTGCTCTGTGCCAGGCAGTGTGTGGGAGCAGGAAGAGAGGCAAATAAGAACATGACGCGGCCCTTGTCCTTAGGGAGAGCCTAGTCTGGCAGAGGGAGCCGACACAGACTGGTAAACAAGTCATTACAAATGCAATGCGGTAAGCTCGCTGATATGATTAAGCTTCCAAATGAGGGACTCTGACAAGGCCGGCTGGAGCGAGAAGGGAGAGTAGGCTAGCATAAACAGGAACATAATGAGGAGGGGCCGCCACACTTCCGACGCCCATCCTGAAGGCCCCCACTGCAGAAGGGAGTGATGGCAGCATGCAGCAGATCCAAAGGCTGGCACTCTCTGTCATCCCTTTTTTCCTCCTTGGATCATAAAGAAATTTTGCCATATACACTAAACTGCTGGAAATGGAAGTGCACAGCACTTAACTACTATTTACTTATTTATCTAAAATGCTAAGTGTTTCCCTTGGCAGTCACTAATAGATTCCTGTAGAAATGGAGCGACACATTCTGAATTCTGATTTCTGCGCCAACAGAAGGTGGGAAGGCAAAAGTGGCTCATGCACTCATGGCTGATTGAGTCCAGGAGCTGGGAGGGCAGGATGATAGCGTCCTTGAGGGAGAAGTTGAAATATGGGTATTTGAAAGATAAATATGTGTTTATATTGAGAGAGAGAGAGAAAGAGATATCTCCAGTCCCAAACTTGAAATGGAAACTGTCCTGCTTTTGAAGGATCTTCCGAAAACCATTCTCAACCTTGAGTTGGAAGAGCCTCTTCTTAGCAGATCCCACAAAAAGGAGTCTGAGTCTTGTTTTAGAATTTTTCATGTGAAATGCTGAAGCCAGTAGCCAGATGGAGTCAGAGGACGAGGCAGAATGAGAAGTGATGGTCTCTGGCATGGCATGGTGTTCAGCAGACCCAGATAGGGGGCCAATTATCAAGGATTCAGAGCTCTCACCCTGTTGCATCTTTCCCTTCCCACCTCCACATTGTACCTGGTCTTCAGGCGGGGCAGGTTTTTGGAGAAGGTTTTGGTTTTGGAGACACACGACCCTTAGGAGTAATTCTAACTAAGGCTTTTGTGGCAAGTTGAGGCAGAATGGTGACACCAATGGTGAGCCTAGAGGAGAAATAATCCTAAGTGATATGTAGAGTAATGTTAAAATGTATCAGTCATAACGAGAAGGTAATTCTTTTCTTAATTCCCCTTTAAGTCTCTTGAGAAAGTCTTGTTTTGATGCTAATACGTCTTCAATGCCTGCCTAAACCAACTCTTTACTAATCTCCCTTTTAAATAGAGAGAGGTTGGGCTTCAAATCTAGCTAGAATTTGAGAACACGGTTTTGTTTTTATTATATTTATATATACTGGTACCCTTTTATGCCAGACATCTCATCTTACCCAACTGCCTTGTACAAAATACCTTAGAAGGCCAATAATTGCAATACCCTCCTCTTAGCCTTTTTTAGGCCAAAAGTAATACAGGGGAAGAAATTTGGGTTTTGAATTCTGAAGAATTTGTTTGAGTCCTTCTTAGGCAAGGACTTATCCCTTCTCTTTGCTTCAGATCCTCATCTATAAAATGGGGGTGTAGATAGATATCAGAGGTGTTTACCTGTACTGATTCATTTAACCTGACCCTTGAAAGCCCCACAAAGCTGGTCTAGGAATCTGCCCACAGGGCTGTTGAGAGGCTCAAGCTATGTGAGATGGTGAGTAGAAAGGTGCTTTATCAACCATAAAGGACTTTGTAGGTGTGGTGGCTCTTACGATTGACGGGACTGTGTCCCAAATTTCTACCCCAGGTCTGGAGAAGACTCTGCAAGTCACATGAGTCAATGAATGGTGAATTTCATTGGTATTGGGGAGATATGTGGGGGCACTTTATGCTACATGGTTGCATAGGTGTTCCCCCCAACTCCCAGGTGAGACCCTTGAAGACAGAAAAGAGAGAAGGATCAGAATAACCCTCTGTGCCCTGGCCATACACCATCTCCCTGACAGCCACCCCCCAGCTCTGCTTAGGGGTGCTGCTTTCCTCTGAAGAAGTGCATCCACACTGGCCTTCACCCCAACATTGGATGCTGGCAGGGAGCACAGGAAATCTGCTCCAGCAACAAGCATTGCTTTCTGCTTGAGCATTTGGAGAGTTTCCTCCAAGTGTTTTTCCTCATCTCATTTTCAGTACGGCCCCGTGGGGTCGGGTGGGGGGGGGCGTTGTGGCTGTCCTCCATCCCAGTTAGGAGGCCTGCCCAAGTTCTACATTGAGAACAAGAAATGCATGTTAAGCTCCAAGGTTTTTCCTTTGCTAGAACTCTTAATGTTTTGGCTTATTTCCTTAACTTCTAGAAATGTGAAGAAGTAATTGTCCCTCCATGTAGATGTTAGTGATCATTCTCAGTCACCATCACCTCTCCCTTTCCTGTTACGAGGCACCTGGCGTGCCGGGAATGGACAAAAGCCATTTCTCTAAGTACTCGCATTTGAAATTATTAAGTGTTCATTAAGCACCCCCGGGTGCAAAGCGCTCTCGGAGATGTTTGTTTCTCAATTTTCTATAATTTCCTTATTTTTTTTCCCCTAGCTAAAGGCAGATTGAAAAATGAACTCAGAGCATTTGAGTCTCTGAATCATAGTTAATGTGCGACGCCCCCTCCCTTAACTGTGCTGTTTTCTTTCTGCCTCCTCTTGTCTCCTTTGATTTCTTATGAATCCGATAAAGTTCTTATTCTTTTTAACCCCTACTCAGGGACTGGAACTTTTGCTTTTACTCTTGACGACCTGCCAGGGAGAAATGGGTGCAGAAGCGCCCCCGAGCAGCCCCTGCCCCCAACTATGCGTGAGACCAGTGAAAAATCAGGGAGGCGGCACTGGCAGCCTTGGATGGGCATTCTAGGCTGCAGGGGCTCCCTGCGGTCTGAGCCCTGGTGCAGGATGAGCTCAGCTAATCTCCTGCTTCTGCGCTCCCCCAGCCGCCCCCCCCAGGCCGACCCCCCACTGATTGGCATTAGAGGGCAGAGGGCACTTGTGTCCCTATGTGGACCCTTCTAGAAGGAACAAGAAAGCCCAAAGCCCCCCTCCTCTCCGCCCTCTCTGCTACGTGATTCGGGTTCTTACATGAGCAGAGAGAAAGGCTCTGTTTTTTTCTTTTTCTTTCTTTTTTTTCTTTTGACAACAACCTCACATAACCTCAAAAGTTACCCATGAATTTACCAAAACTTTTTATGAAACTATTTTAACCTCTGGTGGGGGTTAAAAAACAAGCTCTGCGAATTTATTACCCGGAAAAAGCGAAGCACGACTTTTTTATTTGATGTTAAACTGTCTTCCAAACTTCAAGGGAGCCCCCTAGCGCTGGTCTGCGAGGAACAGGAGACATAGCAAACATTTGCAGTTCTGCTTCTGCCCTGGCTCCTGATCACACTCAGGTGCGGGTCTGGACACAGACTGGACCTTGCTTCACGAGGGTGGGGGGCACACAGGGGGCTGCTCTGAATACGAGGGGGGGACCCTCAGCACAAATTTGTCTCATGCTCTTAGGAGTTTAGGTGGCTGAACTAACATGCAAGGCAAAAGGGAGAGGAGAGTTTAGAGACAGGGAGCCTTGGTGCTTCTGGAAACAGGCTGGATCCCTGCTGGAGAAAGACTCCTGCTATTGTCAGAGCAGGAAGACCCGGGCTCCTCTATGCAGTTCCATTGCTTGCGCTTAAATGCAGTCGGTGTGTGCAAGAACAAGAACGATGACAAACGAGAAGAGGCAGAAAGACGCCCCAGCTGAGAGCAGGAGAGTCGGAGAGGGGAGGAAAGGGGGAACATGAGAAGATGGGAGCAAGAGATGGGAAGGACCACGCCGGGTGCTCAAGGACCTTGTCGGGGCTCAAGGACCATCCTGAGGCATGTGATACGGAATCCAGGATTCTGTTGGGGGCTCAGGCTCCCTGTCTTTGTATATGGAGCAGAACCTCCGAAGCTCTCTGTGCCAAGTAGGAGATGTTTCTATCCTCCAACTAGAAAACATACCAGCTCTCTTTCATGTTGTTCACGTTTTTAAAAGCACATGCAAAAATGTTAAAAGCAAACCTTCTAAAACAGACATGCAGGAAAGGAGAGAGGCTGTGGCCGGCTGCCAGGAGGGGCCACAGAGCCATAGGAATCGGGAGGCCAGCCTGCGCTGGCGGGGAGGGGGGCTGCTGACACACCCTGGCTCATGTCTGTGGCACTGCCTGCCCAACACAGCGTCTGGTCTAGGGGGTGGGTCTTAGCTCTTCTGCACCTCAGTTTACCTATCTGTAACCTGAAGCTGATAATAGCAGTAACTATTTTGAGTTTGTTTGCCATTGAGTTCCCATTTGTATCATATATATAACTTAACATATAATAATTGTAATTTATAACTTAATCAGATCTGATTTAAAATGGAGCTGTATGGTGAGCATGCCAGCTCATTGTTATTAGTCTATCTTTATAGAGAAGCCAGAGACACAGAATTTTCCATTAAAGAAAATCTCCCAATTTTTATCTGATAGTAATGAATTCACATTCAGACACACATATGTGCACAGTGGTCTGGACCCCAAATGCAATGGGTCATTTGAGACCTTTACCTTACAGGCTGCCAGGAGGAACAGGGAGAGGAGGGAGGAAGGGAGGGTGCTGGCTGCCGTCTACCACCCTGGACATCGAGGGCACTTGAGTCAAATGCTGAACCTAGTGTGGTCATGCTTCTATTGCGGTGAATGGATTTTGGGGAAGTGGGCCCACTCCGCTCGCCCTGGGGAAAATATGGAGGGCACACACTGTAAGTACAAGAGCACAAGGAAATCTTCAGGAGCCTATGGCCATGTGATGGCATGACCTCCTATCCTTGTCCCTAGAGACTCTTTCCTTCTGATGTGTGTTTTTTGCCCCCAGACATCTTGGTGCTTCAAGGCTTGTCTTGGCCTCCGTCAGTGGCATCTGTTCCCAGGCTGGCTTCACCTAAGTTCCAGGGGGCAACACTCTCCTGCACCATAAGAGGAGAATATGGGGGCCGCCCCTTCTGCCTGTGGTCACCTCTGGCTTTCCTTTGTCCCTTCCTGCCCCAGTAATGGGGCCTATCACCCATGTACTCTTGTTACCCTGTCATCGTGATGAGTCTGGCTGCTCTCTGTGCCTGGCCTGGCCCTGGCAGAGGCAGCTCCCTTCACTCGGCCGTCCATTAGCTCACGGCTGTTTACTGAGCATCTACTGTGCATCCAATATTGTTTCCTGAAGGGCAGATCGAGCACACTTCACTGCATTCCCGCTGTCTCCTAAAGTGTTGAGACTTTCAAACTTTCCCAAGTTGAATAGAGAAAACAACAGAAATTGCATGCTACAGTGATTTCCAAAAAGCATTCTAGTGAGCACTACTGAGAACCAAGGACACGCATTCCCATTTATCTTCGTTCAACTGGATTAAATGTAATATGTTATTGATTCTTAAAAATCCACACATTAGTGGTTCAAAATAAATTGGTTTTGTATGTTTTAATATGAAAACAATTATTTTCCTTTTAAAACTGCTTCCTGCATCTGCTGGGCTCCCCACCCTTTCCACCCTGTAGACCGCTGTACACTGTTCAGGGGAGGGGGGGATTTATTTCCACTTATTAATTTTAATCATCTTTGCCTTTTAAAGTCTGTGTTGTCTTTATTTTCAACTAATTTGGAGTCATTTAAGTAACATTTTATTCTAGATCAATGCATATTTTTTTGTTTGTTTAAGAAACAGGGAACATTATTAGTGAGTTCTAAGTAATTCTACATTAATGCTAAGAAAACCTGCTTGGCCTGGTTTGTGCCAGAGTCTCCTTGAGGAGGAAGAGGCTCTTTCTGATTTTGTGTTTGCCTGTCCTCACCTCTTCTTGGATGTGCCTCAGCTGGCGTAGCACCACTTGCTTTGGTCCTGACACCTTGAGGCTCTTGATGCTTCTGAGGACACAGGACATATTTCTTCTTTGCTTCCAGTCTTGCCACTCAATAAATTTGAGGAGTCACGAAGCAGTCATCTGTGTAGTTAGATAAGGAAGAAAATGATGATTTCTCTATTATTTTGCTTAGAAGAATGGGAAACTAGATTAATCAATGTCTGTTGGAAATGTCTCTTTATAAAAGAGACTGGCTTCTTTCATCAAAGTCATGATTGCGGCTCTTATGCAAACACATTAGATGTTTTTCCAGGGGCTGAGAGCAGACAATCAAGGTTTGAATTTTAAATCTGTCATTAGGTAACGTTAAGTAAATCTGTAATCCCACCTCTAATATGGTTAAGAGGGTGTTCAGGGTCAGCAGGTATTCACGGCACCTGTCCCTCTCATTCTTAGGGGCACAAGGATGGTGGGTGAGTCTGTACAAGGCAGGAGGACGTTTTGGTATGGGTCACAGCTCTTGGTGATAAAGGACTGAAATCCTAACTCAGAAAGGTTTAAGCGTCAAGAAGAATTTGCTTGCTCATGTAATGCAAAGCCCTTGGCAGCCTTGGCTGGGACTCAGGTGATGTCACCAGGGCTCTGATTCTCCATCTTCCTATCTGAGTTGGCTTTCCTCTGGGTTGCTTTCATCCCATTTCATCCCATTTGCTGGCCCTCCGGGGCCCTAGCTGACATCCTACCCACTTAGCGCTTGTGTTAGAAAAAGAGCAGACTGAAGTCCTGGCATGACTCTAATTTAGTGAGGTTTGGGTTACATGCCTGGCCTTAAACCTTCTGTTTGGCCTGATGGGTAGAACAGGCCTGTACTTGGAGATGGGAGAGGTGATCATCGACCAGCCAATTTATTGAGATGGGATGTTCCCAAAGGAGAATTAAGGTGGCTGGCTGGCTGCTGAAGTCAGGATGACAGGTGTTCATCATAGCTTCTCTTGCTTCCTCAGTGTGGGAGGTCAGAACTGGGAGGTCAGGTTCATTTTGCATGCAGGATGCTGCAAGTTTATGGTTGTGGAGGCTGTGGCGGGGGCTGTCGGTGGCCTGCCCGGGTCCCCTTTCAGGCCAGGCTGTTGCCCGCCCCCCCCAACCTATCCCCACATCCTGCTGCCCGCTCTTGTCTGTGCCCTTCTCCAAAGGATTGCCCTTGGCTGATGGGACTGCCTTGCCATCAACAAGCCCATGGCACTGACTGAGGGGGCCAGACCACCCAGCCCTTGGTCCCTGGCTGGGACACTCTCTGTGATGCAGTTCACACTATGGGTTCAGGCAGAGGCTAGGCTTCTCCAGAAATCACATTTCTGTCCAACATCTTCCTGCCTCTCCAGCTTCTATCAAGTTTCTCCTTGGAGCACCCTCTGAATACATGACTAACACAAGAACCCAGGATAGCAGCTCCCCACTGCTTTAATGCCCCGAGGTAAGGCTACCCTGTTTTCTCAACACAAAGATCAAAAGGAGTTTGGGGGCCAACCTGAGATACAGTAAGAAAAGATATAGATGAAACAGGTAATTTCTCCTTATGATACTCAATTGAAATCAACTGGCGTATGCCCCTTTAAGTCACCCATGATGTGAATTATTTAGCAATCTTGTGTCTTCTCCCATTTCACAAAGCCATTCTAGCCAGACTTTTGGTGTTCGTCTTTGCATGGCCTTTGTCACCACGAGAGCCACCTGCCTGAGTCAGGCAAGAGTTTCCAGAGCACAGCACCTGCACTTTCACCTGAGCACCTTGAGACTTGGCACTTCTGGAATCCGAGTGCGATGCCATCACAGCAGTCTACCCAGGGCCCCTTTCATTTCCTCTGGCAGATGCCTGTTTGCAGTTTCCACCAAATCAACATGGCCCTGCTTTGCTTTTCAAGGCAGTCCTCAAGAGACTTATTTACAACAATTTCCAGTGCTTATAACTGTGTCCTAAGGGCCCAGGAATAATGACTAGATTTTTGTTAAATTCCCTACTCCCATGGCCTTTTTCAACACCAATTTTATCAGGTGCTTCTGTCAGTAACCCAAACCACCATGGACTGGCATGGTGTCAGGCTAGTGTGCCTTCCTCAACTGTATTTTGTAATTCAAAATGAAGTAACTGGGCAAGTTCCTCCTACAGTGGGAGAATTCATAAGGATTTGATTATTAGGCGGCTCCATCTTTTCTGAAAGATGAACTGGGGGGGCAGCCTCTCCTAGTCAGGCCTGTGCAGTCCTCAGCGTAACATGCCCTCTGCATCTTTGGAAAGGGGCTAAAGTGGGACCAGCGAGTGTTGCTTAACTCGGATGTGACATTCTGAAAGCACAGTATCTCACTACAAACAGATACAGAAGAAGACCCAACATCTGAGTGATGGGTCAGGCGGATGGGGATGTTTGCAGCAACGCTAGCTTCCCATGCACTATTAGGAAGAGCCCCTCGCTTTAGCCTTCTCTAGTGTGAACATCTCTACTCCAAAACTCTGGGTCTGCTCAGTGCTTGGTCACATGGTGATTTGCTTAAAAAGTCTTATGGTATCTAGTAACCATCATAGGAATAATCATAGCTTGTATCATTGGGGCACTAACCATGGACTAGTATTATTCTGAGCCATTTTATCATCTCTTGGAAACTTCTGGACAGAAACACAGGTGCTATAATTATCCTCATTTCACAGATGAGGACGAAATAGGCACAGAGTCAGTAACTAACTGACTGACTGGCTGGTGGTCATACATCAAACAAGGAGCAGGAATGTAGGTGGTCTGACCCCTGTCCCAGGTCATGAACTCCTATGCCGCTAATTCCAGACCTCACTAGTTATCCTTGAAAGCCCCAAAGTATAGCATGTTTACCTCTGATTTATAAACAAATTTTCTGAAAGAATTTTAGTTATCAAAAAATATGCGTATCAGTTGTAAATATATACACATATCTTATTTTTTCACTTAGTTATGCATCTTTTAAAAAAAATTTTCGGTTTTTAGGTAGTTAACATACGGTGCAATATTGGTTTTTGGAATAGAATTCATGATTCATTGCTTTACATACAACACCCAGTGCTCATTACAAGTACTCTCCTTAATCTCCATTCCCCATTTAGCCCACCTTCTGCCCCACTTCCCTCTATCAACCTGCAGTTTTTTCTCTATCATTAAAAGTCTCTTCTGATTTGTTTCCATCTCTCTTCCCCCTCCATGTTTGTCTGTTTTGTTTCTTAAGTTCCACATACAAATGAAATTATATGTATTTGTCTTTCTCTGACTAACTTATTTTACTTAGCATAATATATTCTAGCTCCGTCTGTGTTGTTGCAAATGGCAAGATCTCATTCTTTTTGATGGCTGAGTAATATTCCACTGTGTATATATACCACAACTTCTTTATCCATTTATCACTTAATGGACATTTTGGCTCTCTCCATAATTTGGCTATTGTAGATAATGCAGCTATAAACATTAAGGTGCATGTGTCCCTTCGATATCTGTTTTTTTGTATCCTTTGGGTAGATACCTAATAGTGCAATTGCTGGATTGTAGGGCATTTTTATCTATTTTTATCCTTTTTTTTTTAAAGATTTTATTTATTCGTAGAGACAGAGAGAGGGAGAGGCAGAGACGCAAGCAGAGGAAGAAGCAGGCATCATACAGAGAGCCTGATGTGGGACTCGATCCAGGGTCTCCAGGATCACGCCCTGGGCTGCAGGTGGTGCCAAACCACTGCGCCACTGGGGCTGCCCATCTATTTTTATCCTATATCAGAGGTAACCATGCATATATCTACTATACAGCAGTAGCTAACTTATGGTCAATTATATGTTTACCTATGATTTAAATTAGCTATTGCTATGTAACAAAGCACCCTAAACTCAGTGGCTCATAGCAATAAGTAGTTATTGTTGTCTGTGAGTCCTTGGGTTAGCTGGGCATTCTGCTGACTTGAGCCAGCTGGGCCAACCTTGCTGAGTTTGCTCACACATCTGTGGCATTAGCTGGGGAGATGGCTTGTGTAGGAGGGTTTCACTCACATGCATGGAAGCTGGCTGGGTGTCAGCATGGGGAATGAGAGTGAAGGGAAGAGTATGTCTTCCAACATGCATTGATTTCAGAAAGAGAGCAGATTCACACCAACCTCTGGGGGCCTAGGTTTGCAACAGGCACATTACTTCTTTTGTATCCTACCAGCCAAGGAGAATCACAAGACCAACCTAGATTCAAGGGTGAGGAAATTGACCCCTTGGGCTCCCATGAGAGACCTTAAAAATCATATTGCAAAGGGTGTGGATACAGGAAATGGTGAAGAATTAGGCTGGTTTTTTTTTTTTTTTTTTTTTGGTTTTGTTATCAGCTTTATATTTAGGACACATGTAGCAATTTAGAACACATTTGTCAGGAGCTCTTTAAAAAAATGGTTCATCTTTTCATATAACACATAGGCTAAGGATAGGTGGTCTGGGCTTGTACAGCTGGCCAGGGAATTTACCAGTGACTCAGGATCCTTCTGTTTTTCTGCCCTGCTGTCCCTACCCTGTGCTTTTATTCGGTTGGTAGCAGGATCTCTGCACTCCTGCAGCCCTCAGGATTGCATTACAGGCAGGGAAAGGGTTTTTTAATTTTGTGACATTTTTTTTTTCTTTTTATTTATTTATGATAGTCACAGAGAGAGAGAGAGGCAGAGACACAGGAAGAAGGAGAAGCAGGCCCCATGCACCGGGAGCCCGATGTGGGATTCGATCCCGGGTCTCCAGGATCGCGCCCTGGGCCAAAGGCAGGCGCCAAACCGCTGCGCCACCCAGGGATCCCGAAAGGGTTTTTTAAAGCCCAAGGGGAAATGCTTTTGCCAAGCTTTCTTGAGGGCTGTTGACAGTCCCTACTTCCGTCTCATTGTCTACCGCTGGGTGGGTCACTGGGCCATCCATGGCTGCAGGGGGTCCAGAAAAAGTATTTTAGAGGTGCACTAAACATTTTTTTGGTTCCATTGGTAAGAGAGAATGGAGAATAATAGTGGATAGACAACTGGCAGTGCCTGCCCCACAAGTGATACCAGCGTTCCGTCTGAGGCGGTAATATAGAGTTTATTTTAAAAAATATCTAGTTTAAGTGAAAGAGGGAGTTGACTAAACATTTTTATGTAATCAACAGTGTAGATTGGGAGTCTGTAAACTTTTCTCTATAAAAGGCTGAATAAATTATTTTTTGTAATTAAAAAAAATTTTTGCTAGCCATACAAGCCCTGTTGCAACTATCTAGCTCTGCCATTGTAGGGCAGAAACAGCCTTAGACCTTAGGCCAATACCTGGATGTGGCTGTGTTCTGATCCAACTTTATTTATAAAAATAAGTGGAGGGCCAAACTGCAGGCTGTATTTAGCTGCCCCCTGGTCCAGATAATTTGCAGATACGGCAAAAACAATGAAGTTTTAATACTTTCTGCAGTCAGCAGACGTCGCAGATTCACCAAGGTTTTATGTGGCAATCACAGTGTAGCCTTTTGCTCTCCCTCTGCCTGTATCTCTGCCCATCTCTCTCTCTCTCTCTCTCTCTGTGTGTCTCATGAATAAGTACATAAAATCTTAAAAAAAAAAAAAAAAAAAAGAGACGCCTGGATGGCTCAGCGATTGAGCATCTGCCTTTGGCTCAGAGCATGATCCCAGTTCCGGTTTCGAGTCCTGCATTGGGCTCCCTGTGAGGAGCCTGCTTCTCCTTCTGCTTGTGTCTCTGCCTCTGTGTGTGTGTGTGTCTCTCATGAATAAATAAATAAAATCTTTAAAAAAATAGTTTAGACTTTTGCACTATAGTGTCTTCCATTACCATGGTATTAAACACAAGCTTTGGCTTCTCTCATGAATATTGAAAGTAAAAATTATTTTAAAAGATACATAGCTTATTTCTCTCCCAGACAACCATCTGTGTAGGTAGTCTGATCTAGTATGGTGGCTCTGTGGTGTGGTAGAGACCCAGATTCCTGCTGTCTTCTTGCTCTGTTCTCCTCACCATAGGTTTTCTTTGTGTTGTGGTGTAGGATGGCTGCTGCAGCTCTTGCCATTAGGTCTGCATCCAGCCAACAGAAAAAGGAAAAGAGGAAGGAGAAGGTATCTACCCTCCTTTAAAGGACATGCCTTGCAAATTTCATAGGTCACATCCTCTCACATCTCTTTGGCCAGAACTTAATTACCTGGTCATACATGTTTGCAAGAAAAATAGAAATACAGTTTTTAAGAGAGCAGCAGTGTGCCTCAGCTAGAAAGTGTGTTCTTGTTACTAAGAAAAAGGACCAGAAATAAGGAGGCAAGTCACATGCTCTGCTACATGAGCTAGATACACAGGCTGAAAGTCCAAAGATATTTTCCTTTTAAAAAGAAATTTCAGTTAACATTCATGTAGTGATGTCACTTTCCACATTCTATTGACATGGTCGGATTTCCGTCTGTGCTCTGACCATGTGCCTCTTTAGGCAGTAGTAAAATCTTGTTCGTGAGTAGTCTTCTCTATCACAATAATGAGTCAAAAAAAGAACTACAGATAGAACTTGGAAATGCTCATTAGAGGAGAGCATGTTTTTATCTGTTTATCTGCAGAAGGTGAGGGATCCCACTTCAAGAGTCTTGTTACTAAACAGCCACGTGCATGTTTACAAGCTTGGGGACGTGCCTTCCTTTCCTGAGTATACACATTCGGATACCTCTGTTTTGAACCCTTTTGCTGGCACCCCCCTGCCCTCTGATTGTAAAACAAGGAACATGTTTTCTTCCTTGGTCCCCAAGATTCCAGGCACTGAACCTGATGGTGGCTGGTTTTATCCTTGTCAGTTCCATTCAGTCCTTGCCGCTTCCCACCGTCGCCCACTGAAGAAATCTCAAATTATATGGTGAGCTTCAGCAGTAGCTCCCAGTAGTGGAAACACCTTGCTGTTATTTATACAGAACAAGGCGTGAGCCTGTCATAACTGCATGAGAGTGTCCCATTATCTGTACACATTCTACCGTTCCTTCCTGGTGCCCCCACCAATTACCCAGGGAGAGCTCACGGGTATACTTGTATACCCTCTAAGAGAAAATTAATATCACGTGTAACTGAGAGCAGAGAAATGCTGTGGAGCTGGCTCGTAACCGAGGATGCTGTGCTTCCCCTCATGGTGAAGCTCCTTGTGGCAACATGGCTGAAAACACAGATACCTTTCATCATCATCTTCAGATTCCCTTCAGACATAGGGCCTGTCACCTTCAAAATTCAGATTTAACTGTTAAAGAGCAGTACCCCTTTAAAGAAAAACCCTTGATGAATGCAAATTGACACTAAATGGAGTTTAAGAAAATGATCAGGGTTTTTAAATATGATTATAATCAGTGAGAATAGTAGAGCAGAGTCAGATCATTATTGATCTCACTCGTGAGGGTGGGAGGGAAGAACTGCTGTGAATTAATCAGACGAGATTTTCTGGAAAGCCTGTCCAACTGTGAGTCCTCCCTGGGGTCCACCTCCGCCGTAGGACCTTCCCTCTGCCCCCCAGGACGTCGGATACTTCGTTAATGCTTGATGAGCTTCCCCCAGGATTTGCAGTCCCATCAAAGGAGAAAGTCTCTGTGCAGGATTATATTTGTGATCTGGAGGAATGAGGTGGAAAAGCAGCATATGGTTTGAGTTTCGAGCCCCTCTGGTGTGGTGGGGAGCGCGTGCAGAACGAGGACACAGGCGCCAGCACCAGAATTAAGGGGGCCTGAGGTGGCATCTGTCCATACACTGGACAACAGGAGAGCCACACAGCAAAAACCAAACCCAAACCAAACCACACCAAATAAAAACCTAATCTAATCAGGAAATAGCCAAGAATTTCAATTCTACTAAAGCAGAGGCCTTGAAAACCATCCTTTCAGAGGAAGAAGAGTGGCTACCCATGTCTCTTCCCAATCCTGATCCCTCTGGTTCAGTAACTGTTGAAGTGCCACGTGCCCCTGTGGGGACAGGGGTTGGATGAAAGATTTATTTTTATTTTTTTTTAATTTTTATTTATTTATGATAGTCACAGAGAGAGAGAGAGAGGCAGAGACACAGGCGGAGGAAGAAGCAGGCTCCATGCACCGAGAGCCCGACGTGGGATTCGATCCCGGGTCTCCAGGATCGCGCCCTGGGCCAAAGGCAGGTGCCAAACCGCTGCGCCACCCAGGGATCCCGAAAGATTTATTTATCACATCTAAGTCACTCCTCTGCCCCAAAGATGTGGCAGGAGTTGAGGAGACACCTTCAGGGATTCTCCGAAGCCCCTCTCCGATGCTCCTGAGGATCAAAACTGACCACTGCTGTCCTTGTGTGCTGGCTGTTAAGGGGATAATCCCTCTCTCTGGAAGTGTGTGTGCGTGCGCGCGCACACGCGCGCGCACTCACCCTCACACACACATGAGTCTTAAACCCCCCACTCCACTCCCACCTTCTGGAAAGGAATAAGAGAGAAGACAACCCAGATCACCATCCCACCCTCACTGTCACCTTATCATGAGCAGCTCTCCATGCTGCGGGCTCTCCAGTTCCTTCCTAAGGTCAGCCAGGGGCCTCGGGGGCCCTCGGGAATTAGAGGGTACAGAGGTATATGGCTCCTCCAGCTTCTGCACCTCACTTCCTTTCACATCAGGCTTCATGAGACTTGATTTTTCAGCTCTTCTGCCCTTCAGGCACTTTTCTGTGGGTTTTTGTCAGTGCTGATGCTAAGAACGGCTTCATAACAAGCCAGGAAGAACTTTCCCCATAGCCCTCACAGTGTGTGACCCATGTGGACACTCAGAGGGCCCTACGCTGGGACCCAGGCTCTGCAGTGAGGCTCAAAGGCTCAATCCTATGGAACGAGCCTGCATTTTCATTTTCACGAGGCCTGCAAATATGGTAGTTTGGACAGCACGGTGGCCCGAATTCTGCTGAGGAAAGTGGCTGTACAGGAGAATGGGGCAAGGCATATGTGAGCTTCAGGGTCCATCTTGGAGGAAGGAGGCTCTCATGGTCACATCTCAGAGGAGCTTGTGACTTGTACAAACCCTGGAGAGTGAGGGAGAAGGCGTGGGCTTCCAGAAGGTTCTCAGCTTTTGTCTAGGTCTTGAGACATCTAGAGCAATGGAAGGGAAAGACCACCCTTCTGCCATAAAGCTCTGCCTCCAGGAGACATGTGTGCACAGTTCTTCAGATAATATCTGGCACACTAACCTTTTCTCTTTTCCCCAGTAAACCATTTATTTTAGAATAGTTTCAGATTTAAGAAAAGTTGTAAGGATCATTCAGAGAGTTCCTTAGAGCCCACACCCAGTTTCCCCTGTTTTAACGTATGGCATATTTGTGATAATTAGTGATCTGATAACTATGGGTAAAGAATTACTAACTAAAGTGTATAGTTTATTCAGGTTTTCCTATTTTTTTTTCCTCATGTTCTTTTTCTGAACCCGGATCCCACCCAGGCACCACATGGCATTTATCATCATGTCTCCTTAGGCTCCCTTTGGCTGTAAGAGAGTCTCCCAGACCCTCTTTGTATTTTATGACCTTAGCAGTTTGGAGGAGGACTGGCTGGGTATATTGTAGGATGTCCCTCTATTGGGGTGTCTGTTTTTCCCATGATTAGATTGAGGGGATGGTTTGGAGAGCGAGACTCCAGGGGGAAAGTGCCTGTCGAGAACGACACATCCTATGAGGGTGCATGCTCTTGGCATGACTCACTGCAGCTGATGTTGACCTTGACTATCTGTCTGAGGTCTGTCAAGCTCTCCGCTGCAAGGTCACCTGGCCTCTATGCCCAACCTTCGACTGTGTGCCTGCAGGAACTTGGCTTCTCTCTCTCATTCCACCATTTTTCCATGGGTTTCCTTTGGTGGCACGACTCTGCCCTCTGCCCTCAAGAGTCTCCCCATTCACCAGATTCTGTCTCCTGTGATGCATGATGTAATTAGGATTCCTGGAACAAAACCCAGAGCTGGCTTGAAAGACCCAAGTTCACATAGTCTTTACCTGAACCCAAACGTATTGGAAAAGTAAATTACTTTTATTTTCCTTGAAAATATTGAATGGGAACTGCATTAAAATCCTCACTGAGAAAACATACTCAAGACTTATAATCAGAGGAGAGATATTAACTACAAAATAAATCACCATAGAGTACATTTCTACACTGAAACCTACTTTAAATTTTATTTACCCTGTGCTATTTCATAGGCTTCCATTTCTGTGCCTTGAATTTATTAGCGGGTGGGCAGAGCCTTCTCAGCCTCAGTGACCTTCATGATCACGGAGCACATGCACCTGATTCTGTTCCAGGGAGTACTAGACAGCCACATAGGGCTATGTTCAGTGAAAAAAATGGAGCGCCTTGGGTCCTCATGTTTGGGGAAGAAATATTTCTGAGGTAAATAGACTAATTTTTTAAAATAGAATTTTTGAAGGCTGTTTTTACATTGTGAGGTTAAAATGTCTGGAACAGACCGGAGGGCTATGTGATACAGATTTTTCAGCTTAGGTGTCCATCAGCCCCTTACTTTCTGTCTGTGTACTGTGGCCTTCTGGGTCCATTTGAAGTCCTCGTGAATTCATCCCTCCTTCCAGGCCTGCCCTTCAGGTTCCTGAAGCGTCATGAGGTTTTCGAGCAGTGGCTTCATGTCTTTCTCTGCTGTACCTAACCATGGGACAAATCCAAAGTGAACACTTGGATCAGACATTTCATCATGTCCTTTTGCTTCCATTTCTCTCCTCAAGCAGGCACAGGAGGGGAAATGAATACCCAGGCGTTTTCCTGGGGTGCTTGGTTTGCCCCTTCAGTGAGCCCTCCTTGGGGGCAGAGTCCCCTCCTCTAGATGCGGCTTGTTTTCTTATGAGCCCTTTGCCCTCAGGGGAAAAGAGATGTTCCTGGCAGAGAAAAGCCAACTCTTGTTCTTTACTGAAAGTAGATGCCATTGGTGAATTTCCCAATAAGAGCCGGTTTGTACTATTTTCCCTTCTGGCTTAAAAAGGAGAATAAAGGAGGGAGGTTACACCCCCCCCCCCCCCCCTCGAGTTAAAGCTCTTGTGGGAGAAGTTAGGAGCATGACCTCACTCTCATTTAGAAAGTGTCCCTGCACCTGCCTGTCCTGGAGTGCCGCCACCTGGCTGGGAACTCTAGAATACCTTTCTACAGAATGCTGTTATCTGCATCATGCCATTTCTGCTCTGCTCATCCTTTTCTCGCGCGACTGTTAGAGCCCAGCCATGGTTTTTCACCCAGAAAAAATCTTCCCAATAACCATTGTACTCGACGGCTTTTCTAGTGGCTGTGGGTTAGGGGACCTTCTGGGGAGGAAGATGAATAGCTTGGGAACCTTGGAAATACAGGAATGGGAGAAATAATGAGATCAGATGGACTAATAATTTTCCAAAATAGACTGAAGGTGTTTTTCCTGTGGTGGTGTTAAAATATTCTTAAAAACAGGGGTAGGGCTGCAGGATGCTTGGCTCTCTCTCCTTGCTTTGCCTTTGGACCGGGCTGTTGAATGTTCTAGACCTGTAAGTAGTTTCCCCATCAAGAGTAGTTGGGGCTGGGCTGCCTGGGGCGGGGGGGGGGGGGGGGGGGGTTCAGTCAGTTAAGAGTCTGCCTTCGGCTCAGGTCCAGATCCTGGGATCCAGCCCCACATTGGGCTCCTGCTCAGTGTGGGGAGCCTGCTTCTCCTTCTCCTGCTCCCTTTCCTCCTACTCCCCCTCCCCCGCTCATGCTCAGGCGTGTGCGCGCGCGCGCGCGCTCTCTCTCTCTCTGTTTTAAATAAATAAAAATCTTTTTTTTTAAAGAGCAGTTGGGGCCATCTGATTGTAAGGGCATCCGTGAGGTGCCCTGTCATGAGATGTTTTGCTTGATAATAATTGCTCAGTCCAGACCCTGTTAATCCAGTCACCCCTGGATTAACAGTGTGCGGTATCTGGAGCTGGTCAGGGGAAGAGGTGGCTCCCCAACCCAGCACCTTCAGTGAGATGAAGTTTCTGGGCACAGCCAGCCCCCAACTAGCTCCCCCTTTCCCTACACATTACGGTAGGGGGCCAGAATTAGCAAATGGAAACACAGAGCACCCAGCTAAAGTTGAATTTCAATGAGAGACTCCTAACTCTGGGAAATGAATGAAGGGTCTCTGGAGGGGTGGTGGGTGGTGGGATGGGATTACTGGGTGACGGGCATAAAGCAGGGCAGGTGGTGAGGTAAGCGTTGGGTGTTACACTTTATGTTGGCAAGTTGAATTTAAATATTAAAAATAAATTTGAATTTCAGACAATGAGTATATTTTTTCAGCAGAAGTATGTCCCAAACATGGCATAAGACATACTTAGGCTAAAAATTATCCATTGCTGAACTGAGATTCAGATTTAACTGGGCATCCACATTTTCTCTGGCAACCTTTCCCTAAGACGCTCAGAACACTCTTTCTGGCTTAGGCCTCCTTGGGGGACTCCATGTATTTCAAAACTTACCCTCAACTTTCTTTCAAGTTTGATTCCACTTCTGAATTGTGATCACATGGGGGTTCCTGCTCATTCCCAGCCCCTCTGCGTGGAGCCTTTCTTATAGCTATGCTGATTTTGGGGTAGTAGAACTCTTACTTGATTACCTCCTCTGAGGGGTGGGAGGCTGGTTCCAATCCTGGGCATCCAGACCCTCTGGAAGCCCCCATAATCAATATATTTTGATCCCTCTCCACTTCTTCATTCTTGGAGTGTCTCTGCTGGTCTTCTCTCTGGGTCCTTGGCCTCCTAGCCACACACCCCGACCAGAGGACAGATAGGTGGAGGGGTCTTCCCCAGCCTTTCCCCATTTCTTCACCACCTTCACTCCATTTCTTTACAAAAGCTAAAGCATGGAAGGAAAGGGGTTAATTTTCTCTTCTTGTTGAAATTTGTGAGGGAGAAAGCATCAAAGCTGTACTATTCTGGCTTAGAAGATGTACAGGGAAGCCGTAATCGGTGGCGAGCTACAATGTTGTGTACAGGGTAACATTTCTACACCAGAATCTATTTTAAATTTTATTACCTACCTCATGCTATTTCACCTCTTTTTGTCCTCTCCCCCTTGTATTTATTAGAGGCTGGGTATGGATTTCTCTTCCTGAGAGAACTTTCATAATAATGAAGTGTACTTGGCAGCACCTCACAGTGAATACAGGATTGGAGGGTATTCTGCAAGGAAAATGGATAGCTTTGTTTTCCTCTGCATGAGAGAAATATTTGAAGTGAAATAGACTAATAATTTCTCAAGATGGAAGTTTTGAAGGTTGCTCTTGCATAGAGAAGTTGGAAACTCCTTGAAGTGATAGAGAGTGTGTGGGACATCATAATGCTGTGTGTCTCTTTCCCTGGCAGGCAGCCGGGGGCTCTCTGTCTCTGTGTTACCAGTGTCCTTTGGGGCTGGAGCCCACTTGCCATTTTTCTTCTGTTTTCTCCTCACTGACTTTTTTTTAATTTTCATGAGGGGCCTGAGTGAGCAAGTCTACCAGAACCCGCTCTTGGTGCTTCCAGCCCGCATTCGTTGATGGATGTTCATGCAATTTTCTCATTATTTTCCTGTCAGCATTCACAGAAACAGTGTAAACTACTTTATTTCAAAACCATTATGTTAGTTTACTCCATGATAATTTAAGTTATGTATTCTTTCTCTGATTTGAATTTAGTAATAACATATTTTTAAAGACAAGAGGATTTCCTGAAGGATTTTTCAGGGACAGCGACTACAGTTGCAATTTGCCACCCCCCCCCCCCAAATATCCTTTCATTGGACCATTGATTTCTGTACTTAATTGAATTTTCATCTCATTCTGCATGTATTCTAAATAGACCCTGTGCCTTCTATGGGGAGGAAATTTTGGAGAGCTGATCTTACCAACCTAGCTGTCTTTCCTTCAAGAAAATGAGCAAGTGGACAGCTGTGTGGTGAGGGGTGCCAATGCCCCCACCCAGTGCCTGTCTAGGGCCGCCACTGGGGAGCATTTTGGGAGTTGCTCCAAGGCAGGAGTTCGCACAGATTGTACCCTCTCCTCATGGGGGGTTCACGTGTATTAAATTCTGTTCTTGCTGCACCCCCTCAGCTCCTGTAGGTCATTTGTGCAGAACTGTGAATCTACCTCAAGATTGATCTCCCACTCCCCTCTCTACCCCTTCTCCTGGTGGAATTTCTGTGTGCACGATGTTGTTTACAGTCTTTGCCAGACAAGAGTCGAAGGGCACCTCCCGTTTTCTCTCAGACCATGGATTTCCTTTCCTATATTGCTTTACAGATGCCTTTAGGTTGGGGTGTTGGTGTTGGTGGTGGTGGTGGTGGTGGTAGTGGTAAGGTAGAAGTCTTCACGAAGGTTATAAAGAGATTTTTGAAATGCCTCAAAGCTTGGACTTCCTAGATGGTTCCACTGTCTACTGCTATTAAAAAATTCTGAAAATACCATTTCTTGATTAGTTGGGGTTAAAAACAATTTCTGGGGCAGTATTCTCTCTTTTGTATTCTTTTTCTTTCCTCCTGTTGTATTGGTGGTCTTACCCATATTTCCAGGTAGGCTTTTGGTTGCAAGTGTACCTGAGCTTTTGAATTTCCAGACTGATTAAGTTCAGAGGAGGCTAAAGGTGCTACTCTGAATCTGGGAGAGTGTTTCTGAAGTTAAAAAAAAAAAAAAAAAAAAAAGTCCTATACCTCAAGTTCCATCTCACAAAAGAGGATTTCTAAAGCTGGTATGAGGATAAAAGAGTGGCTTCATAGAATTCTGTGAGAATTTGGCCCACGTCTTCCTATTGTTCCTCCTTCCCTCTTTGTTGCCCCCGTCTCAGCTTCCCAGGCACAGGGAGCCTGTGAGTGCCAGTTTCCATAGTCTTTCAAGCAGGGCACAGGTGACTCTTGACATTTCTTTCCCTGCTTGGGGCTGAAAGAACTCATGACCATCCCCCTGTATTTTTGTATCAGAATCCATAGAAACCACGCAGAGGCTTTTGCTCAAAAAACACTACTTGAGCCGCATCGCTGCAGGATTGCAGTTACAGGAATTCTGCTTCTTTTGAGGTGGGGATCTTGAGAAGAGATGAAGCCAGGTTGCAAATATTTCAATGATTAGCATAGTCCACACAGTTGGGGTTCTGACATTATTAAGAAAAGCACACATTTTTGAGTAAACTTTGGTATGAAAGTTTTTAAAGAGTATTTGGGGGTCACTTCTCTCCTTTCCCTTTATCCCAGTCCCCCTGCTCTCAAATAGTATGTAAGAAATGCTATTGAATTTTGTCCGTGTGCAGGACTTTACATTATTGGAATATTTTAAACAGGCTCTCCCACTAGTGTTGTTTAGAAAAAGTATCTGAGTGGAAGAGGGTTTCCAGCTCTCCAAACACTTGCCTTTCCTCAAGAAAGCAAGGAGCACCACACTGGCAGGTGTTCTGAAGTAAGAAATGACCTCAGTGCCACACAAGGTAGCATATCTAAACATGCCATGGAAATAGAAGAGCGTTCCCTCCCCCTCTTTCCCTGGTTTTCTCATCAAATTAAGTTTTATTCATCCACAATTTAGGATTGAGGGAAGAGCTAGATTCTCCCTGAATATTTATCTTTTCACAGAGACTGGGCTGAGAATGTTTTCTTTCCTAAGGTGATTGGAAAACCAAAATTGATGAGGCCAACTCCAATATTTTCTTTCTTGTCTTTGTTTCTAGTTTGAAATTGGTCCATTTTTCCCCTTTATCAGGATTAATGAAGTAGAAAAGGGAAGATCTTTCTTCCCAGCTATTATCATTGAAATGGATCAATTTCTTCTTTTTAAGGATGCAAATCTTGAGGAAAAATGAGCTCTCTCAAATACCTCAATTATATTTCGAGAAATGGACTGTCTTTTATAGACTTATTCAGTAATGAGTAGCATTGAAAATAATAATTCAAAGAGTAGATACTCTTGATATCCATCTTGGTACTATAGATTTCAAATGGTATTTCCAATAATTGTATCCCTCCGCCTTCACCTCATTGTCCACATTTGCTCTGTAAATTTTAGGTACTTGATTATGGTCTGGGCATAAACTTTTAACTTAAGGATTGATTTTAAACATGACTTTCCACTAAACATCTTTCAGGGAAAGAAAAATTCTCTGAGAAGAAAATCTTAAATTGATTGCCTTTCATCAAAGAAACAGAAAAGACATGAGTTACCACTAAGAACAGTTAGTTTCTGAAATATATGATTACTTGGAAGAGACAAACTTTCAGAAGAAACTGCATTAGGGGAGGGAAATACTCAGGCATATCATGAGGTTTTCAGTAAATGTATTTGCCTGTCCCTTGGATGCATCCTTACAGCCACGTTCTCTCTGAAGAACCAGGTTGGGCCTTCTTTGTCATGTTGGCTCCTTCAGTGGTTTTGTGAGGTGACATTTCAGTGGGTCCTTAGACTGGTTGCTCCTGAGACTCAAGCCAAACTAGATGTCCTTGTGGTATGATTCATATCTCATCTCCTTTGTGGCATTTACCACAATACCAATCATTGTGTAATCATGTCCTAATTTTCTTCTCTTCAGCTCCGCGTATGCTGCATCAACTAGGTAGAATTGAGCTTCTTCAATCATTGACAATAAACTCGTATTTAATTCCAGGGTGAGGGAGCACTCTATTCTTTCTCTTTGTCTCATTTACTTTCTTTCTCACTGGAATCTCTTCCTTTGAATTCTGCACATAACTAAGCTTTTAAGTGACTGAAATATCTTAACTAGATTTTTTTTTTTTTCCACGAACATAGTTTAGGGAACATGCCTCCAAGGCTAACGTTATCAAAGCAGCTGTCTTTGATTGAAAGAAAAGAAAAGGTAAAGAGAACTTCTCTGACAGGTACTTTCTGAGATAAAAGGTTTACCTAATCGTGTTGAAGAAGTAGAATAGCTAAATATTATGTGAGCATGGTGATGTAATTCTCTGAAATTCAGTAGATTTTGATTTTTTTTTCCTTTTTATTCCTTTTTAGCCTTTAAACTTTTGTTAGTCTCCCATGAGTGGAATGGGAGAGGTGGGGCTCCCTTGGTGTTGGTTGTGCCCTGCTCTCTGTGTCACAGATCACCTCAAAGTGTTTTCCTAAGAGAAACAAAATGGCAGCCTGAACTCCAGGGTTCCCTCATCCACCAACTCCCTCCCTGCCTCTCTGACGAGAGCTAATGGCTCTGTACCATTATTTTTCCTGTCAGAATTAATGGGGAGATATTCTTTTCCTAAAGCCATTAGTTAAGTAATATTGCTTACAGAATTGCTGAAACAGGATAACACCTCCTTCTCCAGGGTGTAAATCTTAAGAAATGATGAGACAATTGCTTAAACACATCAATTATATTCCAAAGCCTGAACTTTTTTCTCTACACTTTCATTTAGAGTTAAGAAACTTTGATAGTAATGGTCCATAAAGTGGATTCTCTTGACTCAATTTTGGCACTAAATAATTCAAATAATATTAGCAATTTTTTGTTCTCCATTTAGTTTCCTTCTTCCCCACAATCTGTCCTCTCTTCATTTTAGAGCTTTCTCTTATTGTCTGAGTGTGATTAAAGTTTCAACCTACCAAAAGATTTTAAGCATACTTTCCCACTAAATATGTTTTTTTGGAGAAAATGGTAAGTGAAGTGTTCTCAAACTGATTGCCTTTCATCAGAGAAAGAGAAGAGAAATTTGAACCATAGAGAAAAGTGATTTTTGAAAAACAGAGATTGAAAAATGATTACTCAGAAGAGGCGAAATTAAAAAAAAAAATTAGGGTAGTGCAGAAATGCTCCAGATCTGGTTAGAGATGGAAAAATGTATTTTTCTCTTCTTTGGTAAGTCTCCCCTGTTCTCTGCCTGAGAAGCAGAACTTTGATTACGCACTGCAGTGTAAGGCTTTAGATCCCTCTCTCAGCACTTGTGTTCTGACCGAACTGACCTGGCCCTTAGCTTTGCCCGAACATGCCAGGCACACCTGGGGGCTTTCCTTATTATGTGCAGTGTGAATTTTGGGGCCAGGGCCATTATTTGTCTCTTATTTTTCTTTCAAATGAGTAAAGCAATACCATGCTTGTTGCAACAAAGAAAACAACCTCGACATATCTGAGGAGAGCTTGACAGTCCCCAGCCTCTTGGCCCCCTGTGGCTGCCAGAGTTCAGCTCATGTTCCTTGCACAGCTTCCTCCGTGTACATACAAATCTGAACAGATATTTCAGTCTCTTGTTTTTACACACATAGTCATCCCATTTGTAGAGAACTGCAATTCTTTTCTTTTTCATCTATCTTACATAAAATTCTAGGCCTATATGTTATAGATTCATTGATCATTTTAATAATGGCATAAAATCCTACCGTATAACTGTACCATAATATTTTTTATTCAACCCCCACCCCCATATCCATGGATGTACCCGTTGATTACTGTCGGTTTTCTACCACAGCCATTGCTGCAGGAAACATTCAGGCTCAATTTTCCAAAACATGGGTCAGCATATTTTTTATAATTATATATTTCACTGTATAAGATACTACCAAAGTGCTTTTCAGAAAACACGTTTATTCTTCCACAGTTTTCAGCTTCATTTTTTAGAAGAAACTTTGCTCCTGTAAGAGTGAGGCCTGGGTGAGGCCTAAAGTCTTACCATCACTGTTGGTGCACTTGAACTTTGTAACTAACAAGGCAGGGGTCACAAAGTGACCCCTCCTTGGCCAAATTTGGGCCGTGGGCACATTAGTTGTTGTTTGAAAATTTTTTCATTATCAGTGTTTATAAACAAATGGAATCTAGATTTTGGATTTCTCTATGCAAATGGACAGATGTGGCAAACTGATCCTTCATAGTCTTAGTTGGCGGAGCTTAGGGTCATGCTCTCCGCTAGCCACAGGCCCCAGCCCCAGGCAGCCTCCTCTCTTGGTGTTGTTTGCCTGGCCCCTGCAGCATTTGAGTTTGTGATGCTTCATTTAAAGCAGGGCATTAGCACTGTGACTCTGCTGACCTGCAGGCCAGGTCCCTCCCTGAGGGGCCATCCTGGTCACTGGCTCCCTGGCCTCTTTCTCCTTGTATGAGATGCCAGGGGCATGCCCCACTCAAGTCAGGAAGACCACAAAAGTCTTGGCACATCACCCCCAGTTAAGAACCTCTGCTTCGGACAGATCACAAAATCCATTTTCCTTGGCCAGTTTTGAGGTCAACTTTTCAAAGCATGGTCAGAGCCATTTTCATTATGTTTCTTTATTCCATAGGCCTGTGTTTCACTTTATGAAGGTGCATTGTTAAATTCTCTATACGACCAAGCTTTAAAGTCCCTGAAATGTTTCAAACCAGCCCCATGCACTGAGTTTGGAGAAAATATCTGAGAGGAGAAAGTGATCAAAACACATTCCTTTCATCTCAGGAACAGAAATGTAGAGATGCTATGATTACAGGTGGTTTCTGAAGTAAAAGCTTTACCTAATTACACACACATAAAAGGTACAATTTCTAACTAGTGTATGAAGAGGCTGAGTAAGTCCCTGAAAGAAAGGTAGATGCAGCCTTTATTTACTGGGTGCCTGGCACTAATTTCCTTCTGTGAGTTCATGGTGGTGCCTTCGCAGGTTCCCCTCCCCTCCCTGTCCTCACCTGGGGGCCCCTTGGAAGGCCATCTGTGTGTCAGGAAGACAGGAGAGCTGGAGAGGGGTCTCTTCAGGGCTCTTCTCCCCCGGTTCCTTCCCTCTCCTCTCTGACAGGAGCTAATGACTTCTCTACATCATTTCTCATTAGAATTAATAGAGAAGTATTAATTCTTTCCCAAAAGCTATTAGTTAAGTCTTAGTGCTCCAAAATTGCTGAAACAGAATAATTTCTCCTTCATTCTGTGGTGTAAATCTTGAGAAAAGATGAGAGAACGTTACGGGTGTATCAGTTATGTCCTAGGGAAGAGACTTGCATTAGACAATTCTCATTTAGCAACAAGAAAATTCCAGAATGATGGTACACGAAGTAGATTGGCTAGCTGCAGCTTTGGCATTAATAATGTTCCACATGGCATTTCTTTTATAATCTTTTTTTCCTTATGTGATTTCATAATCCTATTTTTGCTGTGTGTTGTAAAGTCACATTCTTGCCTGGACATGATAAAACTTTTAACTGAAAGCAAGTTTTTAAACCATGCTTTCACTAAACAGTTTAGGTGAAGAATTTCCATGTGGGGAGGGTTCTTGTCCTGATTGCCTTTCATCAGATTTATAGACAAGAGGGGCACCTCGGTGGCTCAGTCGGTTAAGCAGCTGCCTCTTGGTTTTGGCTCAGGTCATGGTCTCAGGGTCGTGAGATCCAGCCCCACGTCCACGGAGTCTGCTTAAGATTTGCTTCCTTCCTGTGCCCCATCCCCCTTTCAAAAAAAAAAAAAAAAAGATGAAAACTACAAGGAGAAGCAGTTTTTGAAATAAAAGATTTGTTAGTAAAAAAATAAAAATAAAAAAAAAAATAAAAGATTTTTTAGTGATTCCTTAGAGGCAGACTCTCACCAGACTGCCTTAGGGTGGCACAGAGGTACTGAGACTTTTCTCCCTGATGACGGTGTCCTTGTGGTCCTCCCTCCCATCCCCTCATCCGTGGAACTCAGGTCTCGGGCTGCCGCCTGCTGGCTTGTGATCACCTTCTGATTAGGATTGCTGCCCCCAGGCTCTGCCTAAGAGGAGAAGTCGTGCCTTTCATCACCCTCAGCCATGTCTTCTCCCTTCCAGAGACCTTACTAATGAGGCTTGTAGCAGGATTGAGGAAGCAGATGAATTTACTTGCAAAAATATTTTAGCACACTGTCTGGCATGAAGCAGAGCCTTAAAAATTTTGGCTGAATAATCACATGAGTGAATGGTTGAGACTTGGTAGAGAGAGAACCAGCCCCCACAGGTGGAATGTCCACATGTTCTTGCAGTGTGAATGCTTCTGCTGTCTGCCACAGGTCTCGGTGGTGTCAGGGCCTTGTTTTCACCATCTCATGGCTCCTTATACTTTTCCTCTCCTAGTGTTTACCACATTTGTTGATAAATTTTCTGCATCTCTCCTCCGTTAGACTGTAATTTCTATGAGGGTGTCTGCTTCGTTTGCCACTGAATGAATTGCCTGTGTTCAGCATGGTTCTTGGCATAGGGTATTGGCTGTACTCAGTACTCAGTAAATATGGGCTAGGTGAATAGTCAGTCTTAAAAATATGGGCTCATAAAAGGGCTCAACAAATAGGGACTCAGAAAAATGGGTTCAACAAACATTTGAATAAATGAGCAAACATCTGCCGATATAGTCACTACTATATATAACTATATATATATAAATTCTACCCAGCTTGTTTTAAGAAACTACAAGTTTTTCTTACTAACACATTGTGCATCCTTCAATGGCACGGATGCTTCTAAACCATTTAATCTCCGATCAGTTCATAGTCTAGGAGATCACTCTTGTGTTTTTGTTTATGCTTGTAGCTTACTTAGAAGGCCAACATGGTAGACTCATTTTTACCCCTTCCTTACATATAATTCAGAGTCTTTGGTTTCCAAATTCGTGGAGTTTTTGGTGTTTTGGGGCAACCAAAGGAAATGTATCCATTTACATTTTTTTGATAATGATATTTGAGTAATATGTCTATTAGCATTGCAATAAAGCCCAGGCACTGAAACAGTGGGAGGAGGCTTAGCACTGAAGAGGTCAACGGTTCTGTGAGTTTCATCAGCCTGCTTCACTCCATTTTCTTTCTAATTATTTTATAGTTTCTGGTAGCCTTCTCAAGATGGCTAAATTTGCTACAATGTTTTAAGCAGTCTCTTCCTCTCAGCTTGGCTTGGCAATTATTTCTGAGGGAAATTATTAAAAGCACAGACTTTCATCCGGGGAGAACGTAATGGCACTCGGAGCTCAGATGAGAAGTAGTTTCTTAAGAAGATTCACGTAACTGTGAAAGAGTGGTCGAATTTCTGAAGATTGTGTGAAGATGGCAGAGTCCATAATTTCTGAAGATGCAGGAAGTGATTCACAGAGTGATGCCGTGCCCTAAACAGGATCACATTCTGTGCTGTAACATTTGGCCAGGGCACTACTTACTTTTTGAAAAAGGGCTGTTCACTTAAAAGCGAGTTAGCATCCTTCTTCAATAATCCAAATTAGTTTAACACACTTCAGTGACATTATTTGGGCATTTTTCACAATTATTAAAGATAACTCACTTTTCTCTGTAGACTGTAGGTCAAAAGGAAATTAAATCAATGGATTTTCTCCCTTCATGCTCTCAGATGAGTCAGAAAGTATTGGTCAAATGCGCACATGGCCTTTCCGTTAAGCTTCAAAATCCAAACAACCTGCTGAGAAGACATTTGGCCAATCTGATTATTTTCTCTATACTAATTGGTTTTCCTTCTTCATTGAATTGAATGAATTGCCTGGTTGTTTTGTCACTGTGAGGACACAGCTTAATCCACTTAGAGTGAGGTGCTTGTGCTTGGTAAACCGGGGGGCTATAGAAATGTTTATCATCATTATTATCTTTTGGTGATTTTTTTCGTGGGCAGTGGTTGTGGGGGGAATGAAAATATAGCTGGATTCCATCCATTTTCTCTGTTTTGATGTCCACTGACTTTGCTAACCTTCTCATCTGGCCACTAGATTACCCTGGTAAGCCCCAGTGTCCAGACAGCAGCCCTATACATCTTGAGAAGATGGGGACCCCCTGCCTGAAACAATGGTTTCTTTCCAGTGAATGCAGAATAAAATCTAAGCCCCTTTCCGCAGGTGCCTGCACACTACAAAATCTGAGCCGCTCTGGCTTCCTCCCCTTCGCTGTGTCTCCTGCCTCCCTGCTCACCTTCCTTCCTCCACAATGGATTTCTACTGGTTCCTCAGTCCCCCACCTCAGGGTCTGTGTATCTGTTCCTCCTTCACCCAGAATGGCATTCAGGGGCTGGTTCTTTCTTGCTCTGAAAATTTCATTTCAGGTGTTGCTTTTTCAGAGAGGTCTTACTCAGTTGTGGGCAACAGTCACCTGCCTGCCACTCCCTGTCCTGTGCGCCTCATTTTCTGCGACTCTCTTTTTGAGCCCCTGCTCACAGTGACTGGAACATGCTCCTTTCCTGTTTACTGTGAGTCTCTGTCATAGCCTCCTGTTGGTATTTACTCTCTGTGACAGCCTCACCCGATGTTCATTTCCTTCCTGACCCCTGGCACAACTGGGAATTATCAGGTGACTGGTCTTCATTTCTCTTCCCCATTGAAGAAGAAGCTCTTGAGGGCCAGGGCACCTCTGTCTTGTTCCTCAGTGATTTGGGAGTGAGCAGCATGGTGCCTTGTTTCCCTGAATGGGCCCAAGACATGTTTGTTGAGCAAATGAATGGAATACCAGAAGCCTGCTTCTGTGTCAGTATGCTCAAGTGAAAATTGTATTAAAGGAAAAATGACTACTTCCTTTCCCAAACCGTTGCACTTTCCTATAGATTTTCAGAGTTGATTTGCTCAGGATTGATGCACTTTCTAATCTAGTAACCTACCCCTCGAGATATAAGAAGCAGGTCTGTACTTTCTAGTCAGGAGATTGGAAGACTCCTCACACAGAAGCTGACCGGTCATTGTGAAGACCCAGAAAATTATTTCAGGGTTTTCCACTTAAACATGGCAAACAGATAACCCTGCAGGCTGGCCCTGGTTGATAAAGTGTGCATGTAAAGAGCTCCCGGTCAGTTGTATGGTGCCGGTTTCCTAGATGTGGGCGGATATTTAGGACTGCAGGATACCTCAGGACAGTCTTTAGTATGAATGGGAAAGATGAAAACAAATGAGAATGAAAGGAACTTGGAAGAAGGAGAGACCACATAGGGAGAGGCAGATTTTAGCAAGAACAACAGTGGCTACAGATCATTATTAATATTGCCAGAGACACAATGGAAGATACTGGAGCCATGAAGTAAACAACAGGATACTCTAAAGAGGGAAATAATAATAGGCACTTAGAAATTTAAAACATGATAGCAGAAATAGGAAATTATGAGTTAGAATAGGAAAATCCCAAAAGTAAAATAAAAAGACCAGTAGGAGATAGGAGAGAAAAGATAAGAAAGGGAGGATTAGACGAGAAAGCCCAGTAACTTAGCAAGAGCAGCTCTAGAAAAGCGAAAAGATAAAACAGGAGAATAAATATCAAAGAAACGGCACTATGTTTTCCCCAAACTGAAGGACATGATTCAGATTGAAAGGACACATTGAATGCCCAGACAATGAATGAAAAGAGACCCAGGACCATGGAGATACTGAACAAAGGAGGGCCTGGGTGTTTCCAGAGAGACAAAAAACAGAAAGGTTTTGCCCAAAGGATCATGAATCATAAATCATGTTGGCTCCAGACTTCTTAACAACTAGAACTCAACAGAGCTGTGCCTTTGGTTCTGAAAGCAAATGAATTCTGATTCAGAATGTTACACCCCAACAAGTGGCAGACTGAAGTCTAAACAGTTTTATTTCATGATGTACCCTTTCTCATGAAGCTGCAGGAAACTGCATTAGGAAAACAAGGAAACAGAATTGGGGGGCTCCAGGAACCCAGGAAGTGAGGAGAAGTGCCACAGTGGTGTGAAGGGGATCCAGGGAACAGTGGGCCATTTGGGGCAGGTCAGAGAATTTCAGGAGAGATCTTTCTAAGGAAAGGAAACGATACCTTAGACAATTGAGAAGGAGGTGGGAGGATGGTTTTAGGACTAGGTCTACGGACAACCAAGCAAAATTAAAAAACAAGGTAATTACTAACTCCAGGGAAAATAGTGTTGGCCAGAAAGACAGTGTAGTCATGATCCATTATGCAGCTCAGCAGTGAGACATGGTCCTGAACATGTAAACGTTGAATAGGCTCCTAAACAAAATTATGACATCATAGTCACACAACTGTTGAGAGGAGACGGAGTGGGAAGTGTGCATACGTGGTGGGTGGGAGAGATGAAGGTCCTGGATCCAGGGGTGCTGGAGAAAGAGGTGAACGCTCCTCCCCCCTCATGAGAAGTCATAGGCTCTCCTCCAAACTGGAAAAAAAAATCAAGAAGTAGTGCTTTAAGCAGGTTATTAAAAGTGAAGGAGATAAATATCAAAAGAATCCAAAGCAGGAAAAGGTGAGTGGGTGGGCAAGCATGCTATTTTTCTTAATAAGTAGAAAGATTCGACTTTTTGAGACTCTGTGCATATGTAACTTTAATCAAAATGAAAGCAAATTTGAAAGTGGATCTCATGCTTTTCTCTGATGGCACAGCCCTTCTAGAATTTTTTCTGATCTCATCCTATGATGTAATCCATCCTCTGTGCAATTCTGTGGTCCTTCTGACCTGTATCCCAGGCCACTAGGACAGAAGGAGAAGTGAGTGTGGATGAGGCCTGAGGGGAAGCAACTGCTCCCTTGAGAGGGCCTGCTGTTTGGTAGATGGTATCAAGGTTCCATCTTTGTTGCCCTCTCCCTGCCCAGATCACAACAATAACCACCACCAAACAACAGCAACACCAAAACAACCTTGCTTCTTGGTGCCCAAGCTCCAATGGAGACAAAACTTCATTTGCCATAGAGACAGAAATATCTACCCTTGACCCTGGTTGCCTGGCCAGAAAATTCAAGCCAACCTAAAATGAACCTAACCTGGCCTAAATATGGCCAGGAAGATGGCTCTGGTGAAAAACAGCCATGTGAATTTTTTTTTTTTAAATGTGTGTAACTTAGGTTTTTTTCTGCCTTGGGAACTGGTTTTTACCATTTCTTAGCATAGTGGAGATGTTTTATTGGACTGTGTGAAGTGGTTCAAGGTAAGTGGAGTTCCTATGCACATTGTGGGAGACGTGAGTTAATGAGCTCAGAAATGTGCATGAAAACAAAGTCCTAGGGAACCACCATTTGCTGATGTTACCACTTCCAGTGTGTATAAATGTGCCTCCCTGTTTTAGGTCTGAATTTGCAAGACAAGCCATCTCGTGCTGCTTCAGAATTGCCTATGGGTTGTGGGCAGAGAGAGGAGGAGGCTGGCCCCAGACAAACCTCGGGAAGCTTCTCTCCCAGCACAAGTTCAAGGGCTGGCAGTGGGATAGACGAGGTAACCATGAAGGTGGGAACTGTGGTTCTGAGCTGTCTCTGTCCATTGGTTGTCTATGTTAATGGCTCTTCTTTGCTTGTTGCAGAACTCGCTTCACCACCCAACACACAAAGCCCAATAGGTACACAAACACCTCCAGACATCATGCTCTGAAAGGATAGGATGATCACTAAAAATCCTGAAACCAATTTTAATTTGTACCTGGGTAGGATAAAGATGCTGCTGTGCTGAAGACATCACTGTGACATGATTTCACCACCAGGCAGGACTGCGGGTGGTGTAGGTGCGGGGGTGTGGGGCATGGGGGGTGTGGGTTGAAAAGCACAAGAATGCTAATCCAGACCTCACTTCGAAAAATGCTCATCTGGAAAAAGTGAAGTTCAAGGTACTATAAAATAGCACATATACCTCATGAGCAGTGGTAACTTCACATTGGATGCTCAGAAATGGGGGGATAATTGAGTGATTTGGTTTTTCACAAAGCCAGATAAAAACACAGAACAATATCCGCAACCTATTTTGTGTCAACAAGGAGTTTTACTCAAGTTAATGCACCAATTAGTTATTAATGGGAACTGATTGAGGGCATCCTGTTGAAGTTCACGCTTGGTAAAGAATCATTAAGAACTCAAGACCTTGTTTCATTGAGGACCACATTTCTGACTGCAAGTTTTTTTGTACCAATTAACCTTTTCTCCCCTGTTTGTTTTCCTTTGCACTTTTTTGCAGGAGATTTTTCCAGCTGCCGGTGGGCATGGTGACCGCTGCCCTCAGAGCATTGCTGCTGGGTCAGAACTGTCTGAGCACTCCGACTCTTGCGTGGCAGTAGCTAATGACAGCCTTCTGTGTCAAGGCAGAGGTCTCAGCATGGGATTGCTGGAGACCCAGCCACTGCCCTCCCATGAGCAAGTCTCAGTAGATCTGAAACCGTACATTTTCTCAGATGCTCAAGAGCCTTCTTCCTTTGGGTCCAAAGGAACCTCTCCCTGCCAGGATGTTGTTCCCTGTGTGGCTGCCATTTGTGTTCCGGGGGAGAGAGCAGGTCGCGCAACCCTGGGAATTCACATTGTAGAACCACAAGACCACAGAGCTACAGGGGAGGCTCTGACACAAAGCTCCCCAGATAGAAAAGCTAGAGCAGAGGGCGTGTCACCATCAGTCCTTCCAGGGAGACCTTCATCTGGGCAGAGAATTTCAGGTTTGGTTTTGTTGGGGTCAACTGGAAAAACTCGTCTTGAAATACCAGCATCAGGACCAGGCTCAGCTAGTTCATATAAAGAGGAAGGGGAACTCAAGACATTTTTTCCTCCTGGGGGACGGTACGGGTATGGGGAGATGATAATCCCCTGCCCTCCTTTAGGAAATGACAGTGGGAAATGTCAAGGCTCTGGATTAACTGCTGTAAAGGACCATGTGGTTCCTTCTAACCCAGGGCAGCCCAGAGAATCCCCTGAAGCCTCTTCAAAAACGGTCAAGAGGCGGGGTCTGGAAGGACTGAGAAAACAGACTCGAGTGGAAGTCAGCGACACCAGCAGTGATGATGAAGACCGGTTAGTGATAGAGATGTGACACTTCCGATGCTGGTGGTCAGAGACCAGATACTGTCAGGCTGGCAGGACAGTTGAACTCGATTTCACCAAGTACCTACATATGAGGAAAGCCATTTGGGGATCTTTCCAAGACATCCCCAGCCAACTCCAACCCCCATGTCCCAGATCCCCTCACGGTATACCAGGTGCCAGGCAGGGCAAAGGTAGCCATGGAGCCTGGTCTAAGGATGCTTGGCACGCAGTGACTGTGCTCGCCTCTCAGCCGCGTCCTCTGCATCGGTCCCCATTACCTCACCCCGTAAGATGGCACTAACCAGGACAGCCACAATCGACATATTTATGAGCAAGTGAACCTGTAGAGTCAAGTGGACCGACTTCCTCCATCAGTAAGCTGAGGGTTTGCTTCAAAGGTGGTAAGCACACTTGGGTAATTGGGGTAGCTTGCAGAGGAGATGGGGTATGAATGTGGGGCAACAAGATGCACCTGCTCATTCTGGAAACAAAATCCAGGTTCATTAAAAACTGCAGTTTGGTTAGAATAACTTGTGTCTTCAGTGGAAGTTGTAAATATACTTCAAAATGCCTATGATCTAGTAAAATGCTGATTATCTTTAAATGTGACACAAATGGTCAGTGCTTACGTATGATCCAACAACATAAGCATGTACTGCTCTTGGGCCCCGTGCCTTTTCTGTTGAGGCCTCTAAACCCCTTGGTTTTTTAGTTCTTGCAAAGGAACGCTGTGTTAAAAGTGAATAGAACAGTCTCTGTAATGAGTCATTTTTTTGAGGGGGAAAAATTCACTTATTTTTCTCTGATTCTTTCTGTCATATTGTGCTCTGAGCAATTTCAATTAGAGGGTTACATTTTAGTAATCTCTACAGCTTAAATTGATGCCTGCTCATCGTGACGGGAGCCTTTTAGATTTCCTCCAGAAGCTTCAAGGATACAAACCTAATTGGAGTTTTGACGCTGTTTTACATCTCAGTAATTTTATTTTGGGGGCTTGGTGTTACTTTGCTGTCAAATTAAATCAGCCTCTGTATTGTGCAAGTCAGAACAGCACAGATCAAATTCCCCCGTATTCCACGCCAATGCGCCCCTGTGCAGAAGAAAATAGCTGAGCCACGTCAGCCAACTGGGTGAGCGAAGCCTCACAGTTACTGTGTTCCTCTCCTCCTTAAATGGGAGAGGAAAAACTTAGATTTACACTCCTGTGTTTCAATAAAACTTTATCCTTGCCTTTGGTATGATTTTGTACAATTTGAAATTTATAGCTGAGCTCTTTTGGTTTAGTGTTTGATATGATGATGCTCATGTGACATCTTGTACTTCAGAAGCAGCAGCAGTGCACAGCATGTCACACACGTGAACACACTTTAACACGTCCTTGCCCAGGACCAAGGATGGTCAAGTTTCAAGTATTGTCATGTGAGTTTTCCAATTTTAGAGTTAGTCATAGGAAACTTCAATGCAAGATCAGCTTCCTCTGGTGACTTAGCATATATGTCTGTGACCATTTCAGATGTGCTTATAAATATTCAAGTAATTTGAGGCCCAGCCATGTAAAACATAAGAAGGGAGGTAAAAGGATGCTAGGTGTTTACTTTGTGTACTTTTCTTTTTCTCTGTTGTGTATTTTCTGAACCAAACAAAAGTGATGTGGTGATTATCTACCCTTTAATGACCAGTGGCCCTGTAATGAGAGGGGAGGTCTAGGAAAGTGGCCAAGTCTTGGAGGGAGAGTGAAGGCTTGACTTTATCCTTACTGAGCTGGGAAATTTTGGGGTAAGACACATGCCCTCTGCACCTCAGTTTCTTCAGCTGAGAATCAGAGTTGGGCCAGAAGAGCTGGATGCATGTCCAGGCTCTAATCCTTGTCAGATGAGCTCCCTTTTCTTTACCTGTGGAGGTGTAGGGGCTCGGAGGTGGCCCCCATGGGGAGGCGTCCCCCACACAAGACATTTCGCCGGGACCTGCAGAGAACCAAAGCATGAACACCTTCCATCAAGTATCGCCATGAAGAATATGAGCTCAGATAAACTCCATATGATTTTTTCCCCCACAGTTCGAGATTTTGGGGGGTATAGTCATCCAGTTTATAAATTTGGCTCTTAATAGAAAAATTAAAAGCAAAAGCAGAACACTACCTTGTGAGAGGAAAGCAACATGTCTGTAGGCTGAATTGATTGCTTGGTCTGGGGATGCACTGGTTAGGGGAAGAAAACTATCTTCCAGGTACTTCTTTCTTGCTGGTTGCTAAGCTGTCAGCAGGATTGCTGATCTAAATCAATAAGTCATAGCTCCAAATAGCACTGACCTCCAGATGGTGGGTGGAAGCTCTGTCTTTCTAAGAGCCACTGTTGCTGGCTGCCACATTGCAACCTGGATCCAATATGGTGGAACACTAATTCTGTCTCTTTGACTTCCTGTGTCTCTTCCCAAGGCGAGCAGGTTGCCAAACCATCCTATCAGCTGGCCATTTAGCTAGCGGTGGCAGTGTTCACAAGTGCACCTTACTTTATATCTGCATGAATTTGTGAAAAGCTATATTACAGTGGATTAAAAAAGTTAAAAAAAAGTATTTTGAGTGACTCTAGGGGAGTAGGCTATTGGAAATCATCCTAAAGTATAATTCTTTTTAAATGGAGAATCCTTTTATAAAGCAACAAATACTCTCTGATTTTATAAATCCTAATTTTCATATGGGGCTTCTTAAAGAGAAATGCAGTTCTAGGGCTACATTTATCAGGAATCTATAACCCAGTTTGGGCTATTAAAAATAAAATTTCAATATTATCCATTGATAATTGCTGCAGTTTTTACTCTTCAAGTGCACACTGTGTAGTGGTTAAGGGAAACATTTATTTCAGAACAAGGCAAACTGGAGTTTACAGATCAGGGATTCCTCTCTCTCCCTTGGGCCGTTAATTTTCTTGTACCTTCGGGTAAAGATCTTAACCAATTGGTGCTCAGTTTCTTGCCCACCAAGGCTGCTGGCATAGACTAAAGTCAAGTGCACTTTGAATTCTTTGCTGTTCTCTCAGGGCAAGGTATACAAGTGCCATGACCTGTAATGCTCAAGGCTCACCAACTGGTTTATCTCTCCAGCTGCACCTGCACCTGGCCAGACATCCCTCATTAAAGATGCATGGAGGAAAGAGGTTTCACCTCCTCCCTTGGCAACCTGTACTGTTAAGTGACTTTTGAAGTCACATGGTGTTTAACAACCTGGATCCTCTTTGCTGTAAGGCATGATGGAGAACAGCTCACCCTTATGTTATGTATATAACCTTTGAGATTCTGGATGAAGCTAGTATCCCTTTGATTCACAACCCTAGAGAACCTGTGGTTCATTTGCCAGGAGATTAAAAAAAGATGGGTGAGGGGTGCCTCTGGATTCTAATCAAACCCTGCCAATAGCATGATGGGTAACTGAGGGCAAGTTACACTTTCTCTTCCTAAAATCGCTCTTATAAGGCTCAGATGAGAAGAGTAGCCTTGCAAGAATGCATTGTGACCACAGTTCTTGGCATGAAAGATGAACGAGTTGCAGCCTTATGCCAAAAAGTATTTCTTTGCATTTACATTCATTACTTAGAATGATCACATTATTCATTTTTTCCCCAGCATAGAAATTTGCATTTTGCACAAAATTTGCCTGGTGCAGCAGATTTTTATAGTTATGGAAACTGTCATCATTATTGGAATGTGCTGCTTGCTGCTCAGCTCCCCAGACATAATTTAATATGGTGAGGAGAAAATGGTCTGCCTGGCTCCATGGCGATCAGATTTCTACAACTGCAGCAAACAGAACTTGTGTATTTTTCCTCACTTCAGTTGTGATTCCCATAGTTCTCTTTGGCATTTGAAACACTACATTTCTTGACATTTAAGCACAATTTTGCGTCTTTATCTTTCAGAACTCATTAAATATAGGTGTCTGTCAGGACCCAGAAAATCTTGTGTGCTAGATTTGTACCTGTGCAGTTCTCTTCAGAGATGCTTTGTACTTAGCAAGCACATGTATAATTCAATGTGAAGAAGTCTAGGAACATTTGAACATATTGCTTCACCACTGGAAGAAAAAAGGAGCCAGGAAAAATAGTCCATCTTTGTCACTTGGAGCCCTAGAGGATGACTCAACATCTATATGCGGTCAGCTGTTCAGAACTTACTATTTTCTTGATTGTTCATAATCAGGAAAGCTGTTGGCTTCTTGATTGTTTGTTGAAATTTTTCTCCTTCTTTATATGATTAAATTATTTTTGTTTTGATAAAAATAAAATTGAAAAGAAAAATGCCTTGTGTGATTTATTAACATTTTAACCAAAACTATCACAGGAAGTATCCTTTATGAATTCAATATCTGGTTAGAGTAGTTAATCAGACATCCTGTCTGCCATATTGGTATCCCATTCCACTCAACAAAAGGATTAGTTAGGTAATGGCAAATTACCATATTTTCTTGTGCTGTTTCCATGACCCATGTGTCTCATGTGTCCTTGTCTGCCATATTTTAGACTTCTTAACTTAAAAATGTGTTTTTAAATTCCTAAATGTAGCTAAGTTTTGAAGCCACATGAGGGCACTATCCACAGTGCAATATCCAAAACTTTTCCCCTTAGAATTGATGTCTCTTAGATATTTAATATTATTCATTAACAGAGGAAACATTTGTAATTCAAAACAATGCCTCCTCACAAAGATAGTTGATGTATTCTTCATAAGAATAAGTAGACTTATTTTATATACCAATGCAATATTAGTCTTCTACATCTCTACACCTTGTGAAGGCACTTGAAATTAATGGAGACACAATACATGGGGAGAAAAAGTACGAAAGGAAATACAGAAGGCACAGCTATACTTACTGATGGATCTGAGATGGATTTTTGCTAACTCATCAAACTCTAATAACCAGTATTTCCAAACTTCAGTCATTTGAGAATCATCTTGATGTTTTTTGCCATATGTGTCTACATATGGGTATATTATTTGCTTAATACTTTTGTTTAACTCCTCTTGTTTTCCACACACTGTTTAAGAAAATTTTTATTATTGAAATACAGTTGACATGCAATGTTATATTAGTTTTAGGTGTACAACATGGTGATGCAACAGTTTTAGATAATTCCTAATGTTAAGTGTAGTCACCATCTGTCACCATTCAACATTATTACAATATTATTGACTGTATTCCCTATGCTGTATCTTTCATCTCTGTGACTTACTCTTTAATAATTGGAAGTTTGTACCTCGTAATCCCCTTATTTCTCCCATATCCCTACCTACTTCCCCTCTAGCAACCACCAATTTGTTCTCTATATTTAAGAATATCTGTCTGTTTTTGTTTTTTAGATTGTGTATGTAAGTGAAATCATATGGTATTTGTTTTTCTGTGTCTGGCTTATTTCACTTTGCAGTAGATACTCTAGGTACATCCACGTTGTCATGGATAGCAAGATTTCATTCTTTTTTTAATGGCTGACTAATATTCCATTGTGTATATGTACTATATTTTCTTTATCATCCCTGTCTTAAAGAAGTGATTATTGCCTTAAATAATATCTGTGAAATCTCAGCCTGAATTTGATAGTTTTGTTTATTCTCAGATCTGCATTAAGTAAATTAAACTATTAAGGATTATTCATCCATGGACCAGTTAAATACCATCTTCACACTGCCAGTGGTATATCCCTCACACTTGCAGAAGCATTGAGTGAATTTGAAAGGTATGTGCATTGTTATTTTCTTTAGTTATTCTGGTTTCTAGTAAGCACAACTGTCTCGCCATTTTTTCTTCAAGCCTAAAGAACTGGTGACCAGAAGTAGAATTGTAGGTTTATCAGATAATTTTCATCAGTCAGACTTCATAGGTGAATAATTAACATTCCAAGTTCAAAGGTTTATCACATATTTCAGTTGCAAAGGAATAGTCACGTAAATGTCTTGTGATACAAACACATTTTTTGTTCTGGTGGTTGGTTGGTTGGTTGGTTGGTGAGTACCAAATGATATACAGGAAAGCATGGTTAGGGATTCATGCTGAACCACAAGGACTACCACCAATTCTGCTGAAGGACCTGATTCCATACTTTTGAAATTGAAGTGAATGGATTTGGTGCCAAGAATCATGGAGAGCAGCTTTCCAGCATCCTGCATGGTGACAGCCTGTTGATCTTTGGGCTGTGGATGTAGAAGGACTTGCTCTGTGGCATCTAGGACCTTTATCTCCAGCTGTGACTGACATGTGTTTTCAGTCTCCCTCCCAGAGGCAAATTCAACACCCTTTGTCATTGAGCATTTGGTGATTTCTGCCCAGAAGTAAGTGAATTGTTTTTCTGCATAAATGCATTAGTGAATGGATTCCTGTAAGAAATTGGTAGTTTTGTACATATAGCATCTGGGACAGAGTGACCCAGTCCTGTCTGGCCGCAGTGGAGATCTGGTTGTCTTCTGTGTGTATGTAGTGTGAAATGGGGTATAATTCATCAGAAATTAGGCATTGACTCCATTATAAATGAAAGGCTGGCTATGCAGGCTTGTTTTTTCTAGATGCTAGTGTTCCAGTCAGACGTGTTTACTTTAAGGATTTAAGGATTCCTCCTTAAAGTAAGATTCCCCCCGCCACCCCTGCCTCACATAGACATAGAGGTCATATGTTGAGGACCTACTCAGAAAGTCCTCTTCTTGTTCAATAACGGAGTGGAGTGGGCCAGTGAGCTAGGAAATGAGATGGCAACATATATAGCCCAGGAGGGATCTCCTTGGAGCAGGGTCCATGGTGTCTTCATCTGGGTGTTCTCAGCAGCTGGAACAGTGCTTGGCTCCCAGCAGGTATTAATGCACATTTGTTAAGTAAGCAGATGAAGTGGCTTACTGCTAGTCAAGGAGAGGAAAGAAAGACTCCAAGGTGAGTGATTGGCCCAACCCCTTACCTCATTATCAGAGATGAACAAAAACACATAGCGAAGTTTCTATCCACCAATTTTGGAGTGTAGCAACACTTATCTCCTCCATCCTGTTTATTTCACCAATATTTACTGAGTGTTTAAGTATGTAGTAGGCATGGGAGGACATGAGATTGAAAAACAAAGGATCCATGGAGCTTTTATTTGGGAGGAGGGAGTGTCCATTCATGAACCAACCAGACAGGTATATAAACAATCTAATAATCAGATGGTGCTAAGTTGGTATTAGAGTATCTCACCCTAATTCAAAATGTCTAATGCAAATAAACATTTTTCTCTTACTATCCTCAGTAAAGCAGGAAAAATCATCCTCTATATTAAGATCTATCCCGCTTCATGCCAGCCACCTCAGTTCTCAGAGAATGTTGCAGAGTGATCTCACAAGTCTCATGCTTATATGTTTCCTTACTTTCTTGGTTGCTTCAATTAGTGTCATGGTGTATCCTGATGCAAGCATGGTGACTTCATGTTGATTGACAGGTACCCTAGCACATAGTGATGAATATCTTTTGTATCTCACAGTAGCAAGTAGGCAGTTTTAGACCTAATTTTCCTTGACAGAAGCCATCAGATATTTGATACCTTGATGATATCAGTCTTGGATTCTTTTTCTCAGAGGTTAAGAGCTCACCATTAAGGGCAGTGGTTCTCAAAAGAGGGTGATTGGACAAAAGGGGGACATTGTACAATGTCTGAAAACAGTTTGGATTTCTCAGCTTGGGGTGAGGGATGCTGCTGGCCTTTGTAGGTGAAGGCCAGGAATGCTGCTGAACATCCTGCAATGCACATCCTGCAGTGTGCATAGGTCAGCCCCATGCAAACGCATCCAGTCCACTAAGCCACTAGCACTGAGGTTGAGAGCCCAGGGCTCAGGAGGTAAGGTTACAATCCACGAGAGACCCAAGAACAGCTCGGTCCTCATACTGGTGATGACACTGGACCCTAAATAGAGTCCAAGCTCCATGTCCCAGGCCAGCACCCTTTCCACGGCATCACAGGTGCATGAGGACATGCTTCCAGAGTCTGCACACAGTAGGCCATCCCTTGGTTATGGTACAGTTTACCCAGAATCTCATTTGGTTTTTCTACTCTTCATTCCACCTTGAGGAGAAAGAACTAGGACAAGGGAAGGTAAATCCATGCCAACAGGTGTTTGTCGCATAGACATTCAGAAAATATTTCTAGAACGAGAACTTGGATTTTACTGTGAGGGTAAATGCAACCCAAACTCTCATATGGTCTCCTTGGACCTCCAGGGCCAAAAGGAAAGAAAAAGAATGCATACTGATGTAGGCACCAGGAAGTTTTCAGATTTGACTAAGGTGAGCCAGTTTGTTGGCTCGTGCTTTCTTCTGTTTAGGAGGAAACAGAACCAGAGGATTTTGTCCTGGTTTGAGTTGGAGTTAGTTGTAACTAACACCTGGAGTTCAGCCCTGAAGTCCAACATTCTTGCCATGATACAACCACATTCTGCCTCTGAAATTTTCCATTATGTCCTACTATCCTTGCTAAAAGTGCAAAGAAGAGCAGTAAATTGTATAAAGAATCTCTGCCTCAGGCTTTGAAAATATCGATGAATTTCTGGTTACCTGGAAATTACCCAGAAAATTAAATTATCCGGACTACCCCGTTCCCCAGATGTTCTAGTTAATCAAGGTTTGATTGTGTTTGTTTTGCAAAAAGAAAACTTCTGTCCTAAGACATTTAGACTCAAAGAGATGTGAGCAGCACCTATGTGGTCCTATAATTTATGCACTTGAGTTGCTGTTCCGTGGGCAATTTGGCAGGGATCACAAGCATAGACAAAGAAGATGCTAACAGCAGAAAGACATCACCAGAAAGCCTGTGGAAGACAAACACTTCACATCTTCAATTATAAGACAACCTGATGCAGAGAGAGAATAAATTAATTTAAAAACCTCCTGCACAAAGAAAATAATGGAAAAATACATCACAAGTAGTTATCCCTTTTGTGTTAAAAACAAGTGATTTGAAGAAAATAACTGCATGGGGCCGAATATGTTAGTCTTATTATCTTTTTCTGGTTTTAAATTCTTAGGGGAGAAACAGAACAAGGAAAAAAGAAGCTTTCATTGTTTCAACAAACATCCATTGGGTATTTGGTATGTTGCCAGGCACCAGGCTACACTTTCTGTGACTTTTTCTACTTTTAAAATCACTTTCAATAGTGTGAAAGTTCTAGATGCCTCATCGCCAATTCCAGTGGTGGTTACAGAAAGGCCATTTCTTCTAAGGTTTTTTGCCAAAACTGTTATGGTTCAACTTAGAGGTACAGCAGGGGCATATCACCAGGATTTCCCCCACTGGAACCTGAGTTTCAGGGGTTGGCTCCTCCTAGGCTTTGGAGAGCATCCATTTGCAAAGAGAGGTTTATGAGAGTTTCAGGTTGGCTTTTCCTGGAAACAGACCCCGAGTTTAGTGTTGGAGGTTGGTTTGGGAGGCCCCTTGGGATGATCGACACCTGTGCAAAGTAGCATGGGGGAGCCAAAAGGGCAGAGGGAGGCATGTACTCTAACTCAAGGACAGCCTTGGCCAATCCATGGATTGTGTTGGAGAAGGGCTGTGCCCCAGGGGAGGCAGCTCTCTGTAGCCCAGGCAGCCCTTGGAGAGACCAGAAGCTAAAAGGCTGCCTGCAGACAGCACTCCCAGAAGCTGGGGCAGCAGCCCTTCACTAGTGGGGTTGGGGATTGAGGTGGCACCTCACAGTGTCTACCCCACTGAGGCTCCACTGCAGGCCCCTGACCTCCCTCCCTCCCTCCTTCCCTCCCTCTCTCTCTCCTTTCCTCTCTTCCTTCCTATGCAGCAAATATGTACTGAGCATCCACCATCTGCCCAGCACAGCCTGGTAGAGAAACTGTCATTAAACAAAATACTACATATTACTTACAACCTAACAGATGCTAACAAGGGACTATGCAGGTGAAAAAAGAGAAAATAATCTGGGGGAGCCAACAGAATCAGGGAGTCTTTGGGCTGAACTCAGAAGGCTGACCTGCCATGAGGGGAACAGTGCTCCTGGTGAAGGATCTCTGAGTTGCAGGAGGAGAGGACAGGTATGGCCTGTGGGCCTTGGGAAGCAGGAATGAAACTGCAGGGCAAGGCTGGATCTGGAGGATTCTACGGGCAGAGTTATGCACAAATTCCAAACCGTGCTTGGGGATCTAGGAAAGTTCTTCTGGGACTGGAAAGCTGGAAATTGGTTTAAAACATGAATGGCAGACCTGCCCAGAAAGTTTGTCTTGTTTTTGAGAATGGGAGGTACCTAAGATTAAATTAGCTTCTTTCAATGTGTCCCAAGGGGGCACTATGCAGAGCTGTGCAAAATTCCATACAGATCTCTTTAGTTTTTTGTCATCCCATTGAACCTGGCCACTGTAATTTTCACCAACAGACCATCTACATGGGCTAATCTAAGCTATAAAATGAAATACTTAAAGGATCAGTCAACCATGGGATTTGAGAACTACAGTCCGTAAACCTTGTAATGAAGGAGTAGGTGGCTTGAATCGCCTTGCAATTTTTGTGTTCATCTGGTTGAAAAGATGAAAGAAAAAGGTCATTTCAACGTCCAGAAGATTCCAAATGTCTGCCATCCAGTGTTCTGTCTTGTGGGACTCATGGAGTAAGCAGTTTCTTTTCTGACTTAATGTAGGAACAGAATCGAAATCAAGTAGAATCTGATAAAATTCCATAAGAGACTCATGTTTGGAATCCGCCTCTCCCTCTCTGTCCCTTGTTCTGTCTTCATGCAGAGAGAATGGTGGAGAAGCATTTGAAAAACAAGCCTATTTTGGGCTTGAGGAAGAAGAGGCTGTAAGGATTTGTGGTCTTGCTCAGGGCTTTCTTGGTGTGCCCCTCTCCTGCCCCATCGGGGCTGCTTTATTGCGTTCAGTAGGCTGAGTCCTTAACATAAAGTTTGAAAAGCTTAACCTTTTCAATTAGTAGCTGAGCTCTCCCCCATAGAGATCATCCAATTAAAAAACCAATTCCTGGGTCAGTGTAGATGAGTTGTCTTTTATTTGGCACTTACAAAAGTGGTCCACACCCGCCAAGGAGCGCATGAGGGAAAAGCACTTCAAAATGCGCTGTCTTCAAAGTGTCAGAAGATCACACGTCAGGGATGGGAGCTTGGGAACAGAAGGTACATATTGGTCTTTAATTAAGGAAACTGTTGAGAATGAGGAACATTTAACTTCTTAAACCACCGATGGCTTCAAGGCAGCGTGGAGCCCCTGGGTAACAAAGATAGGCTTGTTGTCCCAGCTGTCCTGGTACCTGCCTCGGCCTGTGCCGCTGACCCAAAGCTAAACACTGCCCAGCAGGGGGGATTAGAAAGGAACCATGGGCTCCTCACACTGTGACAACTCAATTTTCACAAGTGGTCAAGAAAGTAAAGCTGCAGTCCCCTCCCGTGCCGGAGAAGTAAGCGCCCTCCTCCAAGAGAAGCCCGCAGCCTCAGGAACATGCAAGGACAGCGCACAAGGAACGATCAGAGCCTCATTGTGCAGGTTTCATCACTATTTCATCTGGGGGGAGAAAAAAAACTATAAGAGGATGGATGGAGGAAAAAAAAGCCTTACAGATCGTACTTTGATTTTATAACCGGATTGTTGGAAGTTACTGACAGATTGAATAAAATAATATGCTTTGGAGCAGCAGGGAACTTAAAGGTAGAAATCTAATTGACTTCTACCCTAAACCTAGGAGCTGGGGTGGGGGTGGGGGAGGCTATATTATTAATCACCATTGTGGTCACTGCTTGGTGGTTTCCTACACTGCGGGAGGAAATGTAGCTTTCAATTACATACATATGAATTTCAAATGACTACCTGGTGTACCAGAGAGAGGAATTCATGTGGATGGAGAGCTGTGCCCCATGTGTGTATGCATTTGAGCAGAACCATGCCACCCCGTAAAACGATGCAATTAGGGTATTGGGGGTGAGCACTGTGGGGGTGTAAAGCCCCAACCTGTAGGGGCCCCACCTTGCCAGCCCTCTGCTGAAGCACATGGTACTTTCCTTCCTGCAAAGCCCTTGCAATGGCCCCGGCCTGAATAGATTTCAGATCTGCCTTGAATAAGAAATACCCCTGGATGCATTCAGCCATTTTCTACCCTGAAAGAGAGACAAAAGGCAGATTGTGTCTGACTTTAAATGATATTTCAGGAGTTCACTAATGTTGAGATAAGATGAGGGACAGGAGGAAGGCTTTTCCGAATTAATATGAATTCTTTAGCATCCAAGTTTAGAAGATCCTCTTCTATTAAGCTTCCAGAGTTTTCCTCTGGTATTCAAACAAAATATAAGGTTTTTGTGATGGAGTTGATTATTAGTGTGGATGCTGGTTTCCTTTAACAAGAAAGTCTTTTGCTTCTATAGAGAGTAGGACCACATCCCCAACAGCCTCCCTGCCCCACATTCACCTGGGCTTGATGATTTGCATAGTGAGTAGCTACTGTGAGCCCATCTGTGGGGGACATCGAAGACTCGGAGATCAAGACAGGCTTGTTCTCATTCTGGGGAATCCTGTCTTAGCCCTGGCACATGGCTGACATGTGGTAGGCTCAAAACAAGGTATGTTCGGTTATACCATGTAAGCTGGGGGGCTCATTCGTGGATTTACTCATATGGCAAGCCTTTCCAGAGGTCCTACCAGGTGTAGAGCCAGGGTCACCTCTGCCTAGTTGCTAGATAACATAGAAGACTGCATGAGAAGAAGCTTGACGTCTGGCCAAACACACAGTCTTTGGACTCAGACAAACCTGGGCTAGCGTTTCCCTCTGCTCTGACTCTCTGTCTGGCTTGGAGTCCTCACTCTGTGCCTCAGTATCCCCTTCTATAAACTGGGGACATTTGGAAGCACCATGCATACTGATTACATTAGGTGAGCACTTTGCTTGGATTACCAGCAGTTCTGGCCTCCGGACTCCTTGAGACCCTTAGAAATGATGGAGAGCTCTAAAGAGCTTTTGTTACAAAATCCCTGTTACAGAATAGTGATCAATATTTATTGTATTATAAATTAACACTGAACACATGCAGAATTATTTATTAACTCATTTAAAAATAGCAATAATAAACCCATTATGCATTTTTAATGGAAACCAGTGATATTTTCCGGAGTATTTAGGGAAAAGAGGGGCATTATTCATCATTTTTGCACATTTCTTTTAATGTCTGTTGCAATATCACACTCCATGTAATCTCCAGAGAACTCCACTGTGTGGTCCTAACAGAATCTGAGTTTTATTGCTTATTTATATATTCACATACATGTGTGTGTGTGTATGAGAGAGGGAGCACAAGTGGGGCTGGGGAAGGGGCAGAGGGAGAAGCAGACTCCCTGGGAGAAGGGAGCCCGACGGGGCTTGATCCCAGGACTCCAAGATCATGACCTGAGCTGAAGGTAGATGCCCAACCAACTGAGCCACCCAGGTACCCCTGAATCTTATTGCTAAAATAGGATCAGAGCCTTGAAAGGACCTGGGGTCACTAGAACACCCCATAAGGATCACTGTAGGAAGTCATTAGATTTTTGCTGCAACCTTCCAGGGCAAGGGCAATTTTCATCCCCATTATGCAGATGAGGAAATCGAGGCACAGAAGGGTTAAGCGGCTTGCCTGAGGCCACACAAGTGAAGCAGCAAAGCTGGCATTTACACCCAGCTTTCTGCCTGCAGGGACTTCCCACTACCACCTCTCCGGCAGACAGCCCATAGTGATGCCTGATGCAGGATGCTCCAGGGAAACAGGAGCTCTGGGGCAGCCCTGAAGCAGGGTGACCTCCCTCTGCAACACAGAAGATCCCACCCCAGACCCCAAGAGCCAGTTCATCTCAGTGCTCAGTGGACAGAGGGCGACTACTGGAATTGAGATGGGAGTCTTTGGAAAATTGTAAGATTTGGACCATCCCTGAAACACATGAATCCTCTCTAGAACATCTCCAGGGATCAGAAGTCGCCCACAGAGGATGAGTCTATCAGATCATCTGGAAAATTCAAGAAATCCTCAGCCATCAGAACAGCTCTCTACCACCGTGGGTTACCTGGTGGTGGGGCCAACCCACCACACCTGTTTGTGGAGGATGAATAAGGCAGGCTCATTTAAGGGCCAGTGCAAGAATGTCACATCAGCTCATGTCTCTCATGCTTTGACCAAAAAGGGGGCCATTGATCAAAGGGCTTGTAGCTGAGGGGATGCTCTGAGGCCAAACAAATGCAGAAGAATGTTTCTCACAGCCACCCACCCCCGTTTTTTTAAATCTACAGACCATTTATTCTTTTTGGCTCAAAATGCCCCAGACTCTGCAACTCACCTGTTTCCATTTGCCAGTTAAAAAGAAAAGACGAGGAAAAAACCAGCCACATTAGAATTCATGGGAAGAAATAAGATTGTTTTTGAGACACTGGCAACTGGATTTCTTTGTTTTATTAGCATACGTGAATTATTAATTCAGCACAGAAAAAGCATAGATCTTTGTCATATAAAAAATCATCAATACCACAAGGGACCTTCACAACCCAGGATAATAATGATATCTTACTTACATTTGCATAATGCTTTACAATTTACGAGGCCCTGTCATATACCCCATGGATTTAACTTTGATAGCTGCGCGGAATGGAGATTTTGCCCTGGGTGGAACTAGCAGGATAGCACAGGATTTTACTTCATTACTGTCATGCCCCAAATCATAGATAAACACTCCAGATCCAATCTAAGTGCCTGTGGTGGGGAAGTCATTAATAGTTAATATTTTTTTATTGTATTCTTAAACTCAACGAAACTTTTCAGAACTTGCTTTGCAGAACCAAGAGGTCCAGGCCCAGCTTTGGGGAGTGGTCCAGGTTGAGCCTCCTGAGAGGCTTGTTCTTAGGAATCCTAACTGGATAGAGCCTTTTGCCAGAACTTGTCCTGGTTCTGTTGGGGCTTTCCCAGTTGAAGTGAGGAAAGCCCAGCGCCTGGGCCCCCTGCACAAGACAACCCCATATGCCCACACATACCCTGAGCCAGCCTCCGCCTTTTCTTCTCTTTGGTTTTGCTCCCAGCTGCTGCTTGCTCAGAACGTAATGTTTCACAAGTGCCCTCGGCATTACTGGCCAGAACGGTCCTCACAGCCTGAACCCTGAGAACTGCTCTTCTCACCCCCTCCTCTGCTGTATCAGAGCAGTGAGGCAGGAGTGGGTGCTTGGAATGGAAACACGCATTCTCTCTGGGGGAGGTCCCCTTAGTGTGGCCTCCTCCTATCACTATAGGAGCAAAAAGGCAACAGAGATGCTGGTTCCTTTTCCCCCAACCCACACGACTGTGGCTTGGGCCCATGTCCTTGCTTGGTCAACTGTATGCTCTCAGCCAGGACCCTGAGTCTTGAGGGAGACACACACAGTCTCCAGGATGATTAAAGCCTGCCTGCTCGAGATCCAGCATCCAGGTCGTCTCTGTGGCTTCTCAGTTCCCTGTGGGCTGGCCTGCTTTCTGAGCCTGATTCCCCAGTTCTGTGAGCTAACCAGTGTCCTTCTGATCAATTTGTTCCATGCTTAAGCTAGCTGGAGTTAGCTTCTGATGCCTGCTACTTGTGCCTACTGTGGCAGGTCAAGAACAATAACATTATACCACCCCACCAACTGGCTGTATCTGTCATTTCATCCATCCATCCATCCATCCATCCATCCATTCAGCCCTTTATCTCTCAGTCCTCCCATTTATCTAGCCATATCTTTCTGTCAATCCTCCCTTCCATCTATCCACCCATCTCTCCATCCATCCAGGTATCTTTCTCTTAATTCACCTGCCCATCCCTCCACCCATCTAACTATTTATCTTCTTTTACCACCTTACTGCATGCACTCTGTTTCACTTCGACCCCACTGACCAACATGCAAATGTATTAATCATTTTGTTTGTATTATTTTTAAGATATGTATTATTGGTCTATATGCATGTCTATTTGCATACACTCATATAAATACAAATCTTAAGTGTATTGCTCAATAGACTTCACATATGTCTATATTCATAGCCACCACCGGGATCAAGGTACAGAAGACCCCCAGCACCCAGAAGGCTTTCCCATGCCCCACCCTGCATCCCAATGGAACCAGTATTGTAATTTCTATTACAATAAGTAAATGTTGTGCATGTATTTCCAATTTATATAAATGATCTTGTTATATATCTTGTTCTATTTCTTGATTTTTAAAATTAACTCCTATGTTAAGATTCATCCATGTTGCTAGGTATTCACCTTAACTATCACTTTTAACTCATATATTTACTTAATAGGATAGCCCTACCAGCCTATCCCTGCCACTCTCCAGGTTGCCTCAACTCCCAGTGCTGGCACTGTAAATGTCTCCAGTGTGTTTATGCATGGGAATGTACTGGGTTTCTTAGCTGATACTTTAGAAGGTCAGGTTTTAAATCCCAGAGTGGGAGGTTGAGGGTTTACCAGGTGAACGTTTTATATGTGTTATGTCCTTGATACCTTTGCTAAATTTGTCAGTGCCTCCCTCTCCACAGACAAAGTTTTGTTGGGAGATATGGCCATCCTTTCTAGGTGTAAAACCTTCCCCCTCCTCACCCCTGCCATTCAGCAGTCCAGAAAGTCTAAGTAAAGTCTTTGAAGGAAGCCACAGAGACAGAAGCAAGAATGAGAGGACAGTAAAGCTAGTTTGTCCGTGGAGTCTTCTGCTGTTTCCCACTATGCTGTATCAGACCAGCAGCTGAGAAACATGGTAGCCCCAGCCCCGGAAGACACAATTTGCCTTTATTTGGCTTCAGATGAGTTCCATTGGTGAAAGAATTTATGTAGGTTTGTAGACGGGGTGTTGAAGAAACGTGTTTTCCCTGCGGAAACCAAAAGTTTATGGACAAAATAGCCCAAAAGACAAAGACCTTGGAAGCACCCTTCTGCCTGTGGGGCCGCCTGACCCACCCTACGGAGCAGACTTGTTAGGACACAGTAAAGCCTCCTCATCCTGTGCAATTTTGGGAAGATCCGGAAGGTTATACTGAGGTGGATTTAGTCACTGAGGCTGATAGAAAAAGAAAATAAATGAATAAAAGAAAATAATCACTCTCCTCCGGATGTAGCATGAAAAATATCAACATAATCCTGATTTCATAATAATTCAAACCAGATGAAGAGAACTTCTTATCCAACTTCACCCCAATCGCTCTAATTTCTAATCGATTATTGTGGAAATGGCATTTACAGAGTTCAGGAAGCAGAGCAGACTAGGAAAATGTTCTCAGTTTCAAGACACACAGCCTATGGGAGGGAGTGGGGAAGGTGACAGGCCCAGGCTCCAGGGTTAGGCAGGACTGAAGCCAAATCTGTAGTGTGTGTGTGTGTGTGTGTGTGTGTGTGTGTGTATCAGTCATGCAATTTTAGGCAAATTTCTTACTTTCCCCAAGAGTCAGTTTTCTCATCTGTGAAATGGGGGTAGGAACTGTTCTGCTGCTTAGGGTTAAATGCACAGAAAGTTCTGAATGCTGAGAGATGCCTTAGAAACCAGCACTCACAAGACGCTCACTAAAAATGAGCCATCTGCTCAGGTGGTAGCCACAGAGAACGGAGCCACAATGAACAACAAAGAGCCACTGAGGTCAGTCCATGGTGTGGTCATTACAGACATTCCTTTTCAAGTAATGTGTCCACTGCTAGATGTTTGTCCTATAAAAACACATTTATGAGACCACCAAGACATTTTTATGAGAAGGCAGTGCTGTTTGCAGCCATGACATAGTGGGAACAACCTACGTGTGCATCAACAGGTCAATGTGAAATAGTAGTACAACCTTTCTGTGGATTTCTGCAGCATTAAGAAGGCATAGATGGGTATGACAGGGAGGGATGACCAAGTCCTGAGAAGAAAGGATGTGACACTGTTTATAGGATGCCTGCATTTTCGTAAGAGTAAGAAAGAAGCAGTACCAACAAAGTTCAGTGCAGAAGAAAATAGAGAAATATGAATCAGCTGATGGTGACTTTCTAAGGGGAAGGTGGCACCATAAATCACATAGTGATTAATTAATTATAGAATTAATTGGCCAGTGTGGGTGCCGCGAGGGGGAAAGGGGTTCTGACCAGAAGTTGTGCAAGCCACCTGTAACACCCGCCACCCAGGAGCTGTCTTCCAGGATGTTGAAGAGCGCTCAAGACTACATTGCCGGAGACAAAATTTAAGTCGAGCCCACTGGGTTTGTGTTCCTTTCCTGGAGCCCACCATTTACTGGGACAGTGATTAAAGCCAGGCCTGGATGAGAGAGGTGGGACCTGTTCTATCAGAAGCTCAAGGACAAGAGGCAGTGCTTGGGGACGTAGCCCTGTCCAGGCTCCTCTGGGAGGAAGGGAGTGTGGATGTTGGGAAGGTGGAGCCAGCGGGCTCCATTGCAGCCCACTGCCTATTTGCAGCACTGGAGCCCATGTGCCTGCATGTTATTGAGGGAAATCCAGTGGCAGATGAAAGTCCTGGAAGAAAGAGTACCTTCCGGGTCCCTGTGGGGGATGCTGGAGGCCACTGAGGACTCAGCAAAGCAGTGGTGTTCTCAAAGAGAGCAGGAGGAAGGGGATGCTGGGTCTGGATTTTGAAAGGGTGCGTGTTTCCTTGCTTGCACTGGGGTGAGGGAGCGGTACTTTGAGGAGCCGGCAATGGGAATGTGAAAGAGCATGATGCTCTAAGACGGAAAGTTTGCTTTTCCTGATTGGAAGCAGCTGTGGGCCTTTGACTCTGTAGAGAGGCAGAAAGTTTGGTGTCTTGATGGTGTTAGAGGTTACTCCAGATAATTTCCTGCCGCCTGGGCCCCACTGAATTGGAACTATTTTTCAACCACTCAGACATCTAAGACTTACAGGATTTCTGAGGAGGTCCCGGAGCATCCCTCTAAATCAATCTTGCAGTATTTTTCCCTGGGAGTGCTTGAACAATTCAATTATTGTGTGAGCCCCCAGCACCCAGACCATGCAGACTCATTCACCGTCTTCCTCTCAGAGCGATTTGGGTTGCTCGTGCTTCCAAGCAGAGAAATTATCCCTTCGAGATCCCCTCCCATGATCTAATTCTCAGGAGCCCTGGGAGGGTCTCTGCAGTGTAAACAGGAGCTTAGAGTAGGGTCTGAGAAGTTGCTAAAATGATAATCAGATTAGGGGACAATGATTTGTAACTCCTCTGGACAATACCTTTGCCCATCCAACTGGGATAATTAATAGCGCCTACATTGAAGGGTTAGATTTTTAGCAAGTTTTCTAATTTAAGTAATTGTTTTAAAAATTTAAGGTTGTTTTAGGTTTACAGAAAAGCTGCAAGGAGGGTACAGAAATTCCTGTAAACTTTTCACTGAATTTCCCCAATTTTTAACATCTCACATTTCCATGGTGCATCTAGGATGAGAATGCCAACGTTGGTATGTTACTAGTAACTGAACTCCACTGTTCACTCAGATTTCACCACTTTTCTCCCAGTGTCTCTTTTGAGATACCCAGAACAACACCTGACATTTAGTTGCCATGCCTCCTTAGGCTCCTCTGGGTTGTGCCAGTTTCTCAGACTGTATTTGGTTTTGATGACCTTGGTAGTTTGTCTGTTGGAGAACTGGTTAGGTGTTTTGTGAAGTTTCCTCCATTTGGATTCATCTTTTCCTCATGATTAGGCTGTGGTTGCAGGTTTGGGGGAAGAAGACTGCAAAGATGAAGTACCCTTCTCATCCTATCCTCTCAAGAATGCACACCATCGTTTGCCTTGATCATACAGGGTCATTTTGAGGATGCAATGAGATGCTTGGAGGAAGCTTAGGAGAATCCCTGGCCTATAGCAGGTGCACAATGATGTTAGACAAATGGATTAATTGTGCAAGTGGTTATTGAGGATTTTCATATTGTCAGGTTGTGTGTCTGTTTCACATAAAGATGAATCAGCCCCTATTCTTGCCCTCTGGGACCCCAAGTCTGGAGTGTGGACAGTGTCCTCCACCCCCAATCCAAAATGCTTTGTTCACTTTGCTTTGTTCAGCTGCTTCTAAATTAGGGCTGTGGCTGCTGGCGGCTGGGGTCTGTGGAAAACCAGAAAAATGAATCAGCACAGTAGTTTCTTGCCTGGGATGAAGAGCCCAACAGACAAAGGGACAGAGGCTCACAGAGCCACAGCTCAGCCTGTAGTGGGGACAGTGAGCCTTGAGAAGGGGGAGATTCTTTCTGAACAGCTCCCAGGAGAACCTTGTGGCCAAAAGGAATCCTTGCAGTGGCTTTTCCATGAACTTCCCACGTAACCTCAGAAGGATCCTTCCAAAATGGCTCCCTGTTGGTCTCCTTGTACGTAAAATGGGGAGCACAATAGTTGGTTGGTCTTTCTCACCAGGTTCTCCTTGAGTTCAGTGAATCAGCTTTGGGCACACATAGATACAAAGACAAAAGAGTCCTAGGCCTCAAAAGCCCCATCTTAGAATACTGTAAGACTCAAAGGTCCAAAACACATCACAGGTGCCTTTAAATAGGAAGTGGAACAAGAATGTCTTGTATTATGGGCTGGATGGACCTCATCTGTCTTTCTGTTATTTTTCTCCACATGCCCCAGGGACGTGGCCATCAGGGTCATCTTTGGGCAGAAAGAACACTACTATGGAGGTTCCTAGCTACACAAAACGAGACACCTCTCCATCTTTCCCCAGAAATGGGCAATTTTTAAATGACAAACTGTCAGCCAAGTCACAACCTGGTGAGGGGGACCTGAAGAAACTCCATCCATGCACTCTTTCCTGTGGACAATCTTGTGTGAGATGGTTCGACAACTTTGTTTCAAATCTGCAAGCTTGATGGCTTTAAGAGGAACATCTAAAAAACCCCCAACACTGGTGTTCTTGGGTTCTGTAGTTGCAGTAAAAGTCCAGCTGTACCCAAATGAGTTTTTAAGTTTTTGGTTGAAGAAGAAGTAGTGATGGACTTGTGTGTGATCTGCCTTTTGCTCTTTGCAAGTATCAGAACATTCTAATCATATTGTCCTAATTGTTAAAGACCCTATGGCACTTTTGAGATCATGGGTAAAAAATGGGTACTAGGGAAAACAAGTTATTTTTTTATTTTTGAGGGCAAGGGAAAGATGCTAGCTTAGCATGAGGCTTAACACAATCCTTTAGGATTTGTTAATACTCCAGAGCTTACCAGATACCCTCTCAGTACAATGATGGTGGGCAAGGCTGCACAACACATCTTGAAGTGACATTATCTTACACAATGTGTGCACTGAAGCTCCAACTAGATATAAATTACATTTATTTTTACCACTCTCTTCTAGGGAAGAGTCCAGACCTCAGAGAGATGTCAACCAGTTCTATAGGAAGTCTGGAAGACAACAGAAAATCGAGGGTCTGCAGGCTCCCCTCTCCCTCACCCCCACTGACAAGAGACAGAAGCTATGCCTGGGTCAGGCAGGTGGCCTCAGAAGGATAAAGCACTTGCAGTGAACATACACTCGACGTTTTGTTTGCAGACATATTGGTCCATCTGATCAGAGTTTGTGCAAAGGTACCAACTGCACTCAATCCATTAAAGCTCCCAACCAGAGATTTGAGTTACTAGAGCCTTTTCTACCTGAGTGTATGTGAACTGGGTTTTGCCTCTTTTTTTTTTTTTAAAAAGATTGTATTTATTCATGAGACACACACACAGAGAGAGAGACAGAGACAGAGACACAGGCAGAGGGAGGAGCAGGCTCCACACAGGGAGCCTGACATGGGACTTGATCCCGTGTCTCCAGGATCATGCCCTGGGCCAAAAGTGGCGCTAAACCACTGAGCCACCTGGGCTGCCCGGTTTTGCCTCTTATAATCTAAAGAGTTCTCTAATTTCTAAACATAGAGCCTGGGGTGCAAAAGAGTGCTCATTAAGAGTTTGTTGTCCAGCTGACTGAATGTTTTCAAATGTGTGGTGTGGTGGAGCAAGGTTTCCCAACCCTGGCATTTGGGGCCAGGTACCTCTTTGTAGGGGCCGCCATGTGCATTATAGGACATTAGCAGCATCCCTGAGCTTCACCCACTCGATGCCATAGCCAACATCCCTCCTCCCAACCTGTGGCAATCAAGTCCTCAGACACTGCCAGTTGTCCCACCCCACCCCCCCCGAGGGTGGGGGTCCGTCGCCCCCTACTGAGAACCACCAGTGCAGACAAATCTGCAATACCTCATTCTGAAGAATTTATGAACATCTCCTATAAAAAGTACCACATGGGTTGGGCAAGGACACGAAACAAAATAAGATGAAATGAATGAAATGTGTTACTTCAGGTTTCGAAGAGGCTTGCCATCTCCAAATGCAGGTGCTGAAGCCGATCCAGGCCATTTACATTCCGGGAGGTCCTGGGAGATAAATCTGTGTCGTTTGCCCGAGGCGGCCCGTCACTACCGCTCACCCGCTGGTCTGCTGGGGACTCATTTAATTTCTTGCCAAACACTCCCTGTCTTGCTCAAATTTACACCCTGTCTCTGTCTTCCTCTCTCTTCATAATGAAGGGGTTTCAAGTGGGTAGAAGTTTGCTTATCATCCTAATCACGCTTATTTATTTACAATGTCAGATTCCCCTCGAGATGACAAATTTGCCTTCTGTCAAAGTTACACAGCTGAATGTTTATAGCAGATCCTGTAATTAATTGGGTTCTGTCACTAGAATGCATGTGTTCCTTTCCTTTGGTTTGCAGGTGTGAAAAATCTCCGAAACGGTCTTGTAAGGCGAAGCTCCTGCGTGCGTCAGCCCGAGGGGACCGGGCCTTGGAGGCCAGCCCTGCGGCCCCTCAGCTCCGTAACTGGCTTCTGGCATTGGGCGGCCGGACCCCTGACGACGCAGTCCCTCTCCTCTGTTGAATCTGGACAGCTTTGAACATTCATTACACCACAGAATTGGTCCCAGCTTATTTCAGAATTATTCTTTCCCAAAGCTTATTTAGACAACCTCTGGCCTGCCATTTGGTTTATGTAAGTATTTTCTCCAGAGACCCATCCATGCCCTGCTTCCCTGGGTGTCTCAAGCTACTTCTAACCATGAAATCTCATTCACGACTCTATTGTGACACAGAACAAAGGCCCTAAGTCTGCGTGGGACCTCATCAGAGGTAAGAGGCAGCATTGCCTTCAGCCACCCTTTGCCCACAGTGCTTTTCTATTTCCCAGAAAAGTGTCAGAGTTCCTAACTCTGTTGTGGAAACACACCCATGGCAAAAACCAAATCAAGGAATCTTATAGTAGATGGCACTCTGCCTCAGTTTTGCCTTTAATTTCATTACCTCTGATTTGCCAATTTTCCTCCCTTAATCCCCTGAGACAAGTTTCCAGGGATTTCCCTCCCCAAACACACAGACTTTGGGGAAGGGGGAGGGCAGTGGTCAAGAGCTTGTGTCAGGCAATAAGAGGAGATAATCATATATTCCTCAATGGGACAGAAAAAGGTTGAATTCAAACCAATTTAATTAGTCTATGGAAGAAAACAAACTAGCAAGACCAATTGCCCAGTAAAACATGCTAGGTTTTTAAACTGATTTGATCGAATTGATAGATGCTCCAGAGGTCCTACCTGGATGAACTCATATAAACATATATCTAAAAGTTGATCTTTTAAAAGAAAATCTAAGAGACTGATACAGAATAAATATTTAAGGTAAACAAACAAACAAAAAAGCCTGTGCAAGTAGCAAATAATCTTGTTTCCTGTCACTGACAACTCTGTAGGGCAATTTACTCTTTATTTTCTCTGAACATCACAAGAATCCTCTAATTTGAAATATTTTCCAAATGTCATTAAATAATGCATCTCTTTTCATTAAATAATGCATCTCCTTCCAAACAAAGCCCAGGCTGGAATGGAAGCCTTCATTTATCTAACTGTTGGGATCTGACATCAAAATTCCCCTCGGCAGAGAACCTGGTCCAAAAGAGCCTGTTCTGTTAAAAGAACAGGCAAGTTTGAACATTGTAACTCTCGTGACCTCAAAGCAAAGGAGATGAAACGTGCCTGAGAATCTCAGTCACAAACCCACACAGATACTGCTCTTCTCAAGACATGGGGGGCAAGGGGCGCACTTCCTCACCTCCGTGTAGAGGGACACCTCCTCCCAGGGAGCCAGCCTCCAAACATCGTTGAGACAACATGACCCAGGCTTTCAGTGTCCCACCTGGAGGAAGGAAGGGTTCATTCTATAGAAGAATTGTGTCTGGGCCACAGCCACATCTGCATCACCACTGCCCCTCATTTCCGGAGCACCAGTGCTGGCTGTCCAGTCCTGGATTTGAATGCAACCTGCAGCCACACTGGGGTTTCGTGCCTGCTCACATGTCATTGTCACATGACTGCCCTTCCCCGTCCTTTCTCTTAGTATTTTTTATAAGGGATTTGGAGCATCTCTTTCCCTCAAAACTTTTATTATCTTGAAGCCTTCACTTCTGTTTTTCCTGAAGTTGCCTTTGGAGAACCTGTAGCCGACCGGGCCCATGGCTCACACTGTGGTTACTGTCACATTCCAAGTGTGCCTACTCCAAGATAGGCACCTTGTGGCCAAATTACAGTGGCAACAGGTTGCAGATCCTGTTTCAGGGCCCCTCCCTGGGGTCACACCGTCCTTGGCTTGGCTTCACCGTCCTTTCAAGAGTGGATGGGAGAAAGACTCTGAGCAGGTCACTGCAGACCAGCTATGCTTTGTAGAGGAGCTGGGAGGAGGAAGAAATGATGTGCCTTGATTACAATCTTCAAAGACTCATAGGAGTTACGCCCTTCTGGCCTAGCCTAAAGGGTTCTGACCATCTCACTTGGCCACTGCTAACAAGAGGAACTTTTTTTGGGGGGGAGTGATGAGAGCTTTCTCTCCCTCCTCTTAAAAAAATGTATTTCTTTAAACTGTGGTAAAAACGACATCACATAGAATTTATCATTTTTAAGAATACAGTTCAGTGGCAGTTAGTACATTGACGTTGCTGTGTGACCATCCCTACCACCCATCTCTGGGACTGTTTCATCTTGCAAAACTGAAACATTAGCTCCCCCTCCTCCCTCCCCCTCCTCCTCAGCATCCCAGTTCCACCACTCCCCTGCCCCCACCCCGGGCACCCACCATTCCATTCCCATCTCCAGGAATTTGACCACTCCAAGTAGTTCATGAGAATGGAATCGTACGGTATTTGCCCTTACATGACTGGCTTGTTTCTCTCAGGGCAAAGTCCTAATAGTTCATCCTCTTGTAGAGGGGTCAGGACCCCCCCACACATTAAGGCTGAATAATAATATTCCTTTGTATGTGTAGACCACGTTCCATTCATCTGTTCAGCCATCTGTGGACATTAGGGTTGCTTCCACCGCTTGGCTCTTCTATTGTGAATGGCGTTGCTATGAACGTGGGTGTGCAAATATCTGTATATATGCCTGCTTCCAATCCTTATTTTCTGTTTTTTTTTTTTTTTTCTGATAGTAACCATCCTAACGGGCATGAGTTGGTACTTCATGAGTTTGGCTTGTGTTTCTCTAATGATTAGTAATGTTGAGCATCTTGGCATGTGCTTATTGATCATTTGGATATTTTCATTGGAGAAACGTCCTTTGCCTATTTTTGAATGTTTGCTTTTTTGTTGAATTTAGGTTTCTCTGCATGTGTTGGATTCACTTGCTTATCAGAGATGTGACTTAACAGATATTTCCTCCCGTTTTTCTGTGTTATGTGTTCTGTGTGTTGCCTTTTCACTCTGTTGGTGGTGTCCTTTGACGCACAAATGTTTTTGATTTTGATGAAGTCCAAATTGTCTGCTTTTTCTTTGTTGCCCGATCCTTTGGTGTCATATGCAAGAGATCATTGCCAAACCCAATGCTATGAAGCTTTTCCCTCATATTTTCTTCTAAGAATTTTATAGTTTTAGCTCCTCTGTTTGGGTCTTCAGACCATCTTGAGTTTGTTTTTGTACGTGGTGTTACATAAAGGTCCAGCTTTATTCTCTTGCATCCAGTTTTTTCAGCACTGTTGAAAATATTCTTTTGCCATTAAATAGTTTTAGGACCCTTGCCAAAAGTCATTTGAGTATATATAGGAGTTTTTCCCCCCCAGACATGCCATTGGTAACTTTTACTGTATTTACACATTATTTGAATTTGCCATGTTTTCATAGCATCTGTGTGATTTTGGTTCTTATTAGCTATTTCACTAGATTATAAATTTCTCCAGAACAGTACCCAGATTTTCTTATTGTTTTGTGTCCTGGTATTGCCTGGTGGCCTTCTTTTTTACTTATTGGGATTATCTGACCAATGTAGTCAGGTGTGCATATACCTGAGTGACCTGGTGGGTGGATCTACCTTGATCCCTATTTGAAACTCGCTGCTCTTGGGCATGTCTTGCTTCTTTTGGCTCACTTTGCAATATCCTCACGACCTGGTACAGCCAGCCTCCTCCTCTGGGTCTAGAAACACCTTGGTGGTGTCCTGCCTACTGCTTACTTCTCAAGTGTTGAGCAAACAGGTGAGCCAGTGGATAAATGGTGTTGGGAATATGGGAATGGCCCCTGGTCTCTGGACATCCCCCACTATCAGTGGGAGGCCATGGCCTGGTGGGGGTGGCACTTGGACTCTTTTCAGTCCCTTCTTCTGAATATCCTTCCTCTTTCCAGCTCTAGACTGTGGATCACCTCACATCCTAGTCTCTAGGTGTCTTCTCAAATCCACATTTATTTCCAAGGTGAGCTTATCCCCAAAGGTATACATGCAACCCATCAGCTGACAACTCCCAAGTTCAAATCTCCAGACCCCCACCATCTCCCTTGTAAGACCATGGTTAAGTCTCTGAGCTTTTCTGAACCTCATTTGTTCATCTGTAAAACCAATAAAATGACTTTCCTTACTGCTGTGTATTACAGATACTGTGTGTCAATGTCTGATGTCCAGCAGATACCCAGGAAGTGGAAAGTTTATCTTACTAAGGTTCCACTGTAGGATACTCCAAGATCACTTGTATTAACAGACATCCCTAATAATGAACATGTGGGGACAAAATGAAAGCAAGAATTAAAATAAGGTAGATCCCAGCATCTCTTTAGCTGTTCAGCATGCAGGGAAGGTAGCTCAAAACCACTCCTAGTCTCCTTGAAGTGTGAAGTATTTGTACTGTTTGTACTTTTTCCTGTTAATCTGTTTTTCCAAAGGTTTGCATTTGTCACTTCCTTTTGTCTTCCATCAGTTCAGAACAGGGATGTTAACAGACACCAAGATTATTTCTAGCTGTTAATGGCCGTGGTGTTGAGAGACAGTGCTGGTGAGAATGAGGGGGTCATGGAGCTGATGCCTGGGGCCTGTCTGGGGGGCTTTCAGAGGCAGGCTGAGGCAGCCCAGCCTAGCACTGCATGTCCATTGGTGGGTGTGCGGAGGGTGAGGGAGGCAGGGTTGGAGGAAAGCCCTCTCAGGACTCTGGGTTACAGGTTAGCCTTCGAGAAGAACTTTTCTCTCTTTCATCCCCAGGACTCTTTTCTGGGAAACGTGCTTCGAGTTTGAAGCAGAATTGAGGGGTGGAATAAAAGAGAGGATGTGATTGAGCATGAAGCGAAAGGCCTTCTAGTATGAGGGCACAGGGGCTGCTCACCCTCCAGTTCCTGCTGCAGACAGGGTGTGAGGCATCCCCTTCACTCAGACAGAACTTCCAGGGTCCAGAGCACTCCCATACCTGCCTGTCCCCCTCAGACTGAGTTTCAAGCCCCAATCTTAGAAGACATTTTGTGTCCTTTCCATTATGCTTCTGCCTCCCTCTTGAGTTCAGAACTGCAGACTCCCTAAGCATGGTCTTGCTCTTCATGGGGCCAGTGACCTGTAGGCAACCTCTGTGCAGTGGTCAGAAGGTTCGTTATAGCCTCACTCTGTCACATGCCTGTGTTGCCTACCCCACTCCACCTCATCATGGAGGCAGTTCCTCGTCTCATATCCTCACAAGAAGAGGGGACAACAGCACAAGAAGATGGTGGAAGAGAGAGAGAGAGAGAAGCCACATGCACATAACTGGTATTACAGTATGTTATTGGTCACTTTCCTTATTGATGCCATTAGTTTCTTACCATGCCTGCTTTGTAAGTCTTGCTTTATCATAGGTGTGTATGAATGTATGGGAAAAAGCACGGGTAGAGTTTGGTGGTATCTGTATCTGTGGTTTTAGGCATCCACTGGGGGTCTTGGAATGTACCCCCCACAGATAAGGGGAAGATTCCCGTGACACAAAATCCATTTGGCTCTGCTCCCAAAACATTTCCTGAATATGATTATGATTCTTTATTCCTGCCACCATGATCCCCTTAAGCCACCAGCATGTCTGTGTGGTCTATACAAGCATCCCAACTGATCTCCCTGTTTGTTCTTGGTCCCATTCTCTACATGCTGCTAGAGGGCCCAGGGGCAGAGCCCAGATCCCCAGAGCATTACTATCAGGCCTTGAAATCTAATGGCATTGGCACTGCTGGATTTCTAACCTGCATGGAGTCAGCGACTCCTCTACTTCTGACCATCTCTCCCTTGTGAAGCAGCAATGTCTACCTTGTGCCTGTCCCACTATTGTATTCAGGGAGCAGGTAACCAGTTTCCTGGGGGCACCATCCATCTGCAGATGGAAAATTATTTTGCCTCAGGATGGATCATAGCCAACATCTCACCTATCCCTGATTTAGACAATGTAGATTATGAGATTGGGGACTTTTGAACTGATATGTAGACATAGATATTTAGACACGGAGTTGATGTTGTAATGGGCTGAGACTTTTGGGAATTTTTTAAATAAAGATTTTATTTATTTATTCATGAGAGACAGAGAGAGGGAGAGAGAGAGAGGCAAAGACACAGGCAGAGGGAGAAACAGGCTTCATGCAAGGAGCCTGATGTGGGACTTGATCCCAGGACTCCAGGATCAGCCCTAGGCCGAAGGCAGGCGCTAAACCGCTGAGCCACCCAGGGATCCCCACTTTTGGGAATTTGGGTTGCGGTGAGTGTGCTTTGCATGTAGGATGAATGCAAACTGAAAGGTTCATGTCCACATGGAACCTGTGGACATATTTGGAAATAGCCTTATTTGGGAAAAGGATCTTTGAAGATACGATTAAGAGATGAGATCATTCTGGATTAGGGTGGGCCCCAAATCTGATATCCTTATAAGAGGAGAGGGAGGAGTGCAGCAGGGAAGAGAAGGGCAGAATGAGGTTGAGCCTATGAGAGCTATGCTGCCCCAACCTGGAGCTGCCAGCATCTGGAAGGCACCAGAAGGAGTCTCCCCGAGAGCCTTCAGATCTTGATCTCAGACTTCTAACTGTGAGACAATAAATTCCTGTTGTTTTATGCCACTAATTTTGTGGTGACTGGTTACAGCAGCCACAGAAACGTAGTGAACTATCCTCCATCCTTCTGTCCCGCCTTCTGTTTGTCAAATGCCAAGCTTGATTCCACCCCTCTGGAATCTTTGTGCTGGCTCTTCTCTTTCCTGGGATTCCCTTCCCCCAGATCTGTAAATATCTGCCTCTCCCACCATCTGAGGGTCCACCTTGACATCAGCTACCAGAGTGGCCTTTGCCAGCACCAATGTGGATGGCCTCCCTAGCTGCTCAGTACTGCCTCTCAATCCCTTCCAGTTCATTCCAGTCTAATTATGTTCTTCCATGTTCTTGATCTCTTTGTCCTCTGTCTTCCCTCAACAGAACCATGAGCATCTTAAGGGCTGGGACTTTGTTCCTTGGTGCCAAAGACAGTCCCTGTGTCATGGATGGTTGTTAGTAGATTTGCTGAGTGAAGGAATGGATGGATGGATAAAAGGCAGAGAAGGCCTCTGGTCTTGCAGACCTCATATTTTCTCACCTTGCGGACAGAGGGAAAGATGGGGGCTCGAGGCCACCAGCAAGCCTATGACAGTCTTCATAGTGCATCCTCGCGAGGCCCTGGGTGCTGGCAAGACCTCTGCCTATCACCTTTCTGTTCTCTCTTCTTCTAACTAAAGACTCTTTTCCAAGGGTCTGGGATTCCCATCTTTTCCAAGGGTCTGGGATTCCTGTGCCCCTGTCGTCCACCAGTGCCTAGAGGCCAACAGCTGGGCCCAGCCAGCTCACACATCCTTGATCTGTAACTTGCTTTGTCTTGGTCCCTGCCCTTCCCTCTATTGTTTTTCCTTCTCTTCTTTCTAGTCCAGAACATCTTGTTCTGTAAGCCCACAGCAATCAAGGAATATTCTATCCGAGGCAGTGTAGCTCCAAAGTGGATGGATGGGCTGCTGTTAAACACAGATGTGAGTGTTGGATGAACCAACAGGCCCACCAGCTCCAGCAAATAACATGGCTGTTTGTAAAGAATGTGTATATGGATTTAAGTTATCTGAAGTTGTGACTCACCCACCTTCTATCTCCTGGAGAGACTCCCGTTGGGGAGGAGTTTGAGGGGGCCCTTAGGCCCCCATAGAAAACAGTGGCATTTCAGCTTTCCCCACTGGCCCCTAGCCTTGTGGCTGGGCAGCCTACCTTGCTTCTGAGCAAATGGGGGAATTGAGGAGGAGGTGGCAGCTGGAGATCCCTCATAAGGTCTGGTGGCATCACCAGAGGGTCCTATTGATCCCACCTTGCATGTTCCCAGCCTCTGCTCCCAAGATGGTGAACATGGCAAGTCAGCTCCTGGTAGAAACAGGCTCACAGGTCCCTAAGACCGAAGGATTCCTGCCTTCTTTTCTAGAGAAGGGGCTGGGTCCACTTACCTTTAACATAAACCCTAAATATTAGAGCACATTTCAAAAACCAGTCACTCCTGGTTCCCATATTTGTGGATGTCAGCTCACTTCAGCAAACTCATTTGATAAGCTTTAGTTGGATGCCAACATCAGCCAGGGACTGAGAGAGGCTCAGGATATGAAGGTGATAATGACACAGGCCTCACCTTCAGGGAGCTCCCCTTCTATCACCGGGGACATGTCAGGGCAAGGGCGTGAGATCTCAGACAAGGAAGCATGAGAATGTGATGAGAAACCTGGATGTGGTGTCAGACAGACCTCAGTTCTGGCCAGGAAGTCCATTTGTTTTGAGCTTTAGGCCCTAAGGCCAGTTACTTAGTCTCTCTGTCTCCGTTCCCCAGATGGTAAAAAGGGGTCATAAGGATACTTCCTCCATGGTTGACAGGAAGATTAAATGAGATGAGATGTAGAAAGAGCTTAGTGTAGTGTCTGGCACACAGCAGAGACAATAAACGACAGATTTTAATCATAACAGATGATTTGTATATAATTCTATAGACACTCGCTCACCGGGGTTCATACCTGGCCATGTGGAGGGTAAACTGCATCCCTCCTGTGTTTGCATCATACTTAGTATTGTGGTGCAAAGCCGCTCCAAATTGCATTTGGGGAGCCAAAAGTAGAAGTCTTGGTTTTGAGATGGACTGTCTTCTGGAATTGTCTCCAGACTGTCTCTGTGGTGTCCCCAAATCTCAAAGCAGACATGGTACATCAAAGTTTTCTACTTTATCGGTAATTCTTACACTTTGCAAAAGAGTGACTCTGGGGTTGCTTTATGGTTTGTGTCTGGGAGTGCCTGGCCTCAGGTTCTGTTGCTATGCGGTAGTGAGGAGCCCACATAGGGGGAAGCAAGGTTCACTGGGTGAGGGGAATGGAGGGTGGAGGCAGCACCTCTCCCGGGCAACCGCTTCATGACACCCAGGCAGCCCTTTGGAATGAACACCCAGCAGGCCAGTCTGGCCACACCCTCACCGATGATCAGCCGGCACTGCGAGGCCTCCAGCCTTTGCCCAGAGGGAGGCTGGGTGGAAATCCCCAGAACAGATGGGGAGACCTGGTTCAGGCAGGTGCTGGCAGCTACGGACCTGCTCATTTGCATGCATTCGCTCATCCCTGCCCCCACCCTTACCAGCACCAGGGACCTTTTCTGGGAGCTTTTTCTGATTCCCAGGATGGTTGGACTGCCCGACCCCACACTTTGAGCTCAGCCTTGCGGCCATTGTCACAGCTGTCACCTTACTTTTGTTGGGCTCATGCTGTCTCCCCTGCTAAAAGATAAGCCGAACCAAAGGGATAGTGTCTATGAGCACAGTGTTTGAGGCCAAGGAAGCACTCAGTGTGTGATGGATAAACAAGCCCTGAGCAAGTTTGGGCCACTCCACTCCTGGGGCTCCAAGGTCACCCTCATCAGCAGCATTGCAGGAAAAATATCACCAACGTAGAGCTGTTGAGATGTGTGTACCATTGCATATGTGGTCCTACTTAGAATCCTCCCAACAGCATTGTGAGCCAGCTGAGTGTCACTGTTGTCACCATTTTCCCAAGGTGGATGGAGATTTGGAGAGCTGAACTGGGTGCTCACGGGCAGCGCGTTGAGTGGTATCTGAACCTGAGCTGGGATGCTATGCGGTATTCCCCCTCACCTACAACTCTCCCAAGGGTGTGCTCCATTGGGGCATGGGAGACAGGTTAGGTGGTGCAGGGCCATCGCATTGACACTACTCCCATTGTGGTAAGGCCACTCACTAGTTCTGCCTTGATCCTGATCACCTCCAGGACCGTGGGTCTCTGCAGACAGCATACCTCGAACATTTCCTTAATGATGACTTTTTTTTTTTTTTTTTTTGCATAGAGGGCGAACTGAGAGCTGAGAACTTTGGCACACAATCATATCTGGCTAGATGATTGATGAGGGTGATCTGCACTTTATTTAATTTTATAGTGACTTTCTCTTTATGGTACATGAAACTGGTTTCCATTTGTATAACTGACATAATCTCTTTCTAAAGCAAAAATTTTGAGGAGAAAAGTTATGGGATAAAAGATACTGAGTAGTGGCAGAGGAGCACCCAGGCTGAAGGATGTGTGTGAAAGGTCTCCTGCATGGTCTGCAGGCCACACTCAGATTTGACCTCGCTTTCTCTGAATGCCCATCACCCTACAGGCCGCAGGACCCCACCAGCCCTTCACCACAGCTGTCTGGCTTTGTGCTCCAGCAATTCCCTGCCTTTTTCCTTCATCTCCTGGGTAAATCACCGGCTCCTAAAGTGCAAAGACTGTGTTGCACTTCTGCATGCCCCTAGGCACCGAGCATACTGCTCCCTGGTTCTGGTGATTGATGGTCTCCAATCTTGTGGGCTATGAATTAACCACTTATTCACACATTTGAGAAAAAAAAAGGCCAACATAACTCAGAATTTTCATATTATAAGTATCTCTTGACATCCCAATCCTTCTGGGGCTGTGGTGGCCACAGCAGGGAGTGGGGATGTGTTTACCTCGGGCTGCTAAGGCTGGAGAACATAGGAGGGGATGCAAGCAGTAATGACCTTTCTTGAAAAAGTGAAGTGTGACCAGCTCTGGCAAAATATATACATATTTATATATTAGTTTCTTTGTGAAATAATAACCCAGTAGTGATAGTGATGACAAATTAGGAAATACTGAGGTTGTAAGTGGAAGACACAGACTGGTGCTGCCTTAGGACATAAAGACTCGGTTGTCAGATGCAGGCCTGATTCGGGTGGGGCTTGGTCCAGCACTGTAGATGATGTGACTGTGCACCTGATTCTCTCAGTCTTTCTCCATTCTGTCTTCCATGGCATTGCCCTCCACCTTAGTCTCCACAGGGAGGGATGGCTTTTCTTTCCAGAAGCCAAGGCAAATGTTGCCTGGCACATCACTGGCTCTGATGGGGTCCTGTGCCCATGCCTGAACAAATTCGAGTAAAAAAGACTGGAATTAAAGTTCTGAGCCTCCCCCCTACCCAGCTGTGTGACCTTTGGCAAGTCATTTCTCTTCCCTTCGTCTCATCTGTGCTGTGGGGATGATGACGGTATCCACTGGGTAGGGGTGTTGTGAGATCTAAATGAGAGAATGAAGGGAAGGCGTAAGTATGCCCCTAACATCTACTGTCAGGTCCTGAGACCACTACAGTGAACAGGGAGACCTGGTCAGTGCCTTCTAGCAATGTCATGGTTGTGGGGGGCAGACACTCACCGGATCATCCCAGAAATAGGCATTTTGTCACAATTCTGAAGAATGCTATAAAGGATCAGTCCTGGTCTTCCCAGCCTGAGAGGCCAGAAGAGCGGCCTTGTTCTGGGGCCCAAGGGAGGTCAGATGACTGTGAAGAGTAACGGATAGGCCAGCCTTTTCGCTGTCCCTGGGCTGTGCCACATTCACCCCACACATGGTTCTCTCTGTCTGGAGCTGGGCCGTCTTAGTCGACTTGGCTTCCTTCAGCCTCTTGGGCCTCGGCTAACCTCCCTCTACACTCTTCAAAATGGGGCCCCTGGCCCTGCCCTCCTTGTCACTGTCTAGCTCTCCCTTCATGCATTTTTCCTCATAGTCACTTGTCGTAACCCCCAGTCACACTAGTTAATTATTTGTGTTTTTATTGTTTATTGTCCTTCCCGCCAATAGCATGTGGGCATCAGAGAAGCATGCACCTTTCTCACGGTGCTAGCAGCGGCATGTGGGGTAGCGCCTGGCTCCTGACAGGGGCCCAATGGAAAGTCATTGAGTAAAGGAACACACTTAGAACCCTTTTAAATGTATTTTCACTGAGCTACTGGTTGACATCCCTGGAAACTAAGAGTTGAATCCTAAGGTTAAAAAAAAAAAAAAAGTCACGTTATTTCTCTTCCTTTCCCCTGATCCATCAGCACATTCGGGCAGGAGAGCTTGCTGCTCTCCACCTCTGGGAAGATATCAGGTCAAATCCTGCCCTCTGTGCATTTCTGAACTTGAGTTATGACTTCCAGACTCCACAGCATTGCTCTTTTGTTTAACTGGTGTCCTGCTGAGGGTCTTCTCTTGTCTTTTAGAAAGAAATCTTGTCTACACAAGAAAATGTGGAGCTCATTAAAAACCCAGATTGTGAAACTTCTTTCAGAAGGAAATGTGTCTGTGCTATATAACCCAAGAGGTTCTGAGGAATCTCTTCCTTGTTCTGTCTTCTGAAAGTTCTGGAATTGGGGAATCCTGTGGCCCCTTAGGACTCTGTCCTGCCTCTCCCCACTCCTTGACCAGTGCTCCTCCCTCACCCCTCTGTTTCTCCCCCGAGTCCGGACGGTCCCCAGGTGTGAGGGAGACCGAGATGAGGAGGAACAGTGAGCGACACACCCCAGAAGGTAGGCAAACCCCACAGATATTTTTCCTCTGACCCTGGAAACAAAAGCTTATGTATTTCCATGTAAGGGAATGAAGCTAGCTGTGTGAGGAAACCCTCCACAAACTTCAGTGACAATGAATCACCTGTGGTCTACAAATTCCTCTGATTTGATTCCCTCAGGTTCTGATGCTTTGTGACTTGTTTGGGACCTAAATTCCTATTCTAGTCAGTTTAGGCATATAGATTCTCAGGAGCAATGGGCCATCTTATACCTGTTGTAGGATTTCAGTCACTGCCTGTGGTAGGTTTTCATGGGCCCACTTCTTTACAGCTCCCTTACCAGGCCCTCGACCCCATAACCTGGCTGTGCCCCCCAAGGCCCAAGAGCATGGCCGCAGAAGTTGCTTTGGCCTCTGGGATGTCCTCAGATGCAGTATGGACAGAGACCTGAGAGGGGTTGGTGTGTTGGGTATTATCTCTCTGCGACCGTGGAAAGGACACACCTGATGACCTGGGGAGGATGAGAAATGGAGCCAAGCTGAGTCATTTCTTTGTCCCGCCCAAAGTCAACAAAGTCAACCCAGATCCCCAAACAGCCAGCTGAGTGCCAGCATGTCCAGCAAGGCCTCAGAGCTGCCTAGCCAGCAAATGCTCTCATTTCACTGTCCTTATGATCAGGGGGATGTTTGTGATACAGATAACAAATACACCGCCCCCCTCCCCCGCCAAAGACTTCTGATCTATCAGGAGAGAAAAGTATCTATACAACAACCACCACAACCACTACGACAGCTGGGTAACATTTATTCAGTGCGTGTTGATTTTGTGTTAGGCCAGCATGCAATATTTACCTACATTCTCTCATTTAACCCACACAGTGACCCTAGTAAGTAGTCTACCTACTACCATTACTACCATTATCCCCATTTCAAAGATTTAAAAAAAGTAAGGCTCAGAGAGGTGAAGTGACTTGGCCAAGATCACTCAGCTAGCAAGCGTTGGGGTAGTCAGGCTTTCTATCCAGGTCCATTTGGCTCCAAAGCCCATGAGTGTTACTGTTATGCTTTACTACAAGTCCACAGAGGCCATAAGCAGTTGTAAGGGGGTCAGAAGGTGTTTCCTTTAAACAAGCAAATTAGGTAGAACTTTCCAGAAGGGGCAGCATTTGGGTTCTGAAGTGGCTTTGGATAGGATTCATGCAGTGAGGTGGAGGGTGGAGGGAATGGAGGAGTGCCTTGATGCATATTTTTATTCTGCAAACAGATCAAGCTGGCATTTGATAGCTTCTGGAACCAAGTTTCCCAAATCCAGGGACTGGTTGCATTTGGTGGACACAGGAACTCACCAGGTTAAGAGCTTTAGCAGGATACAGTTTGTAAAAAATTTCTGTGATAAGAGTCAAGGCTACTTCACGGTGGCTAAAACCAGCAGGTGTGTTGTGGTGTGTTGACTTAACTTGCTCAAAAGCATCTCTGCCACGAATCTGCTAGGATGCCTGACATTCCCACCTTAGGGAGGCGCACAGGTGCCCAGTGAAAGTGCACATGTTGGAGATAAGTGGAGAGGGTGTGTGTGTCTGAGTGGCCTGGGTGGGAGCTCTGGGGGGGGGGGGGCGGTGGGAGCGGCTGGGACAGGTATGAGTTGGAGGCATCTGAAGAAAAACCTGAAATGCAGGCCCTGGAGTATAGGACAGAGATTCCTAAACTAAATCTGCCTCTGCCGAGGGCTGGTGCTGTTGAAGATGGAGTCCCTGTGCACCTCCCTCAGGAACTGGTCCGTCCGTGGTGCGTCACTCGGCCAGACAGCCGCGAGGCTCCGGGCTGGCATCCCATCTGATGGCCGTCTAACGTGCTGCTTGGAGGTTGGCACAACCCTTCCTCCCCTCCACACTGCACCGAATCTGCTGCCACAAGAAATGGTTTAGAAAGAGCACTCATGTCTTGCCTGCTAAAAGTGTGGAACCTCAGATCTTCTGGACAAGTTTTAAATATTTATCTTGGTAGCACTTCCCATCCCCTGACCAGGTCAACCGGCACGCCCGTCCTGCTGGTGCTCTTGAGACGACCACCAGCAGATGCATCCATCGCCAGCTGATACCATGACCCCTTACCTCTGCGCCAGCCACCGTCACAGTAAGTTGAGCTGGAACATCAGGATGCTTTTTCCTGTAAGTACCAGAAACCTCATTTGAACTGGCTCAAAGATGGGAATGTACTGGTGGATGGACGTGAAAAGTCCAGGGTGTCATGTTGGATCCAGGGGCTCAACGCTTAATCTCAGCTCCCTGCTCGTGTTTTCCACCTCGGTTCTTTCGGTGTTGGATGGATGTTTCCCTCCTGGTGACAAGATGGCTGCCAGCACCTGCAAGCTCCCCTCTGGTCCTCTCAACAGCTCCTTGGAAAGAATTCAGAAAAAAAAAAAAAAAAATTAAGAAAAAAAGGAAAGAATTCAGAGTCCCAGAACTGAATCTCATTGGCTCCCACGGGGCCAGGCCTGGCTCACAGCGCCTCACAGTTCCCAACCATTGTAGTCAAGGTTGTGTTAATTTCCTTCAGCTGCTACAATTAATTATGACACACTCAATGGCTTAAAACCACACAAATGTATTATAATTCTGGAGGTCTGCCTATCTTAAAAGTGATGCTCTGGTCAGTCCACAGACATAACCCTGGCCCTGGAGCCCCACACAAGCTACACAAACTGTGGGGAGAGGTGGTTTCTCAAGGGAAGATATAGTCCAGACCTGAAGGAACAGGATATGGAAGGGGTAGCCATGGAAAACACAGGAGGAACTCTGGAGTTCTTTTAAACAGTTTTTGCTAGGCTCATTGTTAGATTCTTTTTTTTTTCTTTTCTTTTCTTTTCTTTTTTTTTTTTTTTTTGAGGTGAGGGGGATCAAACCAATTTCTTTTAGCCCTTCAACACATGTAATTGGCAGGGCTGAAGTTTGGAATACATTGTGATAATTTTATTTCATTGGGAACTTTATATACAATTTATGTCACTCAAAGCAGGGAATTTGGAGCCTCATACCTCCTGCAGTGCATCTCACAATGAGCCTCATGCTGACGAGGAGGCGCACAACTAGGACTTGGATAACATAGAAAAGCACTTAATTATCTGGTTTCTGAGCAAGTCCAGGGTTCTGCTGGGTAGGTTGGGTGGGAGGAAGAAACTCCAGGACAATGGAATAGTATATAATGTATTATGTTACTCTCACTTAAATCCTCTAAATTTAAAAGAAAACAATCTTCAAAAGAGTCACAAAGCACATGAAGAGGCAACTTGAGGCGATGCTTATCCAGATACATCACAATATTCTTAGCGGTTGGATTTTGATTCAAAAGTGAAGTGAGAGGTACAGTCTCAAAGATACAGCCGCACATCTGCCAGCTTGGAAGAGGTGGCTGGAAAGTCCACAGAACGACCCTGCCACGCACTTGGCCAAGGCCCACGACCGGCCTGAGAAATCACTCCGCTGTGGGGTGCATTTGATGACAGAGGCAGCGAAAGGTGATCATGGAGGGTTGGCAGACCCTGGAGGAGGAGAGAAGCCACTCAGTGTCTGCTGCAGAGGAGACACGGTCCTTCAGGTGACCTTGCATCAGAAAGCGTGGGAACAGGAAGCTAGACAGATGGAGAGGTGAGCGCTCATCAGTGGTACACAGGAGAAAACAAGTATCATTACCGACCCCGGGTGTGCGTTTGGTTATGAACCCTGCCCCTGGAACTGGATAATACTGAATCTGAATCCTGGCTTTGTCACTTTAATAGCTGTGTGACCACGGACCAGTCATTGTGACCTTTTTGAGCCTCTAACCATTAACCTTTCTTCATCAGGAAAATGAGAGTAATGATAGCTCAGGGTTTTTTGAGTTGTCACAAGGGAAAAACCCTCACCATTGGCTCACGGTCGAATCAAGTGAACTGTTCCCTTTGCATGCTGTGTAGCCTGAAGCCCACAAGGGCTAGTACTGTTCTAGCCAGAATTTTTTTTTTTCCATTGCAAATGACAGAATCCCAAATAAGCTTAAACAAAAAAGAAATTATGAGCTATTACAAATGTAAAGTGTAGGGAAAGCATGGATTTCAGACCCAGATGGATTCAGGGGCTAGAAAGAGAACACCAACCCAGTCTCTCCAGCTCTTGAGTCCACTTTGCTCCATACTGGGTCCATTCTCGCAGGGTCTTTCTTCATGGTGGCAAGGTGGCTTACCAGTAGCTTCAGATACATTTCCTTTCTTCTCCACAGTCCCAGGGAATACATTCTCAAGCATTTTAGCTAAAGTTCTGAGACTGACTTGCTGGTCCAGCCTTGCCCAGCCCTGAACTGATGGCTGTAGCCAAACAGACAGGATCTCTGGATTGGCCAGATCTCAGTCACAAGTCACTACCTTCGAGTCCTAGACCCACTGACCATGTGGACAAAGGATGGGTGGGTCCTAAAAGAAGAACCAAAGTGCTGTGACCAAAAGGCAGGGAGGGGATGCTGGGTGGAAAAAGGTAACCAACATTTCCCACAGGAACCTTCAAAGTCATGGCTAAGGCATCAATCAATGCACCATTAAGTGGCCAAACAATCCAACAGAAACAGGACTCCCAGATCACTCCTGATTTTCTCAGGTCCTCCTTCCTCCACATACCAAACAGCTGGATCAAACCACAAGAGCCCAGAGAGAAAGCCCTTGGATTTCCCAAGGCAGCACCAATGATGTGGAGAGGGGCATTGTCCTGTGCCTTTTCCTTATTATAGGACAAGTGATTTGGATTTCCAGAGTTCCTCTGTACCTTCAATTTTACAAAATATATATATGTGTGTTTTATTAATTTCCACAGATTTTTTTAAGAGTAATTTTCAAGAATGATGAGATTTCCCCTTAACAGGGCAAGGAACAGTTCCCTGCTGTTGTCCACTGTTCTCTACGGATTTTGCGGTCAAAGTGCTCTGCTCCTCATCCTCCTTCCCCTGTCCTCCCTCCCCTTCTGGCTACCCCCACCCCTCCATCTTGTCCCTCCTCCTTGCCTAGTTTAATGAGATCTTTCCAGACTTCCATTATGAGCAAACCAGCTCTGGGATTTTGCTAAGTCTCCAAACCACCTATACAATGACTACTTCATATTTTAATTCAGGTTACTTTTTTAAATTAATTAATTAATTAATTAATAAGTTAATTTAGAAAGGACTTCTATTCACCATTACACATGGAAAACCAGTATCACTTGCCATAAATAAAAGATAAATGTAAAATTAAATGAAATACTGATGAATTATTGAAAACCACATCTGAAACTAGGGATGTACTATAGGTTGGCAAATTGAATTAAATTTTAAAAAATAATAAATTGGGTAGTAAACAAAAAAAAATTAAATGCAATTAAAACAATGTTACCAAATCCCAACTACTACAACAAGAACAACCAGATTCAATACTGGGTGAAGAACTTGAATAGACATTTCTCAGAGTAAGACATACAAAAGGCCAATAGACACATGAAGAGATGTTGGACATCATTAATCATTTGGGAAATGCAAACCAAAACTACAATGAGATACCACCTCACCTCATGCTCATTAGGATAGCTACTATCAAAAATCAGAAAAATTTAAAAAATAAGTTCTGGTGAGAATATGGGGAAAAAGGAACCCATATGCACTGTTGGCAGGAATGCAAAATGGGACCTCTGTGGTAAACGGTATGGAGGTTGCTGCAAAAATCAAAGCCAGAGTCACCATGTCATCCAGTAACTCCAGCCCGAAAGGATTGAAAGAAGGCTCTGGAAGAGTATTCACACCGTCGTGTTCATAGCTGCATTCTTCACAACAGCTAAAACATGGAAGCCACCCAGCATCTGTCAGTGGATGGTAAAAGCCAAGTGTGGTCTATACCTACAAGGGAACACTATTCGGCCTTAAAAGGGAAGGACATTCTGACACCTGTCACAACCAGGGTGAACCTTGAGGACATCATGCTCAGTGAAATAAGCCAGACACAAAAGGCTTGTCCTGCTGCAGGGAGGGGGAGACGGGGAATCGGTGTTTTCAGAGGGATAGAGTTTCAGTTTTATAAGATGAAAGAGATGTCTATGGAGAAGGGTCGTGGTGGTGGCTGCACAGCGATGTGAATATATTTAATATCCCTGAGCTGTGCACTGAAAATGCTAAAGAGGGTAAATTTTATGGAATACATATTTTACCACAATGTAAAGAGAGAGAGAGAGAGAGAGTAAGAAATCCTGTCTGACCCCGATGTTTCTATCAGCAATGGCCACAATAGCCAAACTGTGGAAGGAGCCTCGGTGTCCATCGAAAGATGATGGATAAAGAAGATGTGGTTTATGTATCCAATGGAATATTACTCAGCAATTAGAAACGACAAATACCCACCATTTGCTTCAAAGTGGATGGAACTGGAGGGTATTATGCTGAGTGAAGTAAGTCAATCGGAGAAGGACAAACAGTGTATGTTCTCATTCATTTGGGGAATATGAATAATAGTGCAAGGGAATAGAAAGGAAGGGAGAAGAAATGTTGGGAAATATCAGGAAGGGAGACAGAACATAAAGACTCCTAACTCGGGGAAACGAACTAGGGGTGGTGGAAGGGGAGGAGGGCGGGTGTTGGAGGGGAATGGGTGACGGGCACTGAGGCGGACACTTGACGGGATGAGCACTGGGTGTTTTTCTGTATGTTGGTAAATTGAACACCAATAAAAATTAATTAAAAAAAAACAAAAAAACTAAGCTCTAACCCACCTAGGGGTCCAAGTCCCTGCTCTGCTATGCTGGGTATACTTGGACCCAAGCTGGAGCTTATAAATAAACCCTCCTGTGTTTGCAAAAAAAAAAAAAAAAAAAAAAAGAAATCCTGTCTGGATTCTGTGTCCTGCCCGAGGTCTCCAAGCCTGTGGCCTCTGTCTCTCAGCACGAAAAGGAAGATTATATGAGACATTCTTGATGGAGGCGTTCTCCCGGGAGTGGTCAGAAGCCAGAGGAAGAGCGGAAAAGGGGAGAACATTCTCACAGGAGAGCGGGTGTTGCTGAATGTCAGGTGAGTACCCTCTCCAGTCATGGGGTTCAGGGGGCTGACCTGGTTGAAGACCAGTTAAAATTCTGCCCCCACCGACCGTCCACCTGGCTGTCAACTCTTGTCTCAGCTCTGCGTGGTGTCTTCTGGTCTCAGCAGCCTATATCCTTGGTTCTCTGGCCCAGGCTCCCTGCTGTCACCTAGATTAGAAGACCCCAAGAGGTGGGCCAGTGCCAGGCTGGTCTCCTGCAGCACAGGTGCCTCCCAAAGTGCTCACCCAGGTGTGTGCTGGTTTTGTCCAAGCCGCGGAAGGCAACGGACTCGGGGAGTGTCCCAGTAGCTCTGACACCTCCTGCGCCTGGGCACACCCAAAGACCACCTCCTACCCCTTTCTCTTTTTAGCTCATTAGTTGATTTTTCTCTTTTTCCAGCCATCCCTCAGTCCAAGACATTTTATTTTGTAGGTGATTGATAATTCTAAGGGAAGGGATAATGATGAAGTGATCCAAGTTTGTAGCCCAGCAGGAACAGAAGATAATCCTAGCCTTGGGTTTTTCTAATTTTCAAAGCATGGAGCACCAAAACGAAGCCGAGCCCTCTACAGAGCTTGTCCTGCTTGGTGACAAATCACCCTAAAGGATACTGTCTTCCACATCCCACTCCTCTCCTTGACTTGGACTCAAGGACTGGGCAGGATGGAAGGGGTGGAGTGGGCTGGAGAAACTTCCCCATCGGCCTGGTTCTGGGGACTTGCCTGCTTTTTTCCTCACACGGCGTGGTAATGAATTACCCAGCATTGACTGCTGCAAATGACCCTCTGTGGTGCTCCTGGGTTCTGTGGGCCACAGGGGAGGGGGCCAGCCTGTCCTCAGTGGGAAGTCTCGAGGCTGGGGCTCCAGTCACCTCTGGGCTCACCTCACGTGTCTGTGGTCGGCACTGCCTTTGCTGTGAGGCCTCAGGTTCTCTCCCTGTGATGGCTGCACATAGGCTCACTCAGGCTTTCTCCTAGCATGGTGGCTGTGTTCAAAGGACCAGTGTCCCGAGGGAGGGAGAGGGAGCCAGGTGGAGGTTGTGGCACCTTTATAACTTCTGCTGCTTTCTGTGGGACGAGACAATGGGGGGAGCATCAAAGGATTTGGGGACCTGTGTTAAGGTGACCACAGTGCCCTGAGACTTGCGCAACTCCAGGGCTGCAGGTCTGTTTTCCACCCTCAGTGTGGCGTGGCCTGGCCTGGGACCTGGCCATGCCTGAGGTTCCCTAGGAAAGCCAACTCCAATCCAGCACAAGTGGACGGGCTTGGCAGTGGCCCTGTGGGGACTGCCCAGTGCCATCTGGAGCAGGGCCTCTGTGTATTGTCCACCCTTCTGGTCAGAGAGCTCTGGTAAGGGCGGGGCTCTGAGGCTTTCCAGGTATTCTCAGAGGTCAGCAGTCCAGGGCCAAATCATTTGTTCATTCATCCGCTCACCCACAAATCTTCCTGGAGTGCTTCCTGCGTGCCCAGGCACCATTCACAGCTCAGATGGTATTGGTCACCACAAAATAAGGCAACCCTTGTCTTCTGTGCTGCTCAGGGCAGAGGACAAGACTCAGGTGAGCCTCCACACATCACAGTTGGACACTTGGAAAGCCTTGAAGGGAACGGGGCCGGGGGAGAGACTTACTGAAGCCCCTCTTCTGTGCAGGGGGCCCAGACCGCCAACCTGCTTCTGGCTTGACTTTGCTCCCCTGCCACTGCCCACACCCACTGGCTCTGAGCTCCTGGGAGAGGCAGGGAGACACTGCCCGTGCCCGTGAGTCACGAGTGTAAAGTACGCCCAGGGCCTTGGCAGGACGGTCTGTGCAAGGGCAAGGTGTCATTAGGCGAACATTGAGAAATGTTGCTTTCCCATGGCCCCTGAGATAAAAGCCCGCAGCCTCCCGAAGCAGCCTGTTACCGCTGGCGTGGCTGTGGGTGGGAGCTGCAGGTCCAGGGGCAGCGAGGCGGCCGCGTGAGAGTGGGAGCGCGCGTGTGCGTGTGCACACGTGTGCATGAGTGTGAGTGTGCGCGCGCCTGGCCTCGGCACGGCCGCCCCCGCCCTCGCCCTCGGCGCCCACCGCGCCCGCCGCCCCCGCGCGCCGCCCCCGCTCCCCCCCAGCGCGGGGAGGCGACCCCCGGCGCGCCCCGGGTTCAAAGGCCCCGCGCGGCGGCCCCAGCCCCTCCGGGGGGCGGGGAGCGAGGGGGTGGTGCGGGCGCCAGAAAAGCCCGAGCCCACAGCCGGCCCGCGCAGGGATGGGCAGCGCGCGCTCAAGAGTGTGACCGCGGCCGGGACGCAGCGAGCGAGCGCCGGGCTCCGACCCCGCAGCCGCAGCCGCAGCCGCAGCCGGAGGGCGAGGCCGCTGGGCCGGCCCGGAGCCTTCTCTCGGCCACAGGCGTCCGCGCTCCCGGCCCGGTGCCCCGCGCCCCACCGGGGTTCATGGAGCCGGGGCTGTGGCTCCTCTTCGGGCTCACGGTGACCTCCGCCGCAGGTAAGCGGGCGGGCGGGGCGGCGCACACAAAAGGACCCGGGCCGGGGGCGCGGGGAAGGATGGATGCGTCTTGGGAGCAGCGCGGCCCGGGCTCGCCACCCCCGGAGGCGCCTGGGGGCGGGCCGAGGGGCCGGCGGGAGCGCGACTGCCGGGGGGCTCCGGAGGCTGCAGCCCACCGGCAAGCCAGGGATGCTGCCCGCCCTGGTGGCCGCGGTGAAGGTTTCAGACAGTTGGGAGCTTTTCAAAAAAGTTTGCCAGCTCTTCCGAAACCGTGCGAAAATGATCGCGAAGTTTTCAACGGGGGCGAGTACCTTGCAGACTTTGCAGAAAGTGAAAATAGCTCGCAGGCTTTCCACCAAGTATGCACGTAACTTGTAAACTCTTGGAAAACTGTGCAGATTTTTCAGAATGTGTGGCAGAGCTTGCAGATGTTACAGAAAGTGCAACTGGCCCGCAAACTTTGCAGAAAGTTTGGTTGTCCCCTCCCCCCCCGGGTTTTTGGGTAAGGTGGTGGTGGTGTGTGTGTGGGGGGGGGGGTCTGCACACCCAGGAGCTCAGGAGCCTCTCAATCTGCCTCCTGCAGGATTGGTACCTTGCCCCCAGCCTGGGGACGCTGGCAAAAGCGGCGTGCCCGGGACCCCCCCTACAGCCAGATCTGAGGGGGACATCCAGGAGCCTGTGGCCATGACCACAGTGCAAGGTCCAAGTCCCAGAAGCCCCGAGCAGGAGCAAGAACCAGGTCGGTATGGGGAGCAGGCATCCAAGGGGGGTCCTGTGCACCACCGCGCGAGGCGCTGTACCTGCTTCACATACAAGGACAAGGAGTGTGTCTACTATTGCCACCTGGACATCATCTGGATCAACACTCCTGAGTGAGTCAGCCTAGCCCTGGGTGGTGGGAAGTGATTGGGAGGGCCGGCCCACATCTTCGCTCCTGGAGGTCCTCATCCCACCCCTGCCAGGTCAGCCCGGAGCCAACCCTGGCACAGCCTCCAGCTCTTGCTGGGGCCTCCTGCCAGCTCAGGCCTGGTCTGCAGGTCAGGGGTGTGGCTCCCAGCCCCTCTGAGGGCCTGGCCTGGGAGAAACCCAATCTCAGAGTTTCTGATCCGGTGGAAGGGGGAGCCCTCCCTCTGAGACAAATGAGCTGGCCAGAGGGATTAGACACCTGAGAAGTCCTTCTTGGATGGAGGAAAGTTATCTCCTGCCCCAGGGGCTGAATGGGCCCCCTGCCCTCGACCCTACCAGGCTTCAAGGAGTTTCAAATTCCTTGAAAGCAGCCTGCTCTCCAAAGAGTGCAGGGGTGGGCTTGGCAGGGCCTGGTGGAACCTTCCCAGGAAATGTGAAGTCCCACAGGGTACCAGGCTCCTATCCTCCCAGGGCTGGAGTGCTGACTGGTCCTGCCACCGGGCTGACCCCTGTCACCCATGTTGCCCACTGCCGCCCACTGCCACCTGATTGCCACAGACGGTCTCTCCTCCTCCCTTCCAGCCCCTGAGAACTCTTACTGTGGGACCAAGGCCAGTGCCACCTGGAGTCCTGGGGTCTGCCTCGCTGTAAAGTCAACCTTCTTCCAATACCATGGGGTCGAGAGCGCTTGGTGGTGGGAGGATTTGACAGTGTCCCCCATTCACTTACTCCATCTGGGAACCTTCCTCTGCAGAAACATCACCTTACAAACAGGAAAGAGGGCTTGACCTTGCTCTGGTTACCTGCCTTCTGGGCTTTGCTATCCTGAACTCTAAAATCTGGGACTTGGACCAGATGTCTCCATGTTCCATTTCCCAGGTGTTCCTGGGACCTCGTGGGACTCCTGCTGGTGCCCTACTAGGGATTCTTATGGAGGAGCTTTCCCTAGGAATGGCAGCTTTGCTGTTATGTTTGGAGCCACCTTGATTCATGTCCCCATGGCTTCCTTCACCTTCAAACCTCTGAGCACAGTGGGTGACAGCTTTGACAGGCTCCCTTACCCACCTTGTTTCATGAACACCTGCAGAATGAGGGGCCAAGGAGGGTATCCCTGAAGGGTCAAGTAGCTTTCAGACCAGGTGACAGCATCTCGAAGCGCATCTGGGATAGATTTGGAAAGTGACCCAATTACACCAGAATGGCAGACAGGGCTGGCTTCACTAAACCACCTTGACACTTGCTCAGGGTCCAGGCTCAGAGGGACTCATGCTCAGTTTAACACTATCCTGGAATTCTTAACTCTTTTTGAACCAGAGGCTCCAGTTTGCATGTCCACGCAGAGTCAGCCCAGGGCCAAGAGGATGCAGCCTCACCTTTGTGAGGAAGAAGAGTGTGATGTGCAGTGGGGGTGGGGCTCCTTCTATTCTCAGATAATGCCCAGAGTCTCCTCTTCTTGCAGCCTCCATCACCCTGACACCTGTCCTTTCTGATTCCTACCCCCCTGGCCTTGTGGTCTGACCAAACTATCTTCTCAGAATCCAGGATGCAGGGATTGAGTCTCACCTTTGCTAGAGTCCCAAGGTGTCAATGCAGAAGGAGAAAGGAAAGCCAACTGAATTAGGGGCGGGGGGCTGGGGCAGAGGAGAGAAGAGAGGAGGAAGGAGAGGGTTTGGAGTCTACTTCCATACTCTGCTTGTTGCCAGGCTCCTGGCACCAGCTGGAGGACTGACTGCTTGCCATGTGCCTGAGAGGCTCAGCAAATGCCCTCTGATCTGTTGAAGCCCTAGCTCGTAATTCCAAGTTGTCTTATATGAATCCACGGACCTTTGACTTTTTCTAGGGCAGCCAACTTGCTGACATCCCCCTCACAGTTAGATTGACCTCCTCCCCTCCTTCCTGACCCTGATTCATTGTAGACACTAGGAAAGAAGGATTAAATATGGTGTTGAGAGTTCTGTGTGCAACAAAAATGACAACAGCCAGATGAACATTTTGAAGTTAGACAAGCAAAATAGTTTTTATAAGGAAGGTTTTTCCAGATGCTCTTTCTCTTTTCTTCCTCCCTCCCACCCCCTGCCCCATGGTTGCCTCCCTCCTTCCCTTTCTTCCTTTCCTTCCAAAACTCGATAGATTCATAGACAGATCCATTTGCTATCTTTAAACATCTTGGACAAGATTGTAATGTGAGAAAATGGGCTCTAGGGACGGAGAATGTGGGCCTTTGGAGAAATGGCAGGATGAAACATCGCTGAATTGGGCTGAAAGTGGAGAGTAACGAGCTCTTTTCTGGGTTCCCGTCTGTTTCCCTACCCACTCCCTGTTGCAGACCCTCCTGGTCTGTGGAGACTTCTCGAGCGTGTAATGTGCATCCAGGCCCTGCCGCTGGCCTGGATAGACCCCACAGTCCTCCTCTGCCTGGGAAGGACACCTGCAGGGTTGCAGGTCACTTGCACTGCATGTAAGGACCTGCAAGCTGCAGGTGGGACATGCAAAGTACTGCCGAGACTCTTTATGCATCTTCTGTGGAAGGTCAATATCCAGTGAGGGCCTGAGAGACCAGGGACTCCTGAAGTGTCTTGTGGGTGTAAGAGCTGAGGTCACTGGCTCTCTCTCACCCCCCTACGTGCTTACTTCTTCCAGACCTCAGCTTGGTCAGCCGTCTCTGCACACATCCCGTGTTCAATAATGCTGGTTGGCTTTTGGTTAAGCCCTGCTGCCTGGAGGTTCGTCCTTTTCCTCAGTGTCACTGAGGTTCTGATCTGCATGCTTTCTCTCAGGAATGAGGCTTCTTGTTCCAGAGTGTGTGGATGCTAACCAGAGGCCCATACAGCCCGGCAGACACATGTGGGAAAGTGCATTTTTTGAGGGGTGTTGCCCGTAACTTCTGCTGTAGCCTCCAGGAAGTCTGTGGCCCCAAAGAGGAACCAAATGTGTCTTGGACGGCTTGCACTTCCTAGGCCTGTGGAGGCGGCTGAGGCCACAGCTGGTCCGTGGCACCGTGTGGGTTTCATGACTTTCTTTAGCCATGTTAGGGAGCTCTCCCTCTCCCCCACAAGCAATCCCACCACTGCCAACAAAAACAGAAACAAAACTCCAAATCAGAGAAACACAACCCATCTTATGATTGTGGAGAGTTTGCCAAGAATAAGATAACTAGGGAGAAGTAGTGAACAAGTAGTCCACGTGCTTACATGCTTGTACACCTGGGGCTGTTCGCCATGATGCTTGAACACCAGGAGTGTCCTAGGACACAGTGTGGGATTGTATTAGTCGGGTTCTCCGGAGAGACAGAACTCACAGGATGGCGTATGTGTGCATGTGTGTGTGCAGACATGCCTGTATAAATATGCACACACATGTACACATACAGCAGGTGATGTTGCAGCCTCAACTCTGGAGGCAGAACTCCTCCCTCTTCAGGCACCACCGGGTTTTTCCATGAAAGCCTTTGACTGATTAGACAAGGCCCATCCACCTCCTGGAGGATAATCTGCTTTACCCTAAGTCTACTGATTTAAATGTTAATCACATCTAAAAAAAAAACAAACAAACAAACAAAAAAACTTCTCAGCAACGTCTAGATTGGCATTTGACCAAATATTTGGCTCTGGTGGCCCAGCTAAATTGACACATAAAATTAATCCCTCTCTTCCCACCACCATCCACCTGGCTGGGGAGTGAGCCATCCATCAAATGGCCGGTGGAGCTGCAGGATACCCAGCAAGGAGCTCCTCTGTGTTCCTTCCACTTTGTTCCGGGAACTGAGAGAACCTGCCATCTGCTAATCCAGCCAAGCACATAATGAGGGAGAGGCATTGTGTACTGTGATGGTGACCATGTTTTCCAAACAAAACTCCAAGCCATGTGATCTCATGACCAGGAGGAATGTATTTATGAAAAGAATGGTGTGCATGTTTGGGGTCTCAACTGTGGTGGAAAATCTAGACTCTATAACCCCTACTCGTGAGAAGGCGCCAGACCCAGGCACTCTGCTCTGTGTCCTGGCTGACTAGCTGTGTCACCTGGGTGTGTGGGGCCTTCTCTCAATGTCCCCTGGGTGAGACTCCAATGCCAGTCTGACTCTGGGATAGTGATCTCACAAGATGACCAACCTGCCACCCTGGCTTCTTCAAAGCATGCCTCACTGACTCAGTCCAGCAAGAATGACATTTGTTTTGGGTTCTTTTACTCCCCAAAGAAGTAGAGTAAAAAAAGAAAAGAAGAAAAGAAAAGAAAAGGGTAATTAAAAAAACATTGAAACTTGTATTTTAATGTATTTTGCCACAAAAGGCAGCAATACCACAGATTCATCTCTGCCCCTGTCTTATTCAAGAAAGTCATGTTCACATTTCCAAGAAGAGGCATTCCAAATGTTAGAACGTTCCAGTGAAATGGATGGATCCAGAACCCCAGCCTCCTGCTGATGCAAGGCCAGCTGTCTCCCCTCTGTGTGATTCCCCCGACCCATGACCCATGCTGGAGATGCAGCTGTTCAGGCATGGAGACAAACTCTTCCTGGCCCTCTTGATAATCACAGTGCTGAGGAGGAGGAGGAGGAGGAGGAGGAGGAGGAGGAGGAGGAGGAGGAGGAGGATGGCCAACGTTGACACAGAATGAGGATGTGTGAGGAGGACACCAGAAAGGAGATGGGACATGGAATCTATGAACACTCAATATAGTGAAGACATGACCATCAGGATAGCTGTGCCACCTGGGGACTGTAAACCCTGTTGGGGGTGGTGGCCATGGCCCATCCTGCCTGCCGTACCCCATTCTGTGGTTGGAGGGTGCCAGTGAGTACAAGGTTCTTTCTCTGGCACAGTGGAGGTCACCTCCATGGACCATCCATCCTGGGTCTTGCCCCAGCTCCTGAGTCGGAGCTGCACTGAGCGAGCTGCACCCTCGATGGCCAGGTAGGCGGTCTATTAGCATTCCATTAGAATAAGGTGTATGGACCTGGGGTAAAGGTGTGCCTGGCTGCCTCTGCTGCCGATAAGTAGCCTGATAAGGACGCTGGCCAAAGGTTGTTCCAGGCTCAGTGAGACTTGGTCCCGCCCTTTCTACCTCTCCTGTTTTCTATTGCTTCCCTCTACCCTGGGCAAATCACTGGAATGTTTGGGGCTTGGTGTCCTCTGGAGGCGCTGACCAGAGGCTCCCTCCGTTAGTGGGGCGGTGTGAGCGGCCACTGGGCTCTGGCCTTTCGGGATGATTTCACTGATGAGTTTAGAACCGGTTTGTTAAGTGCCTCCTGGTGAAGTCCTGGTGAGGGGTCTGTCTACATGCTCCTGTGCTCCCCGGAGCAAACATGGAGCCTTGGGGTTTGTGGACAGAGGACCCTGCCCAGGGCCTGGAAGGCACCACCGGGAAGCGATTCCTGGAGACACTCTGCACACTGGTTTACAGAGAACCACTCTTGGTGCGCCAGTGAGCAGGACCCGTGAGAGAAGCTGCTGTTGGCCAGACTGGACGTGAGTTTGGACGTGGGGTTCTGACCCATGATGGTTTTGCTTGACTTTGTATGAGTTTGTCTCCCCGTGTAACCATTTCTGCATCCTTTGAAATCTCGTAAATGTTTAGATCCTGGTTTTGAGTCCAAGTTGTGTATCTCTGAGGAGGCAAGATAGGTCTTTAGAAGTAGAGGGCCCTGGGGCTAAGTCTCAGTTTGTGGAAGAGGCTGGTGCACACCAGACAAGCCCACCATAGGGGTCACAGAGACTGAGATCCCCCTTCTGTGCCCCAGGGGAGGTGTGAGCAGGCTAAGGTGGTGGGAGCAGAGATGGGGTAGGCCTAAACACCGCCGAACCCCACGACGAGGGAGTGACTTGAGGCGAGGGGCAATTTGCTTTGTAGCAAGAAGGTTTGGAACGAAGGGCTTGACCTGGTGTGACCCTGGGGGGAGAATTTGGGTTTCTGCTAGATGAAAGGGACCTCACAGCTGGGAACTTGGCCTTAAATCTGAAGGCAGGTGAAAGGCTCTGACATCTCTGGTGTGGTTTATTCCTGCAAGAATTTAAAACAAAGGAAGCTGGGAGCAAACAGCGCTTTCCTCCAGGAGGCCCTGCGGCTGTGCTGGAGGCCAGCCCCACTCTCTGCTCCAGCGCCCTGGCTGGCCCCGACCCCCAGCACCTCCACGCACCTTTCATACCTCTAGGCAGCCCTGGGAAGGAAAGCACTGCTTAGCCTGCCACATTGAGGAGGTGGCCGGCTCTCATTCTGTGTCTTGTTTCTGATAGAAACAAAGTTCCTTCGAATTGAATGTGCACATACTTTCCCCTACGTGGGATAGGAGCCTGTCTTACTGCGAAGGAAGAGCTGCTCGTCCAGACACAGTTTGGGGTGCGTCTAAACCCCTGTGTCCCCAGCAAGTGCGGCTCAAATGGACTGACAGCAGAAAAGGGTATCCAGTTGCCCTTCTCAGCTGCGCCAGCTGGGAGCCTTGGGACGCCAGAGCTTTTGGAGAACTTGTCTGAAGGCTGAGAGGCATAGGCCTTCTCTTCTTTTACAGCCTGCTCAGGGCTGACTTAGCAGGATGACTCAGTGGCCAGTAAGCCCTGTGTCCTGGCCCAGTAACGTCAAAAATGAAACAGATTCATTTCGGGAGGCCATAAGAGGCAAGGAAGCCCAAAGTGACAATGGCACAAATGGCCCTGTTCTGCCTATGACTTGGGAAGTGTACAAGTTCTGCCAAAAGTCGGAAGCAGGTCAGCGAGAAATCAGAGATGTGTGTATCTTTCCTGGACTGTTTTCCATGGGTTTCTTGCAGGGTGGAGGCTGGGGTGAGGCCAGGGACACACTCCCTCAAGGGTGGTCTTCAGGGATGTGCCCAAGAGTCTGTAGTAAACATAAATGGGATATTAAGGCAATGTTTAAAAAAAATTAAAGCAGAAAGTTCATCATTAACAAAATACCAACATTTGTAGTATATGATCCCACACCATGCATGCCTGGCTTGCCTCCCTCACCTTGCCCGGATCCCAACATTGGGTTCTCGTTTGGGGGTAAAGCCTGTATCCCTGCAGGGACTCAACTATTGTTAGTTTGAGGCGAGTGACCAATGCATCAGAGCTCCCTGAAGGACACGACCCAAGGACACAAACAACTAGATTAGGAGGAAAAGCAGTCTTTGTTACAGTCGCGCTGGCGAGTGGGTCTTTGTTCAGTAGCATTTTCCAGCCTTACAGTGAAATCTCTTCAAAATTAGCAAGGGTGTCTTCTCTGGCTTACTGTGGATTATTTAAAGGATGTATGATGGTGTCTGTATTTTCTTTTTTTATCCTCCTGCAAATACCGCCACCCCCCATCCTTAAAAAAAGTACCTGCTCCTTATTTTACCGCCACTCTTTCCACGGCTGGGAACTATTTTGAGCCACATCTGTCTGCAGCTTTGCATAAACTTCTAATGAGGCCGTGCCAGACAGACATAGAATTGCCTACATTCGACCTGGAATCCGTTAGGGTCACGGGGGGCTGGGGGAGAAACTCCAGCCTTCCCCCCATGCACGCATTTGGGCCGCGCCAGATGGAGGGAAACCAGCTAATCTGTAGGATTTCGTAGACGCTTTCATTCCCCACATAGTGGTGGCGTTTGTTTCCCTAACTTCCTTTTTGAGCCGTAGCTCCTGGCGATCTCACACCACACTGCAAGCAAGGAGCTTTTTTCTGTTCCTCTTTCCTTTGACCCCTCGTGCCTCCGTGTCTCCTTTAGTGGGCGTGTGGCGGTGTTTTCGGGAGGGATATGCCTGTGTTCTAGGGAGCTGGTGGCCTGAAAAGGCCAACAGACTCTGAAAAAGTCTGTGGCTTTGGCGTTATTTTTAAGCTTGTTTATATGGTAGTGGGACATAACAGTATAGGCGGAAGCGTTACATGTACAGGTGTTGAGCCCTGGAGCCTCTTGGCTTAGGGGGCAGGGACCCCGCATTTAGCTGTGGTTTTATTATTGGAGTGAAGCATCATGCCAGCTCCGGCAGCCATGCTGTTTGGAGACCGAGGGACGCAGGTGTTGGAGAGTCTCTAGGTAGAACGTGGAGCTGGATGGACATTTCAGAGACCCAGTGGCCCTTTCCTTTCTCAGGCCCGGAGGGAAGGTGGTCACTGGGGACCCTCACCGAGCTAGTGTTCTGTTTGGACCAGAAATGCGGGTCTTCCTAGTGAAGCCACTCGTGTCACTTCTGGTGTCTCGATCATTTGTGCAACCTGGTTTCTCCCTCATGCCAGTGGTGTGGCCGGCAGGAGCTTCCAGTACCTCCCTCTCCATCTCGAGATGTCTTGTCTCTGGGAAAAAACCCTCTAAGGTGGGCCAGTTGAGGGCAACAGTAGAAATCCAAGAAATCAGCCAAGAAACCAGTACATGTGGGAGATGGGATGTGGGCCAGAAGTAACAGGTAATTTAGACCTCACTCCTTCCTTCCCTCATTCATACAACACACAGTGATTGCTGAGATACTGAGGTATTTCTGAGCACGGCTCTGAGCCATACACTGCCTCCACTGCCCTGGGTGCAGAAGGGAACAAGGCAGAAAGGGTCAGTGGCTCCAGGGGGAAAGGTCTGGTGTTGCCAACCCCAGGGGACAAGAAGCAAGCCACAGTACATTAGAGTTGTGGAATCGACCCTCATTCTTGGCTCTGATTGGTGGGGGTCAATGCTCAACAGACTCTGAACATGCCTATGATTCCAGTGATATTCCCAAACAGTTCAGTCCTGGATGAACCCAAACGTCCCCCCTCCCCAGCCTTTGGTAGGGTAGCATCCTAAAAAAAACAAAAAAAATTAACTGCCAACACACAACACATTGCTCACTTTTGATGTTTTCAAATACTGTAGGCTCACTGGCTGTTTGGGGGGCTGCAGGAGGAGGACTTTCCACACGGGCTGGTGGTGGGGCAGGCAATCTCTGTCTTGGGGTCTTCCAACTTTAAGACGCGAGGATCTTCTGCAGTGGAGGCAAAGCTACAAATTGCCAATTCACTTTACATTGTTTGTGAGCACAGGGCCTCTGTAGTCGTCTTTAGAACCAGAAAGCATGTGTGTGTTTTCTGCTTGTATAACAAGGTCGCTGAGGAGCTGTATTTCCTGGCCTGTTTTCTTTCCTGGAGACTGGAAGGGCCCCCTGTGGGTTGTCTGGCATGAGGCCTGGCCCGCAGCAGACTTGCACAAGCGTTTGAGGAGTGGACAAGGACTAGTTCGCTGGAGGGTGAACCTTCTGAGGTGGTCAGCCGACAGTCTGGGGCTGGGCTCTGAGCATCTTGAAACGGAGGAGAGTGAGTGGTATGCTTGCTCTCACCTGCCCAAAGGACAATAGGAGCCAAAGCAAACATTTTATAGGAGAAAGGACTGGGAAGAAAGGACTCCAGCCAGCTTGGTTTGCTGGGTTTTGTCCTGATTTTGAACCCACTCTTTTGTGTTTTGTGGCAATGAAGAAAATCTCTGCTTGTCCCCAGCAACTGGGGACTCTCTGGGTCTTCCTATTAAATCTGAGAGATCATGGTCACTTCCGTCTCAAGAAAATGAGTTCTGGATCAGCTAGCCATCGCTGGTCACAAGCCATGGAAAACCTAGTCTAGCTAACATGATGCCAGAGATGTTTGTGGAGAGGACACAGACAGGAAGAAGCAGTGCCAGCAGTGGGAGAGGGACTGGGACCAAGGGCCCCCAGGGCACAGACGCATGGACACCGCAGGGCGGGGAGCAGCTCCAGGGTACTTTCGGAGATTGAGTTGCCCTCATCAGGCGTCTTGGGAGAGACAGGGTCTCATGTGCCCAAGTGTGGTCACCTTATGAATCCTTAGACAGGGGCAGGTGAGGGACATTGACGGAGGGTCTCACGGAGACCTCACACAGTGGGGAGGGATCACCCACCCCCACCCCAGGAAAGAGAAGCGCTTGGATTCCGGGAGATGAGGCAGCCAAGCTTGGCCTTGGGCTCTAGAGAATTCCGGGCTATCAAGTCCTCTGACAGGGGTGTTCCCATCTCCTCACCTTTGTGCTTAGCAGGTACTCTGGGTGCTCGTGGAAGTGAATGGCCACATCCTGTAGTGAGTGAGCCTCCTGTCGTGTGAGTCAGAGCAGAGCACTTACCTAGCGCCTCTTTCTGGCTAAGGTGACCGAGGCAGGGAGTGAAGGTGAGCCACACTTTCTTCCTTGCCCAAGAGGAAAATTCTTAGCCTGGATGAGCTGGTCAGTGATGCCTGCTGCTGAAGGAGCAGACTTTTTAATAAAGTCTGAAATGGAGCCGTTGTTGGAGAGCATGCTGGGCTTGAGAAGTTCTCAGGGGAGCGGTCACAGGTATCCAATGGCTGCAGGTGCTGGCCTGCCAGTGGGTGGTCGTTCGTGTCCCAGTCCGGGGGCGGGGCGGGTCTGCGGATCACGCCCTCTGTTCGGTAAGGCCCCAGGGCCACAGGTGAAACTGCCTTTGCTTCCCATTTCAGCAGGGGAGTGTGAACAAAGGGAATAGGTCATCAAGTTGACTTTCTGACCAAAATGAGACAATCTATTTTTTGCGGAGATGCTCAGAGGGAACACGGACTTTTAAAATTGTGAGCAACTGTAGTTATAAAAATTATATCAGGTCCTGATTTTGTCACTCTGTCCTATGACCTGTGTGGCTTTGCTCTATGAGACAAGCCGCCAGACTGGGTGGTCGGGTCAACTCAGATGCCCCCTGAAGGTCAGGCAGAGAATAAAAGTGAGCAAAGCAGGGAAGGTATAGAAGCACGGGAGTGGCAGGGACTGGGGCAGAATGGAGCCTTTCTGCCCCATCTCTGACTTTGTGGCTCAGCTCCAGACGATCATTGTCATGGTGGAGAGCGGGGTTGGCGTTAGTATAGCTTCTAGTTATTCAGGAGAAGCTGAGAGTTGGGATATTCATGTAAAATTTTCAAATTAAAAGAAAAAAACCAACCATCTGTTGATTGGTTGAAACCCATAAAATGCTAATTTGCTAACCCTTATAGTAGATGAAAGCTGTGTGGGTATGTAGGGTCACTTGTCTGTCTTGTTCATCGATGATCCCCCTGAGTGTCATCTAGTGCCTGCGCATCAAAAAACATTCGGCAGATATTTGTTGAATGCCTCTCAATGGAAGGAAGTAAAAACCGAGTTTTCAATGACAGTCTCATAACTTTCCTCAGAAATTAGATTTTGACCAATGAGTCTCCTTTTGGCTGGCCTTGGTGAATGTCTGTATCTCTCCTTTAAACTTCAGGGATAGCCACCAGTTTCCTGACCAGAAAGATGGAGGTCACTAATTCATTTATGAAAAGGCAACACTGAACTTAAAAACAAAATCTAAAAAAACAAAAACAAAAACAAAAGCCAACTTTCCTTATTTAAAAACTTCTTGCTGAGAGAAATCAAGTGCTTTCAGTGCGATATACGGATGAAGAATGAATATGGGGGATTTGGAAGTTTAATATTTAATAACATTTATATATGACATTTGGGAAAAGCGGTAAATAAGGAACACTGTGATAAATAAGACTCTGGCATCACCATCGCTGATCAATAATGAATGTACGTAGGTTGAGGGACAATTTATTACACAGAGACACATAACGCTAGACGTCGCATATGTAGGTATGCTGGAAGACTGTTTTGTTTTGTCTAAGAGCATTTGGATTGATCTTCTCATCTGCTTCTCTTTTGTATGGAGCTCTGTGTTACAACTGAAACATGAGCAGATGGAAGAGCTGCCTACTTTTTACAAAGAATCGCATTCTCCAAGCCCTCCTGTTCAATAGTAGCTACACCAGTTGGTTGGAGAGTATGCTGATCAAAGGTTCTCAGCCAATTGGACTTCATTTTCATGGTTCCACCATTAGGTCCTTCCAACTCACTGTTGAAGAAACATTAAAACATGAGAAAGGGCACCAAGACAAATGAAGTCCAAGTGCTTCTTAGATGGGCCGTGCAGATGGACAGAGCAGACAGGAGGAAGCGTGGCAGAGAATGGCATTGTTGTGCCATATGGCACTCTGACTCCTTTATTACTTGGTCACACATCTCAAGTGCAGGCCAAGTAGGTGGGATTTTTCTGCCTGATGACAACTCACTTGAATTCCCAGACCACATAAGCAACAACAAGAGCTATCATTAATTTACTGGTCGCCCTTTGCTAACTATTTTACATGCAGTGAGGCGCATCAGTCTGGCCAACAGCCCTTTTGTTGATCAGAAAGCTGTCGAGAGGGTGGAGTGACCATCACATAAGGGCTTGACAACCCAATAATGGAATCACCAACTAACCTTTCTCTGTGCTCTGTGTACCTTGCACATACCTGTTATATATTGGCTTGTAATGTTTCCTCCACCTGGTTTCATACCCCAGGAATAGGACATGAATCCTGAAGACCTTTCTATATCCCCATCACACTTAGACTAATGCTAGAGACATATATATGTATACGTATATGTATATATGTATGATATGCTCGGCAAATGTTGGAGATTTCTTTGTAATGAATTTTGTGGCTGTTGAACTTTACAGGTTAGAAAGAATCCAGTCTTACCAGACTAGATTATCTCACAATTACTACCAGCTCCTCAGTCAACAGTCTTCATTGGCTCAGTCTCATGCTGGGTCCATGGCAGGTACAAAAGAAGAAGACTAGCCTTCTACTCTTGAGGAGCTTATGATCCGCATTTAAGTCTAAACAGTGTAGTCCCCTGTCCTGGACTGTGTGGGTTCAACGGCTATGTCTGACCTTCCTCTGGCCATGTCTCCCACTCCATGGGATTAAAGCCCCTTCTAGAACGTGCTCCAGGTAATCGGGATCCTGGAATCCTTTACCCAAATGTCCCCAAGCCCACTCCCAGGGCCTGTGCAAGTAGGTATGTTCCAGAGTCTGACACCAAGGGATAGGACAGGGCTCCAGGCACATCTCCTAAAGCCCTCAGGGTGGCCAAGGGGTGGATGAGGCCCCCTTGGTGTAGGACAGAGTAGGGTGGAAGAGAGGGTGCCAAACCTCCTTGGAATGGCCACATTGCAACACTCCAAGGAGACCCAAGATTCTAAATTCAAGGTTGGACTTCCAAGGTGTTTTAAAGCTATATTTGTTCAGGTAGAAAGATAGAACTGTCTTATTTAAGAGCTTATCAGATTGATTTAAAAACTTTGAACCACTGTGTTCGCTTTGGCAGCACATATACTAAAAACGTTGACCCATGGAAGATGGGCCTCCATTGGACCTGGAGCCTTACTAGAGGTTGGCTCTTCTGTGGTCTCGGGCACCTTCTAAACCTTCCAGTTGCTCAGCTTCTCTCCTTCCCCCAACCCCGGCAGAAGTCAGCCCATGGGAGACCACACTTCCACACTTGGATGCCCAGGGCTTGTAGCAGGGGTTTTTCATCCTTCCTGTGGGGAAGAGGACAGGACGGGGTGCTGTGTCTCTCTGTAAAGTAAACACTCTTTGAAAATCACGAGGGTTCATTTGCATACGAGCTCTTTGCACTTGGCTGCTGAGAAAGCCTTCGCATTTCTCTATTAACAAATACCTCGTTGCCTCCGTTTCCTTAGTTAAAACACTCTGGAGTGTTTTCATTGAAGTCGAGTGGCTCTGCACACACAAATGCACAATCAGCTGACAGCAATTTCAAAATTGTAGGTCTTGCTGTTGATGGAAAAATGGGAGCTTGGTTATTCCTGTGTGTAGTTTTCACCAAGAAATGGGCACTGGGTTTAATGTCAATGCTTTGAGGTCTAATGCAGCCCAGTTACTGGACAAATACACCTTTAGCCAAATCCTGCCTTATAGCAGTGTCTGTATATGTCTTGTCCCCATGTGCCCGCCCCTGGCCCTGTTCCTGAGAAGAAATGGGGTGTCAGCACATGTTCAGCTCAGAACAGGACCAGACCCTGCTTACTTTCCCCATCTTGGGGGCACAGACTGTTCAACTCCAGGCCTTCCTCAAGGGCAGGAGGAGCCCACCTTCTACCAATCGGGTAGGAACCCACCACAATGCAGAGCATGAGAAAGGAAATGGGGTTGCGATGCCCCTTGTTCTGGCCTCCAACCCAGCAAGGGGAAGTTGGTTCAGAGCATCAGGTCACGGAGAGTTGCCCCCTCCACTGCCACTCGGCCCCCACCACCCTGAAAGGGCTCCATAGTGTGTGTTTCGAATTAAAGTAAATCCAATTTTATTTTATTTTGAAAACGCAGAAAGGATGTCAGAATCCCCTTTGAGGCGGATGATTGGTGATACTCCATGGGGCTCACAGAAACCAAGGTGGTTTATCTTGGAAAACCAGGCCCTATTGGAACAGTAACTTTTGGCCACAGAATTTCCTCTGGTAATTAGCAATTTGTCCCCCAGTCCTGTTCAATAGTGCTAATGAATTAAGTATATGCTTTTAACTTTTTCCACCACACTGCCTCCTGGCAGTCTTCTTCCTTCTCTGGAGAGTGATGGTTTGGATGCACATGAGCATAAGAAAGAGACAAATGTTAATGGTTCCAAATGACACCATCACCCTCCTCCCCGCTCCAACCATTAATGAGATTGGTAAACAGCTTTAGACTTTTTAATAAGACTTTTTAAATAAGTCTTTTCCCAAGGCCAGTTCTGTCCTTGGCTGTGTCTTACAGGGCGCAGGGGGTCCTCTGATGTTTGTGTTTTCTAAGAAACGGCGGCGGTGGGGCCAGGACGCATCTGTAATTGCATTTGTGTATTCCCGTCAGAGCAGACGGCGAGGCGAGGCGACGTGCACACAGAAGACACTGGGCCTCCGGCTGACAGGGCGCGGCCGGCGGGCCTTAGGCTGGGGGCTGGGTAGGCCTCTTCCTGGTATGGAGGGCAGACCCAGGCATGGGGCACCAGCATGTGGGTCATCTGGCTGTCCTTGCACAGGGCTCGGGAACAGGGAGACACCCTAGAACTGCCCAGAAGGGGGCACCCTGGACGTGTGAGAGGTGGGCCCAGGGCAGTGCCCACCTTTCCTCCCCCACAGCCCTCCACCTCTCTGGCCCCTCGGCTCCAGGGCACTTTGGGGTGCTTGGGGAAAACAGGGCTTAAAATTGCCTGCAGAGGCTTCCTAAGGCCCAAAGCCTGGGGGAGCATGTGGACACCAGTTCTGGAAGTGTGGCTGCACCCCATCACTCCTGCGGCGGCCAGGGTCTCCCAGCCACGGCCAGCTCCGTGGAGATGCCCCCTAAGTGGGGAGGCCGGGTGGGCTTGTCCACATGCAGCCCTGACGCTGCTCTGTCCTTTGCAGACGGACTGTGCCCTATGGACTGTCCAACTACAGGGGGAGCTTCCGCGGCAGGAGGTCCACGGGGCTGTTCCCGCAGAGGCCACAGCCCTCCAAGTGGACACAGCGCTGCGCTTGTGTGCAGAGCCAGGACAGCGCCTGCTTGCACTTCTGCACCCACACCCTGGCTGTCAGCAGGTATGACGCTCATCTCCCGGCAGATCTGCAGCCCGGCAGTCTGCTGTGTGGGGCGTGGGCAGGGGTGCAGGGTGTGGGGTGGGGCACGGGGTCTGGTGGGGCTTGGCAGGCCCTGGCTGCTGTGGTCCTGCAGGCCTCCCCGCAGCACCTATGCGCCCTCAGCTCCAGGAGGGTAGGTGGGCGCTGCGTGCAGCAAGGAGCAAGTCTCCTTGCTGCCTTTCAGAATGGAGCCCACAACATGGCCACGGCTGTGTCTGGTCTCCAGACACACTTCTGGACGGCCCAGCACTTTGCCAAAATTTGAATAAGTTGCCAACATTTAAAAATTGAAGAATTACCCACCCCTGCCAAATGTGTATTTTTAGCTCCTTCGAAAACGGCAAATGGGACCATCTGGTCTTATGGGGCCCCACGTCCCCTCCTGGACAGTAGAGGCTGGAACCGAGGGGGGTGCCACTCACATCTGAGGGAGACATGCTGCATGCGTTCACCTGCGTTACCTGTCATCTTACTTTGGGGACCCCAGGGGCCCTTGAGTTTGAGAGCCTACTCTGGCTGCTGAAGCCTCCTCTGGCTACTGAAGAGAAGCCTACTCTGTAGCCTACTCTGGCTGCTGAAGAGAAGTTTGTGAGTCTGTGCAGACCTGAATAAATGAGCAGACCCCAATTTGGAAGACCCCTCTCCGGGCTTGACCCAGAGAGGCCATTCACATTGGCATTCACTCAACGGGCAGGTGCCGTGGTGGTCAGGGACCCAGGACTGCTGTTGGAAACCCCAGTGCCAACCTCATTTTCTTCTTGGCTTCCTAACATCTGATGAATAACTGAGGAACAAGTTGACATTGTGCTTTGGTCGAAATCCACCCACTGTGTGCTCAACCCTAGGAAACCGTGCCTGAGACGTGGTCCTTGGGGAATGCTGCTAATGTGCTCGTGGGTGGGGAAGAGGAAGTCCTAGTTTGACACTGAAAAACCAGCCACATGGAAATGCAGGTTGATTCATTAAAACCAGCTCTCTCCCCACAGGAATTCAAGGACAGCAACAAATCCTGACAAAGAGGAAGAGCCAGCCAGCCGTGGCAACGGGGGGCTGCGTCCAACGAGGTGAAACTTCCTTCTGAGGCATCACACCCTTGGGGACACGGAGGATGTGAGGGTGGCATGTGGTCTGAGAGGTCAGCCGGCGGGAGTCCTGGCATGCATGGGACGCTGCATCACAGGGGACTGGGCGTTGGGTAGATTGTCTCTGGGGACAAAGCAGGCTGAGGCTAGGACAGTCACTGTCATTGCCCTTCCCCTGGCCAGTTGACCCCTTGCATCCCTTGTAGCTTTAGAGCAGTGACACCCGGCTCTGCATTTTGCTGGGCTCAGACACAGCTAGCTGGCCACTGCTGCTTAGAGACCACCCGACCCCACCCCACCCCCGGCTCATCTACCTGGGCCCAGATGTCATTTTTTCTGGAAGCAACATGTGGTCGTTCCACAAAAAAAAGAAATCATTTATTCTTTTCAGCAGCTGATTCTGGACAGAAGTGAATTATAGCAGCTTGGCTTGGCAGCGAGCCCCCCATGTCCCCCCACTGGTGTTATTTTTTTTAACCCGCTTGTCTTTTTTGTAGGAGAGATTCTGAGGGTTTCCTGCAGCCAAACTGGGTTTATTTGTCATTCTATCAATCAGAAATTGTTATTAATGGCTCGCCTACACATCTGCAATGGGATGGTAATTTATGTCCATAATAATAGCCTGGAGGTGGCTTGGGTCCCTACAGGGACTGATCAAGGGAAGATTAAACCGTGCTCAGTATACAGGAGGCTTTCCAAATTGGTGGCAGTGGCTTCTAGGCATCCAGAGAGATCCATCAGCATCCATAATACAAACGGAGAGGAGGGGGCGGGTGAGGCGGCCGAGAGAGGCCCCAGGAGAGCACGAGCCAGGCTCCAGCTGGTCCCTGCCTTGCCTTTTTGGTCTTTCTCCTTTTTCTCTCTTCTCGCCCCAAACCCACACTCCTCTCAGCGAGGGCGGGATGTGATTAAACCCATCCATCCTTTGCATCATTTATTCATCCACTCATGCATTCATTCAGCAAAGATGCGTCATGCACCTGCGTCGCGCTGGGCACTGTTCTAGAAGTCGGGGACACAACGGGGAAAAGGCGTTAGGTCGGTCTTTGCAGAATTTAAACAGAGGGAAAGCTGACAGCAGACAGATGCAGTCGTCCCCTGATCCACGGCCTGTGGTGGACACCTGGGACCACGGGCACCATCGAGCTCTGTCTGGACTGTGTTTTCTCCTCCACGGACACACCTATGGGAAAGTTTGATTTATAAATTAGGCACAGAAAGGAGTGACAATAACCCATAATCAACTAGAAGAAGCATCACAATCTACTGTAATAAAAGTTACATGAATGTGGTCTCTCTGTGTCTCTCAAAACATCTTGGTCTGTACTCACCCTCCTGGTGATGAGGGGACACAATAAAATACTGCGTGAAGCGATGAGTGAGCTGGATACGCAGGCCTGTGACACAGTGTGAGGCCACTAGGGACCTTCTGACACTGGGTCAGAAGCAGGGACGTCTGCTTCTGGGCCATAACTGAAACCACATGTAAGAGGGGGCCCCTGTGCATACAACGGTAGAGTGAGATGCACGAAGGAGAACGGGAGGGCAGGGTCAGGATAGGACGTGCAGGCGGTGGTTGCTGTTGGGGACTGGGTGGATAGGGTGGTCTCGCTGAACAGGTGTCCTTGGCTTTGGGACCTGCAGGAAGTTAGGGTGTGAGGCAGAGGGCTGAAGAAGGGGAGGAGATTTCAGGCAGGGAGAACAATAAGGGCAAAGGACTTATTGTGGTAGGACTGTGCTGGGTACGTCCAAGGCAGGCAAGAGAGCTCTGCACAGAAAAAGCATGAGGCTGCTTTCACTGTCGCTGCTGTTACTGTTCCGTCCATTGTCCGAAGGACGAGGAAGGTAGCACAGGTGTCCCTTCGGGGCCTGGAAAGGTTGTCCTTCCAGGTCTTTACAATTCACATAAAGCTCCTGTAGGAACTTTATTTGGGAAGAAAAGTCTTTTTCTTATAAGTCGTGGCCCCTACCTTCTTGCGAGACTCAAGTGAGTTATTTCTAGTCTCCCGTTCTCAGAGTGGAAGCTGCCCCCATCCCGAGCTTGCGATAATCAAAGATGTGACCAGGCTGCGGGGCAGCTCCCAGCAGCCGCGTCTGGTCTGCCCCGTGTGACTTATTCACACCTTCCGAAATTGCCCAGAGGCGCCAGGGTGAGAAGGCTCAGCTTGAAGCAGGGAATGGGGCTGGGGAGGGAGCGGGGGAGTCACCTTTTTCCGGTGGGAAGAACCCTGCGGCATAACATCCCCGTTTGTCTTGCGCCCCTTTCTCCAAGTCAGGTTGAAGCCAAGGACAGATGGAGGGAGCAGGCCCTAGACCTCCAGCACCAAACGCTTGCCCGGCAGCGCCCCCCGGCCTCCCTGGCACCCTGCTGGCCTCTCTGCTGTGTCAGGAACCCCTGCTGAAGCAGGCCTACAGCACCCCATCTCGGGGTCCCTCAGGCCCTGCTCCTTCCCGCTTCCCGTTCCCACCTTCCAGAGGACAAGAATCAGTTGGGCCCCAGGGTGGGCGGCAGCGAGAAAAACCCACCCGGAGGGTCACTTAACAATCCACCCCGACCCCAAGAATGCCCCGTTCCCGACGCCCCGGTTTCTCTAATGGGTAAAATGATCCCAGATGTGCCCCGGAGCCTGACGCCCACGGCTCGGGTTTCAGGCAGGAAATTGTTTCTGGAGCGGCTCGGCCCGGTGGAAAGCCACTGGCTGGCTGTCGGCTTCTCCTGGAGAATACTTGGGTCCAAGCTCACATTGCAAATGCGAACACGTGTCCCCGTGTAACGGACGGAGCGGGAGCACGGGCACGCGACATCCGCGTCCCTACACACGACGGGCACGCGGTGTGAGTGCTGAGGGCGCCCGCCGGCGATTCTGGAAGCCGATCGTAGCTACAGGGGAGTTGAGGACTTTGAAGCTTCTAGGATGTCGACAGGGATTTTCAGCTGTGCGTGGCTCCCACTGGAAGAATGTCACCTGAAAAAGAGAGAGAAAAAGAGAAAAAAGAAACCTTGATGGTTGTGCCCAGGAAAGGAGTAAGTGAGAATCCGTGGGCCTTGAACCCGGGGCAGGTGGCTGGGAGCCTGTGCCCGTTCGGGGACTGGCTTTCTGTGGTCGTCGTGGACAGTGAGGCCAGGGGACCCCAGGCCTTGTTCCTGCAGTAAAGGCAGCCAGCTGCAGCTCCAGGCTATTTGGGCGAATATTTGCTTTCATGAATAAATGTGGATCTTTGGGGAATGGCTTCAAAATAAGCCACAAATGCAAACTCTTTGTAAATTATGTAAATTCCTATTTATCTATATAATTGGCAATCACTGGGGATTGTAATGCCCAGCAGTTCACGATCTGTTTCAGCTGTGCTTTTACGGCCAGCGCGAGATTATGGTGCATATCTGACGGAGCAAAGCCGTGGTGGCCCCGTCACCGCTGGGGACAGGCCACCTCCCTGAGACCCCCTTGCCCCCCGCCCCCCCGCTGGCAGAGAGGCGAGAACCCGCATTTGAGGCATGCCCGGGTCACCACGCAGAGAAATTTGAGGTGGTGGGTGACCGAGCGTTGGCCTTGACCAAATGTTAAGTTATTATAGGTCTAAAAGTGAGGATCGACCACGAGGAAACCAAAGGGGCTGGTTTGCTGGCAGGATTGTGTACAGTTTAGAGAAGCAATTATTTATTGTGAGACTTGACTTCTTTACTTCAACTCCTTTATGTGGACCTGTTAAAAGTAAAGCCGCTGCGCATAGATTTCAAGTTGTGTTCTGGATCCAAACTCCCATTCCTTAGAGCTTGAATCACATTTTTAAAACGCACATGCAGTGTTTGGCTCTGTGGCAAGATGGTGTCTTGGAGAGAAGTTCATTCGTTGTGCTAACACTCAGAAAATACTGTCAAATGCATAATAAAAAAAAATCTAGAAGTTTGCTCTGATTTGTGGGTTTTTCTCGCCGGTGTTATATGCATGGTTACACGTCGACTTTTCATGGACCTCTGGAGAGGATGGAGGGAGTTATAGTCCAGGAAGTAGAATCCATCCAAAGTCAATTATGGAGGGAGGCAAACGTGGGGCTGCTTGAATTTTGAGGAAGGAGCGGGATTTGGGGACCTTCTGAGGAAGATAAACAATTCAAGAGTTGGAAAGAGAGAAATCTGGGAAGAGAGAAATCTCTGGCTCCTTCCCCTGGCACTGTCCCACTCACCTTGGTGGCACCACAGGGCACAGAAGTGCTAGAGCAGGAGTCCTGGGACAGAGCAGCTACCGGTTGACCTTCTCAGCCCTTCAGATGGTCATTTTGCTTTGCTGCTTACAGTTCTCGAGAATTAGCAGCCACAAGTGACCGCATTTTGTTTGATCTTCTCCATCAATTGCAATGGTTTTAAGCCTTGAGGACAATGAGGGCATCTTGAGGGTTGGAAGTGTCAGGAGACCTGTGTTTCTTCATTTTCTTCCTCCTCTTTTCCCTGTTTTCTCCCTTTGTTTCTTTTGCAGCAAGGGTCAGAGACCACCCAGGGCAGGGACAAGGGCAGAGGCTCCGCTGTAGAGCAAAGGGAAGCCCAGTATTTGATCACATCCAATCCGAGAAAACCCAAGAGCCTCTTGTTTTCACTAAACTGATTTTTGGGAATTTTGACTTTGATGAACCAGTAGCATTGGCACTAATCCCTGCTACCCCCTCCCTGCCCCCACAGGCCATGAAGCAGCACAGCAGTGGCTGCTGGGGTCCAGGGGAGGCCCAAGCAGGACCTGCCCATGGTCTGGTGCCCAACGAGGTGCTGCAGGCCCAGAGGGAGGGGTTCCAGGAGATGGGAGCCATGGAGGCAGGAGTGCTGGGCGCTCCTGGGATTGGGGTGGAGGAAGGGAAGGGGAGTCCACGGAGCTGTGAGCAGAACCACCTGCAGGATGGGCAGGGCCTGGTGCATCCCACCAGGCCGTGGGCTGTGAAGGCCCACAGGAGGGCCGGCTGCATCCAGAGAGCTGGCTTTGCCACCAAATCACCGAGGGACCTAACCTTAAGCCAGGCCTCAGTTTCTTCGTTTATAAAATGGGTGTGATGATCCCAGCCTGCCTACCTCATTGCTTTATCCAGAGGTCCAACCGGAAGAATCTATGTAAAAGTTTTTTAAACCCTCAACTCACACAAGGCATGAGACGCAGCCTCCAAGTCTCCCAAGTTTGCCCTGAACTAGCCACCAGCTCCTATTTGCACTAAACGTTTCTCATGGAAGCACATCTTTGAATTTGCACTGTTCCTCCACGTAATAGGATTTGATTTTTGGAAATTGTCAGGAGAGTTGATTCCCCCCTGCCCCAGAAGATACATATTCTCTAAATCCCTAAATTCTTTTATATGAATTCTTAAGTATCTCAAAGCTTGAGCCGATCAGTTACCTGTTATTCAGGCCATTATAAGCCCTCCTGGGTCCCTCAGTCACTGGTATGTGATTTCTTTTTTCCTTCACTGGCAGGAATGCTCAGAACTGTCGGGATCTGAGTGGTATTTAGTGTGGGGAAATTTAAGAATCGGTTGCCGTCAGGGGCCAGGAGGAATGAATGCAACCACGCTTCTCCAGGTGTGCGTCATTAATCCTTCCAGAATGATGTACCGAGCACCCGGCAACAGGTGAGATGATAAACAGAAGAGGCAGAGGTATTGGGGTGGGGGGCTGCCCTGCAGCAGAAGGCACCCTCCGTGACCAGGAGGGCTTCTTGGAGGAGGCTAGTGAGGTGCCCCGGGTCAGGGGTGGAGCCTGAGCAGAGGCTTGGAGAAGACCTGGGGAGGCTGAGGAGGCGCAGGCCACAGTGTGGGGGAGCGGGCGTGGGCGGAAGGGCCAGCCACGAGGAGCCGCTACCGCCTTCGTGACACCAGGAGCCGCGGCCGCCTCTGGCCCCCCATCCCTGCGCACCTGGAACGGGCAGCGTCGGAGCAAGCGGCGTGTCCCAAACAGGTGAGAGTCAAAGGGGAAGACGCTTGTCTGGGTTGAGCCTGGTTTTCATTTTGTTTTTAGCCTCGCCCCCGGCCCACGTCCCACAGCACTGGTGCGGGACAAGAGGGGCGCTGCCCGAGGGCCGGGGGTGGACGGTCTCCGTCTCAGTGCGCGATGGGTCTGAGCATACACGGTGGGGTTCATGGGGCTCAAGCCGGGCGAGCAAACACGTAAGCGTGGGGGCCCAGAGGACAGGCAGCCCTGGGACGGGTGCATTCGGCGTCACGGGCCCCCGGCCACCCTGCCATCGCCACCACGGCCATCAACGGCCGCACCTGCTGTGTGGTCCAGGGCGCTCATGTGGGGACGGGCCGTGGGCTGGACTCGGCCAGCGGCTGCCCCCAGCCAGCCCCGGGACAGACCACCGTGGAGTCGTGAACTTCCACGGCCTCGTCCATCTGAGGATGTGATTGTGTTGATGTGTCCGGGTGCTAGTTCGGTGGACGTTCGGGGACGTTCATTCCCTCCCGAGGTCAGTGCGGCCACCTGGAAGTCTTCTCTGGACCCCGCTCCCCGCTCCCCCTGCCCCCTGAGTCCTCTTCCTCCGGCGCCTTTAGGACTTCTCTCGCTCTCCCTCTCCCTGCTGGCTGCAGTTTCAGTAACGAGTGTCTGGGTGGGATCTTTGTTCCCTCCAGTCTATGCCATTAGCACTTCTTGAAAGGACTCTTCCATCTGAGGATCCTCCTCCCCCAGACCCTTCTTTTATTTTTTATTAAAAAAATTTTTTTATACGTTTTTTTTTTTTTTAAGCTCGCTTCCCAGCACCGCTCTTCCCCGTGCTCTGCTTCTTCTGGAAGGCCTATTAATGGCACTTCATTGAAAGTACATTATTTTCTCCCTTACCTGGATATCTCATGTTCTCTACTTCCTTCCTTCCTTTTTTGAAGACTGATTTATTTATTTGAGAGAGAGAAAGAGAGAGACAGAGACAGCAAGCGGGCACAGGGAGGGGCAGAGTCCACACCCGGCATGGACCCTGAGATCACAACCTGAGCCAAAACTATGAGTCGGAGGCTTCTCTGACGGAGCCACCCAGGTGCCCCCTTTTCTTTCTTATTGTGAGTCTGAATTCAGTCCTGAAAATCCACACCTATCACTGACTATTTTAGGTTAACCTAAGCAAGCAAGTCTTCCCACGAAGCTGGCTACCAGTCAGTCCACACCTGTTTCCAGGGGGTTCTTCTTGTGCAAGACACCGAGAGGGGCCCAAACGCATGCTAAGTTCTCCCATTTGTCCAAAGTTATGTGTCACTTTTGTAAATCTTCAGTATAATTCCACAATATAGGTGCTGTCATCATTTTCATCTTACAGATTATCAAGAAAACCAAGGCCCAGATAGGTCACTAGCCTGCAGTTCCATCACTGGTAACTAGCCCTCAGCTTGGTACAAAGTGCCCACTCATCTTAGTATATGACTAGTTAGTGGCAAGACACAATGAGGACAGAAGCCTCATAATACTCTTATGAAGATTTTTTTTAATTAAAGCATTTAATAAATGATAGTCTTCCATGATTCAAAAATTAAAACTACCCCCCAAGTTGGCCCACCCCTGCTCCTGTCCCACTCTGCTGGAGGTGATCGTGTTTCCTGCTTTCTGGTCTACCTGCCGCTGTTTCATTGTGAAAATATGGGCAAGTACAAACACACCGTCTGGCTCTTCTCTCTTCTTTCTGCAAAAGTTACTGTTCAACACTGTGATTTTTTTTTTTCTGATTCCACTTTTTTAGATTCTTTTTCTGACACCAAATATGCATCATTTTCTACCCCAATTCTCCAATGCTGTGACACCAGCTGGGTGTCCAACAATTCAATTCAGTTCTGACACTACCTACGCAGAGTGAGCGTCAGATCCTCCAGGCTGGAGGCTCAAGTCTGCAAGCCTGGCCCCCTCTTCAGACACTGGTGCAACTGGGGTCCCCTGGTGACCCATGCTCTTGCCCAGCTGACTACAAATTTGAGGGTTCACACAACCCTTGCCCCCCATCAGTTTCGATAATTCACTAGAGTGACTCAGAACTCAGGAGAATTCTCCTCCCATTAGAGCTTTATTGTAAAGGGCACGACTCAGGAAGAGCCGAATGGATGAGATGTGGAGAGGGGGCTTTAGGGGGAAGCGGGTGGCAGAGCTGCGTGGAGCTTCCATGACCTTCCTAAGCCAACACCTTCCCAGCACATCCAAGTATTAACCAACCCAGAAGGTTCCAAACCTCACGAGGGGGTTTTATTGAGGGTTCATTAGGTAGGCACAATCGATTAAACCCCTGGCCACTGGTGATTGAACTCAGTCTCCAGCCCCTCCCCCCTTGGAGGTCATGGGGTACAACTGAAGGTTCTAACCATTTCACCCTGGCTTGGTCTTTCTGGCCCTCGGGTCCCCATCCTGAAAACACCTACCCTTCCCCCATATTTATTTTCTCTTATATCAAACCCACACTTTCTTTGACCTTGCTTTTTGGCTTAATATATCTAGGAGATGAGTATAGCATGGTGTATCCAACGGTACTCATTGATGGACAGTTGGGTTACTTTCAATATTTTGTGATGATAAGTGATGCCACAGTGAATGAGGCCCCAGCTTGCCTGCACGCACGGGCACCTCTGCCTGTGGGATACGCTCCTAGACGTGAGACTGCTGTGGGAAAGGTACCTGCTTCTGTGGTTTGGGTAGATACTATCGTATTTGAGGAATGTATCATTATCATTTCCACCCCCAGAGGAGTCGTCTACCTGAGGCTTAAAAAGGAGAAGTCATTTCCCCAAAGTGAAGTAGCTAAGGAAGAGGTAGGAAGGACACAACTCATTGTGTGGTGGGGTTGGACAAGTGTGGTGGCTAGAGTGGAAGACACTGTTGGGGGAGAAGTGAGACCAAGAGGCTTTAGGAGTCAGAATGTTAGGAAAACAGCCGGTGGGATGAAGACTGGACCTGAAGGAAGTGGTTGCCATTGGAGGCTGTTGAGAACCATCCCCTTCCTCATCATGTTCCTGAAGGTGATGGGTTTCTTTCTGGGATTTTGATAACATTGGGAAGCAGTGGGAACCATTAACAACACAGTATGTTTGTTCCTTTGTCCTTACTGTTGGAGGTACTTCGTTCCACGTTGGGCTAATTGGTTGTTGAGGTCAGCAGCCATTTGCAGACCTGCCCCCTCCCCACTGTCTCCTAAAAATAGCTTTTGCATCTTTTCACCAAGATGGGAATCTTTTCCTCATTGAGAATGTGAAACATAAGGTCTGTATCCATGCATGCCAGGCATTTTGGGGGTGTCTGTAAAGCCCATCTGCAAAACTTAGCTGCACCCCCAGATTAGACCTCTGTGGCTCAGTTTATGCCACAGAACCCCACTGCTCTGCCATATTTTGTTGGACCGGGGCTGGAGACTGAACAAGCCATGGGCCAGGAGCTTACAGTGTGATGGTCAGAGGTTAGGGTTGAAGGACCCCAAAAGGGGCTCCCTTTTCTGCTGTCTACACAGAGTACTGAGACAGATGGGCTCGACAGACAGACGGAGGAGCAGGGAAGGAACACTCCTGAAAGAGCCTATCAGCCCCAAGCCTGGTTCTTGGTGACACTTTGCTTCTTGAGATGACTGCCTGTACTTGCTTCGTGGATTTCATGCACTCACACATTTTCCTTCCTCTCATAATCCCTCCAGTTCCTGAAGCTCATGTAATGGGACAAGAATTCTATGGTCGGGTGCCCTCTCCTAACTTACCAACCAGAATGCAGTGATCATGAGCTCTTACTACTTCAAGTCTAAGGGAAAAGGGAGGGAGCACTGTCCCCAGTTGCTCCTGCACCTACCTGATCCTGGCTCTGTTGTGATTGGGCCAGCCTGGGTCACGTGTCCATCCCCCAGCCAGTCACTGGGCCAGGACCAAGCAGTGTGAGGACAGGCCCGGGCTTTGATTCTTAGGAAGTCCTTGGACCAACGGAAGTTTGGATGCTCTTCCCAGAAGCAGGGAATATGGGTGATGGGCAGCAAAATCCACAAGGGCATCTGCAGGTGCCCCGTGGTCCAAGGCTGCTGGGGAGAAGTGATGATTGAGACATCATGCCTGTCTTGAATTAAGTGAATTAAGTGCTTCTTCCAAGTGAAACCATGGTTTTCATCAATCTCCAGCCCGCCAATATGAAATGCGTCTTGACAGGCTTGCTCGGAGACTTCTTTCCAAGCACTCTCTCCAGCACTTGTCACTGGAGAAGACCTGGTGACATCTTTATTTCTCTCCATGTCCCTTGGCCCAAGCACCGGCCTAGTGTTATAAGTAGGGCGAAGAGATCGTTCAAAGGGAAAATACACATTCTTTTTAAAATAGTGTTAGAAGAGGCTGCCTCCCAGTTGCGATGCAGCTACGAGTTTGAGGCCAATGAGTGTGAAACTCGTTATGGGATGCCCGGGAAACCTTTGCCCACAACCATATCCCCGACAGACCCAGGGGCAGAGCACCCAGAGTTTCAAAGCTGAACCTTCGATATCTTAAATATTCGTGCACTTAGTTACTTGGATCAAAAACCAGTGCAAACATTTTCCAACTAATTAATTGACTAAGCTTGGGGATTCAGGAGCCCTAATTACAGGAATAGGTTAGAGATCAGGAAACCAGTATACGTTAGAATTGCATTGAATCTTCTCCAAAGTTATTTGGTAACTTACGCAGGCTCAGGCATTTTAAATGTGATGCTGGGTTAGAAATGGGGTAGGATAAGTTCTAAGAGGGTTTTCCCTTTCTCTTGGTTTATATAAACATTAATCCAGCATTAAAAAACAAAACAAAACAGGGCAGCCCGGGTGGCTCAGCGGTTTAGCACTGCCTTGGGTCCAAGGCCTGATCCTGGAGACCCGGGATTGAGTCCCACGTCGGGCTCCCTGCACGGAGCCTGCTTCTCCCTCCGCCTGTGTCTCTGCTTCTCTCTCTCTCTCTCTCTCTCTCATGAATAAATAAATAAAATCTTTTAAATAAATAAACAAACAAACAAAACAAAACAAAACCTAGTTCGTAAGAACTTATTTACCAGGCCCCTTCTCCCTCTACACTTCCCATGAGCCAGGCCTCCCCCAGGAGCCACTTGTCCTCAGTCCCTGTCCCCGCTCCTGCCTCGCAGAGGCCCTAAGGCACTGGCCTACGTGAGTTCCTCCTCGGAGCTGGTAGGACAAGAAGCCAGAGGGGGAGGCGAAGGTCAAGGTCGGAGACCTCAGGTTAATTTGGTTGATTCACAAATAGCTTGTCTTGCACATAACTTTGTCATTTTTGCTTAGTGCTTCTTCCTCCCTTTGCCTCCCTCGTGAGGGTGGAGCAAGTATCTGCCGTGGTTACTGCCATAAACTCAGTACTTAGCCAAGCACTTGGCCCTTGGTTGCATTTCTCGGACATTCATCCAGTGAATGAAGACACCACGAGTAGCCAGGGTCCCTGCCTTGGCAGTCTCGCAGGCTGCTGAGCAAGCAAGCACACGGATTACTGGACCAGGGGCTCGGTGACAGGTGGGACGCTGGGAGGGCAAAGGAGAACAGGTTCCCTCTTTGGGAAAGGACACAGACAGAGGCCTGTCAAGCTCGGTGGTCCTCCATGGGTCTCAGCCTGTCTTGACTCAGGCTGGTGCTGCCTGTCTCCTTGGGGGAGCACCCAGCCTGGCCAGTCCTCCACGTGCCTGCCTGGGCAGTTGGGGTGCTGCGCCCCGAGCCGTTGGCAGAGACCCGCGGGTCCAGCCACTGTGGCTTTCTGAGGTCTCCTTAAGTACACGACAGTGCTCACCCCGCCGGTGCCAGACCACTTGGAGGGACTGTGCGTTTCTGGAAGGTTAATTATTTTCCTTCAGAAATTGATGTGGAATTTAGCTCAGTGAAAGTGAAAGAGATAATTCGAGTTTTCCTATGATTTTTAAGAAACACTGGACTTTATTAAGAAAAATTATTATTATTCGTTTGGCTTGGTCGTGTTAAATTTTACTTCACCTGCATGATTACGTATTAATAGGGTGGGGTTACAGTTGGCCGGTTGACATAATGCTAGTTTTGAAGTCATTTAATGAAGTGTTTGTCATTTTGTTTTGCAAGTTTTTGTTTGTATTTTGGAGCCCGTAGACAAAGCTTCCTGAGTCCCAGCCCTGCTCCTGCAGGCTCGTACGATGGCCTCAGCGGGGACCTGGCTCTGGCTGCGTAAACGTGGGTCCAGGTACTGCCTACGTTCAGATGACCAGTCTTGGGAGACAAAGCAGCATGCTGCACATTTTGTTAGTCTTTTTTTCTTTTTTTAAGATTTTATTTATTTATTCATGAGAGACACAGAGAGGCAGAGACACAGGCAGAGGGAGGAGAAGCAGGCTCCCTGCAAGGAGCCCGATGCGGGACTCGATCCTGGGACCCTGGGATCACGACCTGAGCCAAAGGCAGATGCTCAACCACTGAGCCCCCAGGTGCCCCCTTTCTGTTAGTCTGTGTCACATAGCCATGGCTCTGTAGCAGACCATCACAAAATTTGGTGGCTTTAAAAACTAGCCATTTATTTTTCCCCGCAAGCCCACAGGTCACCAGTGCGGCTCTGTGGCCCCGGGCCGGGTGCGGCCGAGCTCAGCGGGCTCACTGGGCAGGGGGTTGGCTCAGGCCTGGCTGCTGTGGCACGGCCTCGGCGGGGGGCCTCGGCCCGGCCCCACGGGACGCCTTGTCCCCCGGCAGGAGGGCCCGGGCCGTTCTGGTGGCAGAGCGGGCAGCTGGAGGGAGGCGGCGGTGGTGAGAGGACAGACGTGCGGGGCTCCTGGGCGGGCGCCTGCACCCCTGCGTGCAAAGCCAGGCCGAGGCAGCCCGGACCCGAGGGCACAATAATGAGCTCGGTTTCTCGGGGCAGCGACTGCGAGATCACACTGCAAAGGGCACGGCTGTAGAGGAGGTGGAGGATGGAGTTGGTGTTTATCACAGCTGAGCAGCAAATCTGTCATTTGTTCTTATTTCAGGGAAATATTTAGCGCAGGCGAGACATGATACTTGGTTCCACCCAAACTCGGGCTGCGCCAAGCAGTGCCATCTAGGCGCCTCCACCTTATGTCAAAGAACAAAGATGCAAAAGGCACATTTGCTACGCTGATCTTTCCCAGCCCCGAGCTGTGGGGCATCCTCGTGTGCGTGTTGGTGCGGGGTTTTACCAGAGGTGGCGAGGCCTCGGGCCGCGGGGTCCGTAGCTCTGCTCTCGACTGCCAGTCATCTGACTCGGAGCAAGGGGGTTAACCCCTGTGTCCTCTTGGCCTTGTAAGCCGGGATGGCAACACGAGCCGCACACAGGGTCGCAGGGACTCAGGACCTCACACGCATCAAGGGCCTGGCGTGCCACCGGGCCCACTGAACACGCGCAGTCAGCGTGAGCTGCCACTGTCACTCTTACCGGCTCGTGAGCCCAGCACCCAGTCTGCGTCCAGCGAAGTCTGTTGAATGAACGAGTTAATGGTGTGAGAACCACTTTTCTGAGAGCAGAGAAGTGTCTCCATGGGTGAGGGAGAGAAGACAGGACGTGTGGTCGGGCCCTTGGGGTCCCTTTAGGATCAAAGGGGCTCCCTGACCCGCCCCCCCTGGCCCAAGTCCCAGGCCTGGGCTATTACCTAACGAACAGGCGACCAGCCCGAAACTACTGAAGGACGGGAAGAAGGCTTTTTCTAAGAACTTTGAAGTGTCCTTTTCTCTACTAGAGTGGCAAGAGCACGATGACAGCAGAGGATAACAGACTATTGCTGGAGAGGGTCCAAGCCCCTTGAGCCGGGTGCGGATGAGGGACTGGCTGGAAGCCCTCTCTTGATGGACTTTGCTGGAAGGCGGATCGCTGCTGGAGGCAGGGGCATCCGTGGGAGAGGGTTAGAATGTTCTCAGGCGGAGGACGGTGCATGTCTGTAGACGCTGGCCACATTTGAAACGGGACACTTTGGCTCAGGAGGAACCTTCCGGGCATGGGAATTCCTGAGCCCAGATGGTGGGAAAATCCTCTGAAAACTTCGGGATTTGGGTCTGTGCAGCTGGGCAGCAGCTGCGGGCCTGGAACCGGAGCCGACCCCAGGTGGTACCACCTGCTCCACTTAGCGCATTTTCCCACCCTCGTCGGGGAGGCCGGGCCTCTCTCACGGTGGAGTCGCGGGGAATGCGGAGAAGGCCCAGAGACACTATTTGTCGAAAGGATCAAGGAGACGGGCGTCCAGCCCAGGAGCCTCCCGGAGGCTCAGGGTTAATTACCGAGAAGGCCCAGAACGGCAGAAATCTGCGCTGTTTTCCCCGAGGCCTCAATTAAGTCATCCTCTGACGTCACGGTCTCTGCACCTGCAGAGCTGTGTGGTCAACACTTGGTAATGTGGACTCCATAAATTGAGAGTTTATAATTGTTCTGACAGGCCGTGGATTGGATCCTCTCTTTGAATTATCTATGAAAAAGCAAATTAAGAGTGTAATCCTGATGGCGTGGGACATACCTAACCTACTTACAGGACTAAACTCCATGCTCTTGCAGAGCATCTGTTACTGTGTCATAAATTAATAGGGTAATTGCCAATGCCTGTCTTTTAGGGCCACCAGAGCTCTGGAGGGTGACATTCTCTTGGTTCTTGTTGTACTTGAAGTCACACATGGTAGCATCTCAAGTGGCTAATTACACTGTTTCCTTTATGATGCACACGGAATACTTGTACCCACACTGATGCCCAGAAGGCGCTAAGGGCTTATGTCTGGAGTCAGGGGGCCCGAGGCCCAGCCCTAGTTCTGCTGCCTGCTTCCCTGGTCAGTTCCTTAATCTGAGCCTCAGTTTCCCCAGTTGTAAAATGGGGATGATAAAAGGACCCATGCCCTGCCAGCGGTCTGAGCCAATGTGCCAGGTAGATAAGCTGAGCACCTTGGAGGCGGGTCCTCCGGCCCCAAGGACTGCAGCCCGGGCCTGCAACCCGACCGGCGCTCTAAAAAGCACCAGAAGCACGCGGCGGGCACCGCTGCATTCCTGACTCAAACTTTTAAGATAAGTGCTTATTGCTGTAAGTAGAATCGGGCTGAAAATAATAGTACCAACCTCTGGGGTCGTTCGGAGGGTGAAATGAGTCAATGCAGGGACAGTACATAGCATATAACCTCGGCGTCTGCTAAGTTCTCACAAGTGATGGGGACAGCGGGTGTGGTGCCGGGTTGCCAGACTGGGGACGTGAGAATACAGGAGACCCGGTTCAATTTGAATTTCAGATCAACAATAAATAAAATTTTAGTAGAACTATGTCCCGTGTGACAGTTGGGACACACTGTGTTGAAAATTACTCGTTGTTTATGTGAAATTCAAATTGAACTGCGTGTCCTCTAGCCTATCTGGTAATCCTAGATCGAGGGGGATTTACGTGCTCGGATTCCAACAGATGTCTGTCTCTGGTGTGGTTTATCCTTTTATTCCCTAATTGAAAAAAAAAAATAGCAGTTTCTGAGCACTAAAAGTTATTTTGGCAATCACCAAACCTGGCAACAATGCAGAAGAATTGTCATTGTCTTCGCATCCCGGGAAAAGTGTAAGCTGGAATGCTCTCTTATGTAAACAGTTTGTCAAAATGATTGAGGAACTTGAAAATGTGCATGCCCCAAACTTTAATTACAGAAGTGTTCTTCACAGTGTTACCCAAAATAGCAAAATAGCTGGGGAAAAATAAACCCCATTGCTTAAATAATGCTAATAATATGAAATTTCCCCCGAAGTTTTCCAGCAAGGAGCGAGACATTCTCGGGTGGCTGTCAGTAAAGGTTTTGGTGGAGTGACACACAAATGAGCAACAAAAACGTAGCCAAACGTAGGCGTGGCCGTGGTCGGCGGGGAACAGACGCTTCGGAGGCGCCTGTTCAGCGGCACAGGGTGCGCCTCCGGGGGTGCGGACGCGGTGGCTCACGGCCCAGCCCCAGACCATCGGCTCCGACTCCTTGACCAAGGGCCTGAAGCTCAGTGAAACTGGAAGTCAGAGCGTTCGTTGAGGCCTCAGGAAACACATGGAATTCAGACCAAATCCTTCTCCCAACACCGCGTGCCAGGGCTACCGTCATGGCCAAAGTGAGGCACTCCTGCCGGCGTCTGGGATGGTGTGAGGGTTCAGAAATGTTCGGGACAGCCCGCTGTCCTCCTGGCTCGTCCTCTCTCTGCAGAGGTGGCCTCAGCGTTTGCTGGAGCCTTAGTGGGGTGCAGGGCGGCCTGGCCAAGGGCTGGCCGCAGGTCACGGCCCGACGTCTAGGAACAGGTGGCATCTGCAGGCACGACTGACACCCACAGACCTTGGGGAGGGGCGAGTCTCCATGAGACTTCCTGGAGGGCAGGGTGTGGGAGGGTTGGCGGGGTGCCCTCCCCGACCTGCCCGCTGCTGCCACCCCCCCGGCCCAGGGAGAGGGGAGTGGGAAGGGGCTGCGTTTGCACAGGTGCTGGAGACGGGGCTCGAGCCGCCCAGTGTCGTTGGGGCCCCAGGGTGCGCTCCCTTCCTCTGCGGCAGGCCCAGGGCGGCTTCCCCGGGAGCCCAGGGCCCGGGCCCGCAGCACTCCCAGGCTCCTGCAAACATGTTGTGACTTCTTATAAAATCAGAAGAAAACTGACTATTATAATCATAATTAATATCTGATAACAGATCCAGCCCGGATTGCATTCGTCTTCCTAACAGCACAGTTGTAAAATATACTAATGCTTTATATGGAGGAAGGGGACCGGGAAGGCGAGGGTGCCGGGGGCCCGGGGCACCGCCACGCAGCCCTGGTGGCCCAGCGCCCTGTCAGCCGCGACGTCTCTGCAGACACGTTTTCGTGTGCAGCTTGGGAGGAAGAGGGAGGGCCCGGGCCCAGCCTGAGCGTGCAAGGGACCCTGCAGAGGCCTGGCAACTGCAGCGAGGCTGGGTGGGGGCGGCGAGGGCATTACCCCGCTGGCATCCGAAGTGGGGGGCCGGGGTGCAGCGCAGGTGCGCCAGAGCCTCTTGGCCAGTGGCGCCCGGGCGGCCCAAGGGGGACGGGCTGGGAGCGGAGCCGCTCCTCCAGGTGGTGTGGCACGTGCTCTGACCCCCTGCCTTGCTTACCTGGGAAGTAGAGGTAGTTAGCGCCCGTCTCGGGGATTGGCTGTGAGGCCCGAGGGGGGGCAGCTGGTAAGTGCTCAGAGAGGAATAAAGGTGACAAGGGGGGATGGAGATGAGGCATCTCCGTGTCAGGCCTTGCCCCACCCGGTGAGGCGGAGGTCCCTGCGGGGCCCTTGTCGGCCTCGGAAGGCTGATCCAGCTGGAAGGATCCCGGGTTATTGGAATGTGTACCCCTGGGGGCTCCTGAGTGCTCATCTTTGCAAGGAACCACGTTGCACGAATAGCAGAGACAGGGTGCCAAGTCGTGGGGTATCCCCTGTGTCAGCAGAACACGTGCACCCAGCGCACGAGGGTGGGGTGTCTGCAGGGAACAGATGGGGTGACAGGTGCCGATGAGAAGGAAGGGAAGGCCAGCCCTTTAAACAGCAGGAAGGACGCTCAAGCCGGGAGTGGAAACCGTTGTTCAGAACCTATGGGCGGCAGGGCTCTGGGCTGGCCCCCACCTTCTAGAACCTGGTCCCAGGGGTCCTGGCATCCAAGGAGCCCTCCGTAGGATGCTCAGAGCTCTGAGCACCAGGCACTGCTGGACCCTGGGGTGCTAAGCCATTCTAGAGGCTGTGGGGTGGCCACTAAGTCTGCTGGCCCAGAGCTGGGTGGCTGGGGTGTGGATCCCGGCTCCCCGCTTGTGGGCTCTGGGACTCAGGGCACGTTACTCAAACCCTCTGTGCCCCCATCTCTGTATCTCTGGTTTTCGTGGGAGCAAAATGAAATACTATGTCTGAGTGTTTTGAAAACTGGCACGGGGTGGGTAGTGACCAGGAGGGCTTCTTGGAGAAGGCAGCCTTTGAGTGAGGCCTCGCGGTGCGCCCAGCAGGTGTGCTCATTCCGGGGAGGGAATTTCAGGCCGAGGGCAAGGCGGGGTGCGAGAGCAGACGCGGGGCTGTGGCCGGGATGTGTCTGCGTGCAGGTGGGTGGACGTGTGTGAGTGTGCACGCTAGCGTGTGCACGAGTGTGTGAGACCTGGCGAGGTCCCAAGCTCTGTGCATGTGTGCGGGTTTGCCGAGTGGAGTGCGGACCTGGGCCTTGGAGACGGGCCGGGGGACAGGGGGTGAGGGACTGCGGTCCTGCAGGCTCGAGGGCACCACGTGAGGACGGGCGGGGCGTCCCCCGTAGGTCTCGGGAGCCACGGCGAGTGGGGTCACAAGTTAGAAAGGGCACATGGGCCCCCAGCAGGGGACGGAGTGGCCTGGAGCCGGCAGGCACTGTCGCAGCCCCCCAGCCGGGCAGGAGGTGCCCGAGGCCAGAGGGAGCTGCTGGCTCGGCTGGGCCACCCCGGGGCCCCAGCACCGCCCAGGAGCATCCTCCCGGGACAGATTTGAGGCTGCTGACATCTCTCACCCCGTCCTGTCCTCGGGGGTCCCTCGTGGGGGGGAGCTTGGCTGCCGCTCGGGACGCGTGGAATAGGGCTCTGTCCTGGGCAGCCCCGGGCAGCTGTGGGGACAGCTGTGCCATGTGACAGGGTGGCTGCGCTTCGGGGAGGTGCCCGGAGCCCTGTCGTGTGGTGTCCTCCCACCGGGGCCCAGGCTCGCCCCGACAGATGGATGCTCTGTGGAGAAAGCAAATGAGAACAGGGTGTTCTCGGGGTGGCAGCTGGTGGCAGCGGTCGCGTCTGCTTGGCGTCAGGCGTGGGGGCCTGCGTGGAGGCCTGCGTGGGGACACTGCTCCTGCGGGTGGTGGTGGGTGTCAGCCCCGGGCCAGGGCCTCGGCTCTGGTCTCCCTGAATTCCCACCGCCCTCCCAGCAGCAGAAGAGGAGGCAGGAAAGGCAGGGGAGGCGTCAAAGCGGTCTTGGGACCCCGGAGCCCACAATCTGAGCCCCTCCACCACTTCTAGCCCGGGGTTTCCACTGATGTTTTGTGCTAGATCCTTCTGCCTCATGGGGGCTGCCCCAGGCCTTGTTGGATAGCCTGCCCTTCCCACCCCCGGTGGTGACGACCAGAGATGATTCCAGACATTGCTGGATGAGCAAAGTCGATCCCAGGTGGTGCAGCAGGGCAGCTTTAGGGAGGGGAGAGGACGACCTCTAAATCCGTCCAAGCCAACCCCAGCGCCAGCCCTGCCCGGGGGTCCGAGCTGCCGGAATGAGCTCAGGCCTTGTCGCTGGCTGGGTGGCCATGCGGCCTGGTCAGGAGGCAGGCAACGATCTCCCAGGGCTCGAGACGTTCACACCTTGCAGGTCTGCATCTTGCTTCACTGGCGCTTCCTCAAACAGAGCCCGAAGTAGCCTTGGGGGGTTTACACGAGCCTTCGGCGCCTTCACGCAACGCTTCATGAGGCCACAGGCCGCCCTCAGGTGACACTGACTCAGGTCGAGGATGTGGCAAGATCCCAGGGATCTTGAGTCACCTGCACAGTGTAGGCAAGTGCGTGAGGAGGCGGGTACCACAAACCCGGCTGGCGAGGTCAGAGTGGCAGCCACCTTTCTGGAGGAGATGGGGCGCTGAAGTCAGGACGTGGCGGTCACGTGCTCTTGGATCCAGCAGACCCTCACGGGAAGTCTCCAGAAGTGCAGGTGTGTCTGTGGAGGGCTGTTCACCGCAGACATTACAGATACTGAGAAATCCAGAGCAACAGCACGCTTGCGGACAGCAGCCTGCGTAACAAAAACCCCAAGACATGCCCCCCCCCACCCCGCCCAGCACCGGCCTCCTTGAGACGAGCTGTGGGTTAATCCTCAGGGATGTGGTATTCTCAGAACGGAGGAGGCAGGCACACCACGTGAGGATGGGGCAGACACCGAGGGACGAGGCTCCGAGCCAAGGGTCACCAGGGGTCACCATGGGTCATCAGCGGCCCAGGGGGGCCCAGAGGCTGAAGGGGAAGGCTCTGGAGTCTGGGCGGGAGGGGGCTGCTGGAGGGCCGAGAGCGGGGCAGTGACATCACGGGATCTGAGCTTCAGGAAGGCCGTGTGGGCTGGAGGGTGGGGATGGACTGCACGATGGGAGGGGCGAGGAGGTGCATCAGGGAACTGGGGCCACAGATCTGAGGAGGAGGCAGGAGGACCAGGCCTGGAACCAGCCTGGAAGCAGAGGCTCCCTGGAAGGGGCAGAGAGGTGCAGGGACGGCTCTGGGGCAGGAAGACGTAGGTCAGAATCGCTGCCGGAATGAGCGGATCCAGCTGTTTCCACTCTCTGCTTGGGGTTCATCAGGGAGGGAGGGAGTGTCCGCTTCTTGGCTGGGGGAGCCCAGGGCTCTGGATTCACAGTTGGCCCTGATGACGTGCGGGTGGGAAACGGGGCATTTCCCCAAGAGGATGATGTGAAGAGCAGCCGGTGGTTGCTGAACCGCAAAAATACAGGGAAGCTAAGTCAGTGGCCGCTCCGCAGACGAAGACAAGACTGCAATGAGCTCTGCGATTCCTAACCCTCCCTGTGTCTGTAGGATGAGCAACATGACTTTGTGGCTTGTCCCATAAACACATTGGCTTCCCCGTCTCTCCCAGTAGGAGCTGGCCTGTGGCTTGCATGGGTCAACCTGACGGACACACTAATACTGTGCCAGCCTAGAGGCCCGCGCGTCTGGAGGCCTTGTGTGACTCTGATCTCTCTTGGGACCTGCCTAGCTGCCGGTAGAGTGAGGCTGGAGTAGCCCACGGGGGATGAGAAATCCCATATGGGGGAGACCAGTGACCCAGCCACGGCCATCCTACACCAGCTGGCAGTCAGCCAACCCCAAACAAGAGAGGCAGGCAAGATCGGTGGCGAGGTCCACCTGCCTGCAGCTGACCACGGATTGAGTAAGCCCGGCTGAGTCTAAACGACTGGCTGACCCGTGGGCTTGTGAACAATAATACATGTTGATTATTTCGGGCCATTGACTTTGGGGCTTCTTTGTTGTGCAGCAAACGCTAACTGATACGGACTGAATAGACCAAGACAGAAGACTTGATTTGCCTCAAATCATGCCAGGGTGTGTGTTGGATCCTAGTGTAGAGCCGGGGTGGGGGGGGTTCCAGTCCCCTAGTGACATAACCAGAGTCACCAGCGGCCGGGGGGGCGGTGGGTTGGATGGATTCAATGAGCTAAAAAAATCCTTCCAGGAGAAATAAGCTTCATGTCATGACTGCATGTGGCCTAGAAAGCCTGCAGCGGCCGTCACGTCGCAGACAGAGCAGCAAGACTGCTTCCAGACGTATTTGTAGCTCAGGCTCTGTTTCTCAGCACCTCAGGGGCTCCTGGCTCGTGGGGATGAACATACCGGGCTGCAGTGAGGCGAGAGGAACACAACGGAGGCAGTGATTCAAACGCAGCCCTGACTCACTTAGTGGGGCACATGGCTGGGGGGTCCTCGGGGTTCTGGAAAGGCGCAGCTTAGCAGGGGGGATACGGACACTCTTGTCCGACTCTGCTCTGCCACCAGGAACCACAACTCCACGTGGCGAAGGGAGGCATGTGGGCAGGCGGGTCCTGGCCCCCACCGGGTGCTCTGCTGGGCGCCCCCCGCCCCGCGGCCAGCTTTCCCATCTCTGACGCGGGCGAACAAGCACACGTCCCTGCGAAGAAGCGTGGCATGTCCACGTCACTACCGTAGACGTGGGGGCAGGTAGGGGTCCACCCCCGAGCGGTGGCAGCCCTCTGTCCTCATCACAGGAGGAAGACAGTTACACCCGACCGTGGGAACCAGAGGACAGAGGTTATGAACAGAGGCCGCGCTGAGCCTCTTCAACCCCACACCCCCCTCCTCTCAGCACCTGGCAGAGCCTGGCACGTGCTGGCTCTTGATAGTTGCTGAATCCACTAGAAAAAAATATAGCACCGGTTCACTGAGCACCTGCTACGTGCCAAGTGCTGTGCGTAGAATCCATCAGCGTTCTCCAGAGAAACAGGACCAGGAGGCCACGCGGATACGTGTCGACAGCTGCATCCGCGTGTGCGTGGAGGGAGAGAGAGGGTTTTAGGAACTGGCTCACCCAGTTGTGGGAGCTGGCAAGTCTGGAATTTATAGGGCAGGGGAGAAACTCGGGTAGGATTTCTGTATTAAGCTTGGGGCCGAGTCCTTCTTTTTCAGAAAACCTCACTTTTTGTTCTTAAGGCCTTCAACTGATTGGGTGCGGCCCACTCACATTGCTGAGGGTGGTCTCCTTGACTTAAAGTCAACTGCGTTAATCCCATCTGTAAGATGCCTTCACAATAACACCCAGGAGCGTTGGCCCAACAGCTGGGCACCGCGGCCTGGCCAAGCTGACACGACATGACACGTTATCCCTCATCTTCAGAGCCTGGCCGGTGAGCTTGTATTCGGGGCCTGTGGGGGCAGGATCCTGGCGTGGCCCCCAGGACGCCCCTCTCTGCTGTGTCCTGTGTCATCCCTTCCCTCCGAGTGTGGGCAGGCCCTGGGAACGTGACGGGGTGTCACAGCAGGGGAGCTTACAACGTCCCTGGCTCAGGGACGGAGCAGACGTAACGAGGCTCTCCATCGGTTGACTGGTAGTCGGTTCAAGGGAGAGCGTTGGGTGGGCCTGAGAAGCCTGTGTCTGGATGTCGGAGGCGGAGCCGGCGTCGGAGACGGAGGGGCCCTCGCGGGAACCGTGGGTGGCCCCTGGAGCCAGCGGAGAAATGGGAGCCTGCGCCCGATAAGCACAAGACGCTGGAGGAGTCGGGAGCAGATTCTTTGCCTGAGCCCCTGACAGCGTGGCCTGGTGAGAGGCCGAGCAGACCCCCGCGCCTCTGGCCTCAGTGGCCCCCCCGCCGCTCGGTCCTTAGGCAGCTGTTCCTGCTCACCAGCCCATGGCTAAGTCACCAGGGAGGACAGTGACAGCCCCCGGCGGATGGCCTGGCCCAAGGACCTTCGTTCCGGCCGGGGCTGCTCCCCGAGTGAGTGACCTGTGCAGGGACGTGGGGCTCACGTAGAAGGACCCGCCCTTGACTTAGTGCGTTGCTGTCCCTGTCTCGAAATTCTTAATCATTTTTCAACAAGGACCCACATCGCATTTCCGTCTTGCGTTGGCCGTGCCTCTGAGGCATGTGAACTCACCAGGTTCCAGGCCCAGGGCTCAGAGGACGGTCAGACAGATGAGCCCCTGCCCTTGGGGGGCTTCTCACATAGTAAGAGAGTCAAATTCTTGCCCCAAATCACCATTGTGATAAGAGCTCACTCTATAAGGTTGTGTGAGAGTCTAGAAGAGGGAAAAGACGGGCCTGGGGTCTGCACCCTGATTGCGCGAGGAGGTAACCAAGCCCAGCGGCTGGGGATCTCCAGGTAGAGGCAGCGGCAAGTGCAAAGGGCCTGTGGTTGGGGGCTGTGGGGCATTTGAGAAAGAAGAGTTGAGGGAGATGTAGTGAGGCAGGTCAACAAGCCACGCAGGCTTCCGAGGCTGAGGTAGGGGCGTCCCTGGAGGGCGCTGAGCAGGGGGGCGGGTAGAGGATGGAGGAGCTGTGGAAGGAGCCGCGGAGGAGCCAGGAGGGAGGCAGGCAAGAGACAGGGGTGCCCTGGGTGAGGGCTGTGGCCGCGGGACCCATCCCCTGGGGACCCAGCCCCGTCGTGGTAAACCCCGCATGCTCCGTAGGGCTTTACACTCTCAAATGGTTGATTAAAAAACAAAACAAAACAAAAAAATCAGGAGAACATTTCAAGACGTGAGAAATGGCCTGAGACCCACGGTTCAGGGGCCACAAACGAAGTGGAATGGAAGGCAGCCGGGCCGTTCCCGAGCCGGGCTTCCCGCTGGGTTCTCGATGCCCTCGCAGAGCCGAGGGGTCGCTCAGCAGGTGCGGCCTTTTACAGGGAAAGTCTGCAGGCGTCCGCCCGGATTCTGGCATCTCCCAGCTGGGGGCTAAGCGGCCCCGCCCCGAGCACCCCGCCTGCAAAGCTCCAGCCTCCGGGGCTCCCCGGGATGTCTCCACCCACCAAGGGCGGACAGTGGGCGCTCGGGGGCCTCCTGAGCCTGGGGACAGCCCGCCCCGGGTCCAGCGTGTCCCGGCTTACGTCCCGCCTGTCCTCAGGCCAGGCCACCCCACCTCTGGTCTCAGAGTCTCAGCTCACGCTGCTCCCCGCACGTGCACGCCCCTCCCCCGCACACCCCCCCTGCACCGAGGCATCATCGGAGCGTAGGCGCCCAGTTTGGGTGGGCTCCCCACTCCGCGCGGGGCTGAGGCTCCAGGACAAGCTGGTGGCCTGATCAGTCTTCCAGCTGCTGGGACACAGAACCACCCGCTGGGTGACCTAGAGCAGCGGGACTTCATTCTGTCACAGCTCTGCAGGGCGAGGCTTAAAATCTTGGTGGCAGCAGGGCCGTGCGCCCTGCGGAGGCCCCAGGGAGGGGCTCCTGCCTCTCTGAGCTTCTGGGGAGCTCGGGGCATCCCGTCGTTGATGTCACACGGCCCCTCTCCTGTCCGGGTCTGGCCTCCTGTCTCCACCCCGGAGGGCGCTTGTCCTGGATGGAGGGTCCACCCGGCTCCTCGAGGCTGGTGTCATCTTAGGGTCCTTAGTGACCTCGCCAAATACCTTTTTCCCAGATAAGGTCACACTTACAGGCCCGGGGATTAGGACCTGGCGTCTTTGGGGCCATCAATCAGTGTACTACAGTTTCCTGGCTCAAAAGTATGGTTGAAAATGACCTTAAAAAATGACCCTTTTATTTGTTTACACAATTATTGAGAAGAAAGTGCAGAGCGTCCTCGTGGACCCCACACCCCGGCTCCCCTGTCAGTCGGATTTCTCTAGATGTCCTCTCATGTCCTCTTCTGTTCTGGGGCCCCACCCAGCACACCAGGTGACAAAGGGAGGCCACGCCTCCGTGGGCTCCTCTGGTCTGTGGCACTTCTCAGACTTTCCTAGGATATCCCCCAGCGTGGGCTCATCTGATGATCATCTCCTGGCTAGACTGGGGTGATGGTTTGGGGCGAGAGGACGGCCCAGGGGGGCCCTTCTCGTCACCTTGTATCCCGAGTCCACGCTCCCACCCGACCCCGTGGCCGAGGTCACCCTTGGCAGGGTTTCCTCCCGTGCGGCGTCGAGCCATGCTGTCCTCCGCGGGGAGGCCACCCGCCAGGCTCGGTGGCAGCTGGAGGGCACGCAGGCCGGTTGGGATTCTTCTCTTCTCCCCAGTTTGTTTGCTCGGTCATCTCTCTAATCAGCACGGTCCCTGGGTATTTATTCTAACCGGGGGGTAGAGCCCAATACCGCTTTATTTACTTTATCGCTCAAAGTGCTCCGGCTTGGGCCACGGGGAGCTCTTTGGTTGGCTCCGGGGCCGCCTTGACCCGGTCCCGCCGCCGGGGCTGCTCGTCGTTACTGTTGCTGTTCGTTTGCTCCTGTCCAGCCCCGTGAGACCCCTGCGCCCCGTACACCCTCCTGCGCAGAATCAGCTGCCTCGGTGCGGGGCCCGGTGGTAGGGAGCGAGCTCTGGCTGCTGGGGGTGCTCCTTGCTGTGGGGTGTTGTTGCTTCCGGCCCGCGGCACAGCGATGCGCGTGTAAACCCACGCGTGCACACGCACCTGGGAACATCCTTGTACCCCACCACCTGCATCTGTACGAAGCTCAGCGTGAGCGCACACTGGTGCCTCCAACTGCGGCACGTGTGCTGCGGACCGTTTTGGCCTCTTCCCTTCGAGTGTCCTGCTCTCGCCACGAGAAAGCTGCTCTGGGAGGTGGGGGGGGGGGCTCAGCTTCCCCATCTGTAAACCACGGGCTTAGGGGTGCCTGGGTGGCCCAGTTGGCTAAGCGTCAGCCTCCGGCTCAGGTCATGATCCGGGGGGCCTGGGATGGAGTCCAGCATCGGGCTGGAGTCAGCGGGGAGTCTTCCTCTCTCTCTCCCTCTGCCTCTGCCATTCCCCCTGCTCGTGCTCTCTGGCCCTGTCTCTCTTTCAAATAAATAAATAAAATCTTTTTTAAAAAATCTAAAAAACAAGCAAACAAAACCCCCCTCAAAACCAGGGCTTAGAAGAAGAGACTGTCTACCAGGGCGGACCCCCTAGGACACCAACTTAAAACAAAGACAGATAAATGGTTGACTATACCAGGTCCTATTTTTTTTTATTTATTTATTTATTTATTTATTTATTTATTTATTTATTTATTTATTTATTTTTATTTATTTATTGCATTTGAATGCTGTAGATTTTTCCTAGTGGGTCTCAAAATGTGCTCCAGAAGAATCTTTTACCTTTTCTAGGGGTCATGTTGTCACTAAACAAATCTGTAAGGAGCAAAGCACAGACACGATGACATGAAAATATAAGGTGCCCGGGGCCTGGGGCAGGTGGTCGATGGCCGTGTGGACGGACCTCCCTTCTCTTCCCCTGAGGATCTTTGGCCAATGAGGCCCCTTTGTCAGGGGAGCCAGCAAAGCTCCAGGCCCGTGCTGCGGCGGGCCACCCGGGACACAGCCCAGCGACGCAGATGTCCCCAAAGATGGGGCGACTCAGAGAGACGCAACATCAGGCTTGCCTGTGGTTCTTTTACAGGAACTCCTCGTGCAGGCTGCCCTTGGAGGGGATGACAGTGTTGACAAAGTCACTGGCTCGGGCTCGGTTTCACAGCTATCGGAGTAACTCCGAGCCAATCAAAGCAAACATTCATCATGGGAGTGGAATCTAGAACCGTCTAGGCCTCTCCCACGGCACCAGGAGCCCCTCTATGGCCCTCACCCAGTGGCAGCGGATAAGTAGGTCATGCCCTGGGATCTTCGGGGCTCACCTCTGTCTCCATCGAGACCCGAGCACCACAGGACAAAGCGTCTTCTTGTGCACCATGTAGGTGGCTGAGGCTGTGGGCTCTGTTACCAGGAGGCTGCAGGGACTGGGGTCGTTTTACTTCACCTATAAAGTGGGGGTGATAATAGGCCCGACAGAAATACGATTAGTACTTTCACTTCCGAGACAAGGAACCTGCACGCTAGGAGTTGCTGAGCACGGCTGTGATTACCAGCAAGTCCTCCTTCCTTCCTTCTGTCCACCTGTCTGTCCTACAATCACTGAGGGCCACTGCGGTACGATGACCGAGTGATGGTTCTGGAAGTCCTCAGATCGTCACGGTAGGAAAGGAGAAATACCGACATTTCAGTCCCGTCAGATTACGGGCAGTGCCAGAAGTGGGGGGGCACATCCCCCCCACAGACCCGGTGGGGGGCAGGGGCAGGGGGAGGCAGGCCGGAGGAGCCCGTTGGGGCGGGCTCGTGCACCCGCTGGCTGAGCGTGGACCCGCCTGCCCGCAGGAAACTCAAGGGCCTTAGTGCGTGAAACTAAATTTTAAGAGTCAAAAAGCAACAAAAGAGAAATGACTTTCTCTACCCCCCTCCCCGAAATGATAGCAGCATTTCATAATCCTCAGGGCCTGGAGTAGTTTAAACTCGCTCCATCTGACGGACCGTGGCAATAACAACGCTTATCTGGAAATCTTTCATCGGATGAGAGTCGATGCTCTGCGCCTTTCTCTCGGAGGCGAGAGCTGTTTATCCACCTGAGCCCTGACATCCGGGCTCAACCGGCAAAGGAATCCGGGGCTAGTATCACGGGCGTAATCTCAGCAATCGGGGTTCCCAGGAGAGGATGGCAGGGCTGATGGGATCTCACGCGAGGGTGAGGTTTCTCCTTCGCCTCTCCAGGAGCCCCCCACGCTGCACCTCCCTCTGGCCCACTGGATTCCGGATGGTTCTATTTCTTTCAGTGACGGTTTAGAGCCCCTGGGGGTGCTCCTTGGGTCCCCCGGCACCTTGGCTCCTTACTGGACCCGCCTCCTCGGATAGCGTAGCTGCCGTTTCTGTAAAGGCCCCTGGGGCTGCTTGTCCTGGGTTCCCTGCTGAGCGCCCAGGCCGCCCCCAGCATTCCCCGCCCCTGGCGCCCAGAGGACTCAGGTGAACAAAGTAAATGGGGCAGGTGGGTGAACCGGGTGCACCCAAGGCCGCAGGCCCCCGGCTCCCGCGGCAGTGGCCCTCCCGGGCCCAGCCTGGCTGGAGGCCCCGGGACAGCGGGCCCCGCACTCCAGAGGCCTCCGTGTTCTCAGCTGGCGGTGCACGTGCGCGCACAGCCTCCCCACGGGCTCGTGTGAGCGTTCGGGGGGTAGTTGTCATGCCCAGGACGCGACGACAGCTCAGGAAGCGACTATTTTTAATATGCTCAGTGTTATTATTATTATTAATAGTGGGGAAGAAGGAAGGGGCCTCGGGGGACGCCCATTGTCACGGGTTTATCGCCGGCTGCAGGGCCCCGGGGGTGGCCCCGAGAGAACCACAGGGCCGTTTGCCAAGTGGCTCCTGGGATTCAGGAAAGCAGAAGGGAAGTGCTGCCTTGGCCCCGTGACCCCTGCCAGGCTCCACGACCCGCTCGCTTGGCTACTGTGGCAGTCGGGCCGGGGGTGCCGAGTCAGGGCCAGGCTTCCTCTGCGCTGCTCCCATTGTCTCCGGACGAGCTGGTCCCCGCCCCGCCCCTGCTCTCCCTCCCTCCATCCGCGCTGGGGACCACAGCGGAGGACCGAAGGTTGTGATAGAATGCTGCTTCTCTGCGGGAGGGGGGGGCACTCGTGCGTCCGCCAGTGGGGTCCCCCAGGGGCTCCCGGCTGCTCTGGGGCGGGGGTGTGGCACGGCCTTGGAACCTGGGAGGGGGTCCCCCAGGCACGTCCCCAAGGTCACATCCCGGATATGGCCGGAGCTGGGGGTGAGGTCATCTGCAGCATATTTTACACTGACCGGACGCGGGCAGGCATGTCCCCCTGGCCGGACCTCGGGGGGGGAAGGAAGGAAGCTGGAGCCGAGCCCGACTGTGCCAAGCCCTGGATTCACACCCTGCAGCTCAGCACATCCTCGCCCCATCCCGGGAGGAAGCGGGTGGTCAAGGGTACAGTGTTCAGGCCGGATGTGGCCACATTCAAAGCCCAGCTCCAACACTTAGCCACTGCGTGGCCGTGGACCCTTCTGGACCTGCGTGTGGGTCACTTGGATGAGTGACCGAGAAAATAGCACAGGCAGGATTTGGGAGGCAGCCTGCACGCGATGCTCTTCTGTCCCTGTTGTAGAAATAAGTCAATGGAGGCCCAGGGAGTAAGGAGGAAAGACGCCCGAGCGGGGGCCGGGGAGGTGGGGAGGGGAGGGAGTGGGCGATGCTCCCGAGGAGAGGCTCACTCAGCATTAGCAGAGAAGAACCAGAAACAGCAACAGAAAACAACACCGACATCCAGGAAGCTCCAGATTGTACACTTTAGTCCCAAGAAGCTGGTAAAAATCTGCAGGCTCCTTGGCAGTCTTCCCTTGACTTCAAATCCTGCCCTATCAGCGGTACTGGGTGGCAGTAGGGCACCTCCTCGAGCACCCACCATACTTGGGAAGCCTGCCCCTTTCCTGCTGACTGGTGACATTGTTGAGCTGAGGCCTGTGGGGAGATCCTATGTGATGGGTTCATTGCCACTCCCAGACCCAGATGGTGCTCAGCACTCAGCAGGAAGCTCATACAGGCGATGGATGGATCGATGGATGGATGTGTGTGTAGGCGGATGGATGGGTGGATGGATGGATGGATGGGTGGGTGAATAGGTAGATGGATGGGTGGGTGGATGGATGGATGGAGGGATGGATGGGTAGGTGGGTAGATGGGTGGGTAGATGGATGGATGGAGGGATGGATGGGTAGGTGGATGGATGGGTGGATAGATGGGTGGGTAGATGGGTGGATGGATGGAGGGATGGATGGATGGAGGGATGGATGGGTAGGTGGATGGATGGGTGGGTAGATGGGTGGATGGATGGGTGGGTAGATGGGTGGATGGATGGGTGGATGGATGGATGGAGGGATGGATGGGTGGGTGGGTGGATGGATGCATATGCTCACATATCAGGGCCACTCAGTGCTTCCTTCCAGGGCATGAGCTTGTTGAAGCCAAAGCCATGTCAGAGACTCATGGAAACAGAATTAATTGGTTCATCGCATGTACCTTTATTGAGGGGACAAAGCCAGACACTGAAAGGGTGCCCAGAGCAGACTGAAGGAGGAGAGAAGGCAGCCTGGGGGTCTTGGCAAGGTCTGGAATGTCCCTGCTAGAGCCACACATGTCCGGGCTCCAGGGCCAGCCGGGCTGAGAACACCCCGTGCCACTCACCCACGGCATTTGCTGACTTGCTGAACTTTGATGAACTTTGTGGTTTCCCTCAGAGCCCCGGGGGTAGGGGGCAGGGAGAAATACCACCTCATCCACCGACTTCAGAGCTGGTCATGGACATTTGAAATTCAGTGTTTTTTTTTTTTTAATGTAAAGTAATACATGTTCATGATAGTGCAAAACAAAAACAAATTAATCAGGATGGAAGGAAACACGACACGAGGAGAACACGTCCCCTCCTCCTTCCCCGCAAGGTCATATCTTGCAGATACACTCACGCCTGTGTATGGATGTCTTACATTTCAGCAGCTACAGTGGATCCTCTCATGTGCGGTTGGCACCAGCTTTTTCTCCTGTGGCTCTCCTGGGACATCCCTCTCTTATGGATGAGTGGGGTGAGGCCCGACTACCGCGGTCACGGGGTCACACCCAGCCTGGGGTTCCCAGCTGGGGAAAACACTCGCATAGAATTAAGAAATATAGACCTGCCTCCTTGTGTGGAGTCCTCATGGTGGGACACCCCTTGATTTTTCTTAGGGTCCCCCGACCTGGGGGTGTGGACGGTGGTAACAGGTCCTGCCCGGGAGACATACGGCTTAGACACATGGCCCCAGGGCACAAGGAGGGTAAATTCCTAGAAGTGCGGTCCCTAAGTTGGATGGTGTGAGGTCAGTATTTCTGAAGGATGTTAAATTGCTGACCTGTCAGAGGAGACGGCCAGTCCTTGACTCTTGGCACGGCCTCTGTTTCTCCCCAAAGTCTTGGACATTCTTCCCATGCAACCGTCTCGGGGCTGGGAGGCGCGGAGCCCGGTGAAGGGAGAAGCCTGCGGGGTGGGGGTGGGGGGTGTCTGGCAGCGGGGAGCGGGCTGCTCTTCTGGCCCCCCCTGTCTGTAGAGTGGGGTTGCTGGCTGGGAGCACCGGCGCTGGCTGGCAGTGAGACCCACTGGTCCTGAGTCCTGGGCCCTCTGGGGCTGTGGCGAGTCCAAGGGGCATCCATCCGCGTCTTCAGGGAGGGACAGGTGGGATCAAAGACCCTGGGGTCAAACGTCAGAATTCATCCAAACACGGCACTGCGCCAGCGCTGGGGCGCCAGGTGCCCACTGACGCCAGCAGCCCCGAGGGCTCAGGATCCTACAAAGGCTGTGGGAAGCGGAGGACCACTCTGGCGGGTGCATCGCTTATGTGGACGCGTGGTGGTCACGTCCAGGCCCACATCCCCCCAGAACCGTTGAGGGGCGCGGAGCCCACCGCTCCCGATGGCCCACCCTTCTTTGAAGTAGTTTCAAATCCCAGAGGTGAGGTGGCCTGTTCCGTTGCCGACAGGCACACAGGGACCCCGAGGAGGCCGCACAGCTCGTCCCCTTCATAGACAGATCTCCACCATGGATGCTTTTTTTTTTTTCTGCTTTACACAAAATTTCCTTGTTCCTTTTTCCATGGAATTAGGAACTTTGTCACGGCCCTGGAGCCGGAGAGCCTAGGACTGAGTCCTGACCTGCTGAGCTCGGGGAAGGGGGGACCAGGTGACCAGCCGGTCCCTGTGCAGGTGACACAAGACCTGTCACCACGTGTGGCACAGGCCATGCGGCGCGCACGTAGCCGTGGGCGCCTCCTCCCGAGCCCAGGGCACAGCCAGGACGGGGGCGCAGCCTCCGAGGCCCCGGAGCTGAGCGATGGTCGCGCTGGCTGGTAACTCATCTCTGCGCCTGACCTTCGCATCCAGAGACGCATTAACGGGCCACTTCGGGTGGCGCTTGGAGTGTCAAGCTTTTAATTAATGCGCTGGACTGAATATATTTAGCTGGACCATTCTGCTTAGTCCATCCAATTACCCAGATTCATTATACAACTTGATTGCGTTTTCCATTACTCAGTGACTTTGCTAAATGGGCGGCCAGGCCGCAGACGGGCCGTCCAGCGCCAATATTGATTAGAGGACACAGTTTATTACCCAGCGGAGGCGCCGCTTGGGGCCGTAAATCTCAAGCTGGACATAGCTGCCCTACGGTCTCCAGGTGGGGGACGGAATTGTATTTGGATGAAGCATTTTGGCCATCGACCCTCCTTCCAAACTTCCCCTGTGCCCTGCTTGTGTTTAATTGAATTGCTTTTCCGCTGCCAAGTCTCCCCGTAAATATAATCAGGGGCTCCTCCTGCTTTAATAGCGGAAATGGGTGGAAGGTATTTTTCACCTTCTCCGCGTTCCAGAATGACACGACGTACGACGAGCTTGCCAAGGAGCATCTGGAGGACCGGCCGCAGGAGGACGTCGAGGCACGTTTTATCCCTGCTGGCTTCTGCTCTGGGTCCTGGGCCAGAGCCGTCGTCCCTTGCCTCGCACGGGGCTGGGGAAGAGGTGGCCTCTGACCCTGGGGAGAGAGAGAAGCGGTCGTGAGGCCGCTGGCGACCCGGGCCCGGACACCTGCCTTTATGGCTGTGACTGTGATCTCAAGGGGACGGGCCTTCTCCGCTCCGTGGCATCAAGGGTGTGCTCCCCATGCGACTGCTTTCATTTCTGTCACCCCTCAGAGTTGGGTCGGGCTGTTTCTCGGAGACGTCGGGTACGGCAGGGGGGACACAGCAATAAAAGGGGAAGAGGCACAATGAGTGGACCGTTTCCTTCCGCACAAAAGCCGAGGAACACCAAGTACGTGGCGGGCATTTGTCATTTGCCAACCCCGGTGCTCAGATAACCGAGGCAGTGCGCGGCTTCGTTTTTACTTTTTATTTTTAGATGACGTCAGACTTACAGGAGAGTCGCAAAAATTCCTTCGAGGGTTTCTGTCAAAGCCTCACCCAGCTTCCCTTCGTGTTCACGCTCAAGTATTTCTCACTGTCTACGAAGAGGAAGCTGAGGCCCGGGAGGTTAAGGAACCTGCACAAGGTCACACAGCACTGGTGGAATTTGCACCTAGACCTGGGGGGTGGTGTGGCCTGTGACAGCTCAGGTGACCGTAAGAGCTGAAAAGGGAGCCAGTGCCTGCCGTGTGACCACAGAGGCAGGAGCGGAGCCGCAGGGCTCTGCAAAGGGCAGTGTCTGTGCCCAAGAACAAAGGTGAAGTCAGCACCTCACGTCCAAGGTGCACCCTGCGTCACAGAGGCGGAGAGGGGACACGACCCCCTGGAAGGGAGCAGCCAGTCCTCCTCCCACCGGCCAGTCTCCTCTGCTCTGTCTGGTGGGTCTGCTGGCAGCCCCCCCCCTCCCCCGGAGCCAATCAGCGACCGGAGCAGCTGATGGGACCTGCGTGGACGCTTCTGAGGCCAATCCAATAGTGCAATTAGCAACCATTAACCTTGAGAATAATGAGCCATCACAAAAGAGAAAAGTTTCTCTTCTGCCAAAGCTCACCTCGCCTTTCAACAAACACCATTCTGATTTTCTGGATGCTCCTAATGAGAAAAGGAGCTGCTGGTGGCTTAAACACATAGACTAATAGGTCAAAAATAAATCCCATTTATTAAGCACCGACCGCTGCCAGACTCGGCGCGAAGTGCTCAGCGTCGACTTCGCTCCCTGAATCCCGTCCAAACCCCGGTGAAACAGGTGTTGTTACGGCCTCAAGAAAACAATTTTTAGATTTTGAAATGATTATAGATTCACAGGAAATTGCAGGAATAGTACAGAGAGGCCCCGTGTACCGTTCACCCAGCTTCCTGCAAATGGTGACATCTTCCATGACACTGGTTCCATCCACAGCCCTCACGCAGATAGTGATGGTTTTGTGCACACCATTTGCGTGTGTTTTTGTGCGTGTGTTTGTGCTGTTTGTGTATGTGTGTATGCCATGTGTGTATGTGCGCATGTATAGATGTGTGTGGTGTGTGTATATGTGTCATGGTGCTTGCATGTACGTGTATGTGTATGGCACGTATATGCATGCATGAGGCATGGGTATATATGTGTATATGGGCGGCATGTGTGTGCTATGTATATGTGTGTGGTGCGCACGCATGTGGTGCACGCGTGTATGTGGTATGTGTACGTGTGCGTGCATGTGTATACGTGTGTGTTGCATGTAAGTGTATATGTGTGGTGTGTGCATGCATGTGCCATATGCATATGGGATGTGTGTGCTGCATGTACGTATGTTGTGTGTGGTATGTATATAGGTGCGTGTTGCGTGTGTGCACGCACATACATGTGTGTAGTGTGGTTCTGTGCAGCTGACACGCCTACTCTCTTTCACATGTGGGAAAACCACACTGTGATGCCGCTGAAGGGCCTGGCGCCACGTGACACGGCAGGTAAGTGGCCAAGCCATGTCATAGATTCCAAAAGTGCACCTGAACCCCCCGCCCCACGAGGCTTCCCAACCACCCCCCGTCCCCACTGGGAACTGAACTGACAAGGGCACATGACTACCTGTGGGTGAAGTTAGCCCTGGAAACACCGCGCAGCTAGTGCACAGCTGGTGGTGAAAACGTCTTCTCGCTGATTTGTCTCCTCCAAAGACGACACACAAAGGGCAGAGCTTCAGAAAAAAGTACGGTGCGAAGTCTCTTCCTGACTGTGCGTGGCCCGTGACGCGACGGGACAGGTGGAGAGTTTCAGGCGCGCGCCCGGCCTGGTCGCAGGGAGGCCACGGGCCATCGGAAACCACCCGCCACGGCTCAGGCGCGGCCCCACGCGCGGGAGGGAAGGTACTTGCTCTCGTCCTGGGGCTTCAAATTAATAACAAATTGCGAAAGGAATGCACGCTAGGGACTTGCCTTTGTTCTTGGCGCCGTTAGGAATTTACAAGGTCATTGAGCTACAATAAATAATAATAATAAACTCCTGTTTTGTGCTTGGGAGATAGGGATTTGTTTTTTTGGGGGTTTTTTTTGGTTTTTTTGGAGAGGTGGGGGTGGGAGGTGTTTTAATGGCTCTGGGGAGGGAGTCTGAAATCATTCCCTTCCCTCTGGGCGGCAGAGTGGGTGGAAACTTGCTGCAAGTTAAATTAAAAAAAAGAATCAATAGCATTTCAGGTGATTGTGAATTAGGGGTTATTTGCTGGGGCTTAAGGGGATTCAGGTTAAAGCCTGAAGATGATCAATGGGCAATTACCGCCTCGAAGGAGGGGGGACACCGTCTTTCTGCAGGCGGCTCGGCGGGGCACCCCCGACACCCAGCGCGTGGCGTGTCGCGCACGTCAGACCCCAAGACAGACACTCGCCGGGTCCTCCGGCCCCAGCCCGTTGCCCCCTCTCCGTCCCGCCCGCAGACGCCGCCGCCAGGGAGGAAACGGGCCCCGCTCCCCATTCGGATCGGAGCCCACAAAGACGGAGGCGCGGACCCGACGCCGCCTCCGCGCCGATCAATCCTGCGGCTGTAATAACTACAATTTTCTGATTTGAAGGCAAAACCAAATAACCCAGAGGAGTAATTCAGGCCACATGCGGCCCTCTTCCTGAGAAGGAGCACAAATTGATTTTTCTTTTATAAGCCCAATTTTGTGCTGCTCATCGACCCCCCTCCGGCATTTCCGAGCAACCTGGCCTCCATTCTGCTTGAGGTACAATTAGCAGAGGATGGAAAGGTTCTCGCCTCCTGTTCTCGCCCTGGCCGGCACGGCTGCTCCTGCGCCACGGCAAGGCTGGACGGTCACAGCCGTGGCCTCCCACGGGGTCTTGGTTTCCAAGACCGAGGTGCGGAGGCTGCACCGTCACCCCCTTTGCCTGAACCCCGAAGCCTACAGAGACCGCCAGCCCTGCCTCGCCCCGGGCCGTGCCCCAGCATCTCCAGGGGGCCGTGCCTCTCTGGTCCCCACACCTACTCTTCCTCGGAGTGAAACCAGAGTTGGGGCCGTGGGTCCTCTGTCCTTTGTGTCTGCCCCCGTGTCACTCTTCCCGCTCCTTACTCCGCGGAGACACTTCTGCCTTCTTTCAATTGGTGCTTTCAATTCCTACCCCAGGGCCTTTGCCCGTGCTGTTTCCTCTGCCAGCCCCATCACGTCCTTCCATCCTCAGCCCAGCTGCTGCCACCCCATCACCCACGCTTCCTACGACGTTGTGTACCTGAGTTTCTTCCCGGACCTTACCATGCTCTGCAGTTTCGATCTTTTTGTTTACATGCTGTGATCCTCCTGCCCCACTGGGACCTGCTTCCTCACCCTGCATGACGGCCACACCCAGGCCCCTGGCTGGCACGCAGTAGGGGTTCAGGAACGTCAGTGAGGGAGGGAATGGGTTTTGTGATCAGACAAGTCTGAGGCCCTGGAGCAGAGCCAGACGCTCATTAGGGGCCTTTTGCAGCTGTGACATTTTCTGAGTCTGGGTTCATCTCTCTCAAGCTCCTCATTTTACACATGAAGAAGCAGGAGGTCCCGTGGGGTTGATCGTAATGGGAGGGTGCCTCTCGTAGCTATTAGTGGGGTCCTTAGGCTGTCCCTTCTCTACTCTGGGAGAGCTGCCAGATGACTTTGGATCTGAAAAGGTGGCTGGTGGCAGGTGGCCTCTGAGTCCAGGGATGGGACCACCTGACCTTGGTGGTGACTGGGGCCCCAATGCGAGGAGCCGAAATCGGGGCGGGGAGCCTGGCTCCTCCAGCTGGGGCCATGCAGGTCCCGAGAGGGAAGAGGTCAGAGGTGAAGCGGCAGGTGTGCAGCCGTGGCAATCTGCGGGGGCTCCCCGGGCTCTTGGGTGCACCCCCGCCCCCTCCCCAGCCCATCTCTGTGCACTGGAAATACTCTAGGGACGCTTGTCCCCTCTGGTAGGAGCCACACTATAGGCCAAAGCCCCCCCCGCCCATTGGGCCTGTGGTTAAGGCGGGGCCACCGGCAGCTCGTGGGCCAGAGCCAGTCCCCTCGCACGCACGGGCCCGGAGCTGACCCCGCGCCCCTCCCGCTGCCAGACACCGGGCCCAGGGAGACACCAGCGGCGGGGCCCACACGGCGACCCCTCCGGTGCTTGGTCTTCCTGCACCGTCACCGGCCCCCACCGTCTGAGCAGGGGCAGCCAGGTGGTGCTCCCACTCTGGGCCCAGGACGTGTCCCGGGAGCTCCCAGCCGCCTGCCCGTGCATCCCTCACCCCCAAGCAGGGACAGGCCTGCGCCACCAGCTGCTGGGGAGCCACGTGGCTGCCCCTGCGCCGCCTGGCCTGCCATCCACGCCACCGGTGCTCGTGGAGAGTGGACAGGGCCCAGCCGGGGCGGAAGCACGTGGCCGCTTTAGTCGTTATGGAAACGCTCTACCCCGAGAGGTCATTCAGCCAAAAGTATCAACAATTTCCCGAAAGGTTTTAGCGAGATCTGTGGGCGACAGGCACGGGGCATTCCTAGGGGAGAGTGGGCCGCTTGCCCAGCCATGTGGGGCCGGGCCCACGCACATCCCTTCCGGTCTGACCGGCCTCGGCGGGGGGACAAGGGCTGCACACAGGCCTCCCTGGGGCTCCCCAAGCAAACCCCGGCTGCAGAGCTGGATGCAGGAAAGCATCCCCGGATGAGCGGCTGTACATTCTGCCAATCATCAAATCCTAATAGCTACGTGCTAATAATATATCATCAAGTGTTACTGCTTCATATTGTATTATTTAATTATATTATTCATGATCAAATGTAATTAACCTTAATTATTAAAAGTAAAGAGTACCGTTATGCATCAGGCCATCACAGTTTTGAGACTTATAATTCTTTTTTTAAAAAAATATTTATTTGAGAGAGAGAGTGTGAGCGAGCACAAGAGCAGGGGGAGAAGCAGAGGAAGAGGGGAAGAGAAGCTCCAGCAGGTGCCATGCTGGGGGAGGAGCCTGACTGGAAGCTCCATCCCAGGACCCGGAGATCAGGAGCTGAGCCAAAAACCAAGAGTTGGACCCACGGAGCCACCCAGGTGCCCGGAGACCTATAATTCCACTCCTAACCCTATAAGCAGACACTCATCATCCCCATTTTACAGATGGGCCAACTGTTGTGCTTTCTAGTATCCTTCCATTGTATCAGAAACGTGACTGGGACCCTGTGCCGAACAGGACCTTGAAATTCCCAGGAAGGACCATCTCTTTCTTCCAGCGAATATTCATTCATCAAGCATTTACTGAGCTCCTCCTGTGTGTCTCATGTTGTTCTAGAAGGTGGGGAGGCAGGGCAGGCCAGCCTTCTCCTGGATCTCCACCACTCACCCTCCACAACCTATGTATCCTCTCTCCCGAGAAGCCTTCCCTGGACTTGCTGGCTGGAGTCAGGGGCCTCCCTGAGGCACGTGGACATTCTGCGCCTCCTCAGCATTGAGGGCCCCCTGCTTGCCTCCATCTCCCCCTCCAGAGCTGGGAACCCTTGGCCGGCTAAGACCGCATCTTTTGTCTTTGTGTTTTCCATGGACAACATGGGCAAGTCGTTGATGATTTGCAGGATTTTATCACTTAGAAAGAAGCTCCAGGAGGGCTGGGTCTGTATTGTTTCAGCAGCACATCCCCTAAAATAGTGTCTGGTCCCTAATGGGTGCAAAAAGCATGTTTGTGGGATGGCTGAATGGACGGCTCTGCATCTCAGCAGGTGGTTGATGGATGGGAGGATGGAAGGAAGGGCCGGTGGGTGGACGGACGGGAGGATAGACGGTCAGACGGTTAAGTGGATGAGTGGATGAGGTCTGGACAGCTGAATGAGCAAAATGCTTATTAATAGGACAAGTTTAGATGATCACGTGGTTGGTTAAAATGTAAGCATGGTGAACAGGAGGCTTCCCACCGGCTTTTTTCTTGAAAGAGAGACGGGCCGGGCCGGGTGGAGGGAAAGAGGGGAGCCCTGCCTCTCCGACAGCTCCGGCTCCGCTCGGCTCCCCAACTTTGTCGCGCTGGTCACGTTGAGGAACCACGGCGCAGAGAGGGTGCCCTGTCCTGGCTCCCCGCCCGGGCGCCGAGCCCTTCCCTCCTGCGCGTGCACACGGCTGAGCAGGAGATAGTGACCCTCCGCCGGGGTTTCTGCAGCTCACTAGAGAGAAACTGGTTCTCGGAGCTGTGACCCCTGACACATGTTATCCTGAGACCTCCCCTCCCGAGCTTGCATGGCCAAAACGAGCCACATCGTCGAAACTTCGGGGATCTTTCCCGTGGCTGGGCTGCCGCAACGGTGGCCGTGTTTGCACAGGCCTGGCGTCCACGGCCTCCGCCTGCGCCCTGGCGGTGCACCTGGCCCTGCTGCCAGCCCAGTCCCGTTGTTAGGAAGTGGAAAGAGAAGGGGAGGAAGGGACAGAGCGCCAGGAGTCGTCAGGCCCCAGTGGCCTCGAGGATGGAACGGGCCTGGCTGCGTGCCCTCCGCAGAGCTCCCCGGTGTCATCTTCCCGGGAAGGGCCCCTCGACGGCGGTGGCTGGGCACCGGCGGGGTGGGCCGGGGTGGGTGCCCTTGTCCACATGCAAACGTGTTCCGTGGACCCGCAGAACCTGCAGCTGCCAGGGAGGGGCGGCTGGGCTGAGCGCTGGGACTTCTGCTGGCCGCGCGGCAACGCGGAGGGCGTGCTTTCATGCATCCATCATTCACCCAACAAACGTCTGTTGAACGCTGGGCTGAGCTCAGGGCCTCCCCACCCTCTGGGCCGAGCTCCTGAAGTCCCTGCATGGCCCGCATTGCCAGCCAGCCCCGTCTCTGACCTCGCTGCCTCCTGTCCCGTCATGCCCCTCCCGTGGCCACTCTGGCCTTCCTGCTCTTTGTCCCCGGCCCCCCGCCCTGGCCCATTCTCACCACCCCTTCACTCTGCTCTGAGCATTTAGGACACATTCCCCATTTGCTTAAAATCTCCCTCCAGCGCTGGGCTCTGAGATGCATGAGGATGCGGCCTCGTCTCGCTCAGGGGTGAGTCGTAGGTGCCAGCACTTAATAGACAGTGATCGAGTGAGCGGATGAGGGCAGAGACCAAGGCTGGGCCCGCTCCCTGCCCTCATGGCGCAACTGGCACAGCAGGGACACAGGCCTCACACAAATACACCAAAGTAAGCACATGTTATGCCAAGGGGTCTGCAAAAAGAGGAGGGAACAGCACCTTTTGGGGGAGGGAGGCTGGTCAGTGAGATCGGGAAGGGCCCTAGGGATCTGGCATTTCCGTGGATCCTGAATGCTGAGAGCCAGCCCGCTCCCAGGGCCGCGTGGAGCATCCTGCTATACGTAGGCCTAATTGATGGCCCAAGGCCAAGGCCAGGTATCCTATGCCCAACGGAGGTGCACTCCTAAGTTCACCGAGGGTCAAATACTAAATATTCATAGTGGCCTTTTCCCCAGGAGCTCAAACCTGGAGGCACCCACGTGCCTGGATGCGTGAGTCGAGGTCCATCCTGGCAACGGGATCCCGCACACGAAGGCTGCCACTGCCCACTGCTTCCGCGATGTGGCCATCCCACAGACGCAGTGAGTGAAAGACGCCAGATCTAAGAAGCACGGCCCAAGGGGTCCCCTTGACAAACTCGCAAAACAGGGGAGGCGAATCAGTGCTGATCCATCAGGTCAGGGTGTGGCTGCCCTCCCTGAGGGGCCGGCGACTGGGCCGGCAACAAGTGGCATCTGAGATCCGTGTCGTTGGGTGTCGTGATGTGGGGGCTGGTGACACAGGACTGTGCAGCCTACACCCCGAGGGGCGGTCTGCCTGTAACGAGGTGAAAGAGGGACCCTTCCCCTCTGGCCACTCTGAGAGGCAGAGCCATTGTTGTCGGGGCGGGAGAGCCGTCTGCCCTTACAGGGCTGTGTCACCCCTGGGCTGGCCCCCACTTCTCTGCCCCGCCGCCCACACCCCCGACTGGCCACCCCCTCTTACAGGTGGGGCGGGGGCTCCTAATAAAGCCTGCAGCTGCCAGGACTGAGCATTGGAGCCTGGAGAAAAGGGAGACAGGCGGGGGGAGCCCCGGAGCTTCCATGCTTCCTGGGCAGACCGGACACCCAAAGAATGTAGGGTAGAAATTCAAACTACAGGTTTTGAAGTCATTTTGGGCCTGGGGAACCTTCCAGGCTAATTTCTGAGCAAGAGGTGAGCACCTGGTGCTGTGGCAGGTGCCTGCGTTGGGCCCCGGGTGAATCTGGGGGGGAACAGCCAGGGTGCCCATCCCCCCTACACCCCCAGCCTCAGGAGATCCCAATCAGAGGTTCCCCCACCTAGCAGGTGCCTCCGCTCCAGCCCAGAGAGGCCCCCCAGGAAGCTTACTGTTAGTTATAGTCTGTTTCTGTTTCATTGTTGTTATTAACTCTTCCATTCAGGGTCAGGAATTTGCATGGTAAGGACTTTCTGGAGTCTTCTTCCCACGTAGGGGAGGGGTGGAGAGAGCTGCTGCCTAGCAGGCTCAGCCTTACAGGGCCCCCCTCCTGACAGCCTCTCCCAGGAGGTCCGGCCACACATCTGAATGCAGTTTTGTGTGTAGGGTTGACATTGTGAAATAAGTTAGCATAATTTTTAATTTATAATATCAGGAATCCAATTTACTCATTCAATCACTTAATGATGTTGGCTGCTTGAAGAGCACGCTCTCGTTGCTCCTCTGTGGGCCTGGCAGCGCCAGCCAGCTGTGATGGCAAAGGCAGGCCAGCTCCGACCCAGCGGCGAGGCTGCGCCGCTCGAAGGTTGGTGTGGGGCTGGAGCGGAGGGTGCAGCCAGGTCTGCGGAGAGCTGGGCTTGTTGTCAACCCACTGGCCTATTTCCCATCCAAAGGCAGCTCCGTTCTGCGGCATCGGGGTCCCCAAGCAGATGGATTTTTTTAAAGTATCAAGGAACAGGGGTGCCTGGGGGGCCCCGTTAGTTAAGTATCCGACTCTGGGTTTCAGCTCAAATCATGACCTCAGGGTCTTGGGATCGACCCCTGTGTCGGGCTCCATGCTCAGCACAGTCTGCTTGTCCCTCTCCCTCCCCTTCTGTCCTCCCCTCTGCTCACACATCCTCTCTCTCAAATAAATAAAATCTTAAAAAATAAAATACCAAGAAAGATTGTTCAATAGTGAACAATCCCTCCCCAGGGGCCGGGGGCCCAGCATGGGTTCACCCCCGGCCTGGCTGGGGTGCGTCGGCTGTCCGAGCATCCTCCAGGGGCCCCTTGGGGACGGCTGTCAGCCCCTGAACTTCACAACCTAAGCACCTGCCGGAAACTTTCTGCTGAGGGTCAGGACCCGAGAAACCATTCCAGAGCCACCTGCCACTGCCCTCCCCCCCGCATGGTCCCAGCCGACAGCTGGGAAGCTCTACTTGAGGGATAAAGGTATTTCACTGTGGCATCCTTGGTTTCGTAACACATCTTATTGTTTGATTCTGGGGATGCAAACAGTCGATAGATTGATGAAGGCAAAATGACCTTGCAGGTGAGCAGAAACCTTGGACCTCCTCACCTCTCGTAGCGCTGCCTTCACCCAAATGCTAATGATTGTCCTTTCAATTGATTTACGCAGGCCCTCCCCGGTGTGTTTGCACTGCATGGGGTGTTTGACATTTCATAGTCTTGCCTCGCCAGCCTGGGATCTAGGCTCAGCAAGCATGCTTCCAGGGCAGACACTAACCATTATTTAGAGTTTGATCTTTAGCTGACACAGCGGGCTCACGCACAGCATCCTTAATTGATGGAGCAAAAATCTAATCAGAAAGAGTGTGTGCCCCGGGAGTCTCATAAACCAGATTGCCAATGGGGTGCGAGCCAATCAATCCATCAATCCATATTATTGAGCATCCTCTCTCCCCCGGATCACGTCAGCCCTGAACCACATGCTGGAATCACTCACACGGAGGGTCCGATCCCCAAAGAGTTGAGAATCGTGCAGGGGTTATGAGACCCACTCGCGGTGAACGGCAAGCGGCCCAAAGCGTTGAAGGCAATGAGAGAGTCGGGACAGACACTTGACCAGATGTCTGGGACACGACATGAAGGACCACTGGGCCAGAGAGACATGAGGGAGAAGGTGACGGTGGGGGGGTCTCTACCCCTGAACCTCCAGAGGCTGCCCCTTCCTCCTGTGCGTGGGGCCTCCTGACCTCCATTCTCTCCGGGCTGTTGAGAGGTCCTAGTGTGGCAGCCAGCGGGGGAGCAGGTGGTGGAGACAGTTCTTTGGAACCGTCAGGAAGGAGGAGACACCCCCCGGAGCGGGGGCGGACTGAAGGGGCAGGGTGAGGAAACATTGAGAAGCCTGGATGAACGGCCAGGTGGGGACCAACCGCAGCAGCTCCGCAGAGGCATCTGCGCCTGGAGGCCTGGCCCCGTGCGGTGGGTGTGGACGCAAGAGGGGGGTCAGCTGGCACCCGTGGGCTGCTCCCCGTGTCAGACGACCGGCGGGCTCGGGATACCTCTCTCTCCACAAACAAAATTCCTCTGCTGATAACGCAGACCTTCCTTGGCCTTGATAGATTGCTCCGACAGGACAGAATTCCAAGGCCAAGAAATGGCACGCGTGACTTTCTCCTTATTAGGCAGTAAAATACCCAGAAGTGTTAATGTACACACAACAGTTCCGGCCGCGGTGGCCACATCGTCCAGGCAGCTCCGAGTGAGACTGCGCTCTCTCTGCGCGGCAGACTGCTTACGGGGTGCACCCTCCCGCATGCACACGTCTGCGGGCCCAGAGGACCCTGCCAAGAGGGTGTCCGCGCGCCCAGGTAGGACGCGCTGAGCTTTAAGAGACACTGGCGGAGGAGCCGGCTAGACATTTGGCCTTGGGAAATGTGGAAGTTTTCCTCCATTTTTTAAATCTTTTTTTTTTTTTTTTTGCTTGTTTGGGGGATATTTATACTCAGTAAAATGCTCAGATTTTGAGTGTGCAGCTCTATGAATCCTACGAGGAATGTACCCACGTAACCAGCTCCCCCATCAAGCTGTAGGCATCTCCGCCCCAGAAGGTTCTCTACTCTCCTCCCAGCTAATTGCTCTCCCTGCACCTCAACCCCGGTGACCCCGAGGCAACTTGGTATCCTGATCTCTAGTACCGTAGATTCGTAGCTTGATGTAAGGAGGGTGATACAGATACACGCATTCACAGCTGGCCCCTTCCGCGAAACATCATGGTTCTGAGGGTCATCCGGATTGTTGTGTGTTTCAGCAGTTTGTTGTTTTTTTCTTGAATGAATCTATTTTATTGTTTGGACGTCTCTCAGTCTGTTTACCGCTCTCCTATGGAGAGAGATCTGGGTTGTTTCCAGTTTGGGGCTTTTATGAACAAAGCCACTCTGGACACTGTCGTACCTGTGTTTTCGTTCCTCTTGGGTAAATTCCTAGGAGCGGAATTGCTGCGTTATGCGATATCCGCGGGTCACACTTTTCAGGAACGGTCAACATTTCCAAAGTGGTTGTGCCATTTTCTGCCACTGTCAGTGGTTTCCGGGGATTCCTGAGTATTCCGTATCCTTGTCAGTCTCAAGCCGGTCAGGAGATGGCAAGGGAGGAACGTTGAGACATGGCAAACAAGGGTGGGGTGTGGACGGGAGGTCCCTGGGGCGCAGGTGGGGTCCCATACCCAGCAGGCCATGCCTGTTCTGCTTCTGATCTTTCTGAATGAGCTCATGTGGGACACCTCAGCTCTCCAGGGAACACTCATATGCAGGCAAAGAAAGTCACCCCTTGCAGTTTCAAAGGCAGCTACAAACGTCATACCCCCCATGTGCCCCCAAGGGGCTCCACCCCCGTCTTGGCAGCCTCTCGAGATCAGGGCTCCTCCCAGCCTATAGATGAGGAAGCCAAGTCTCAGACGTGAAGTGATGGACCTGGCCCTTAAGACCTTAAGCCGGGTCTGGCTGGTTTTAAGGCTGCGATCCCCTGGTCCAGTTAGGATGCATTGGTACGCGTGTACATCTATCCTGCACGTGTGAGAAAGGCACACACGTGGGCACACCCCCAAACAACAATAAAAGGAGCAAAGGAAAATCGACTTCTCTCCTTTTCTGGCTCTCCAGCTGCCTCCTCAGAAGCAACGATAGGTAACACTTTCTTGGGTATCCTTCTGGGGATGTTCCACTCATATGCATATCCATGCATATTTATGCATAATGACCCTCTTTTTACTTTTTATGCAAATAGCTGCATCTCACGTGCACTCTGTACATCACTTGCCTCCATTAGCAGCTGTTGGGGAGACAGCTCCACATCTGTGCAGAATGGACCGACCCATTCTTGGACAGCTCACAGCTGTGTACGGGGGAGCTGCCCATCTGTACTTTTGGCATCTCCTCGGAGCTTCGGATGGTGCGGGATGTCTGCAGGACAGATTCCTAGAGAGGCAGTTGCCAAATCAAAATGTGTGTCCATTTTTAATCTGCACAGATATAGCCAGTGGCTCTTGAGAAGTTATCGCCTCCGAGGGCATCAGGTGTTCCCATGCCAAGCCCAGAGGGGTGTTGCCAAAATTCGTGATCGCACCGATCCGATAGATGCCTCGTTTGCTCCGTTCTTATTATGAGTGGGGCTGGATAACTTTCCACATGCTTTCAAAACCAACCGTGATTTCCTTCCCTGTGACTTAGCTGGCCTGGTCCTTCAAAGGACACCCCCGTGGCTTTCTCCCATCCTGCTCTTCTGGTCTCCTTGCGTGGCTGATGAGGGTGGATCCGGGGCTGGGGCCCGTGAGTGGGTGCAGGGGCCTTGGACTCTAAAACTAGCATGGCACCCAACTCTGCATGTGGTCTCGCATGAGGCAAGACATTTGCCCACCTACACATTCGGCTTCCTTCAGAAAGAGGGGTCTGGATCAGATAGTCCTGAAAATCTATGAATCTCTGGTTATCACAGACCGTTGTGGCTGGTGGTTTGCTATCTGCTCAGAAGGAAATGGATCTGAGCTTCAGAAGAAAGAATTTAATTTAGATACTGTGGAAAGCTTCCTGATGTCTCAGGATATTAAACCCTGAAATGAATGATGACGGTCTGGGGCGGAATATCTTTCTGATACAAAGAGCTTCAAAAACAAGATGACTCATTTGTCCTCATGGCAAAAGTTTCATTCTGGCTCTGAGACGGGAGTTGGGAGCAGCGCGGGGTCCTCGCGGGCCCGGGTGCACGGGGCCTTAACGTCCCCGCGGCTGTGTGCCAAGTCGATTGGTGATGCTTGGCCAATTACCTGTTTCGCCGTGGAGCTCATGCATTATCTAATTTCATGATTTGGCTCATTACACGTGTTAGAAGCAGACACACTGTCAGGCCTAACTTAATGAATTACTAAAATTAGCATTATTGAGAAAATGAACTGCAAGGGAACTGCTGATTTTAATCAATAGTTCAAGCGAGCACGGTTAAAGAATGTCAAAACTCAGCAACACTGTCCAGAAGCTCGGCAACAATGCTCTGGGCCTGGCATCTTTGGGGCACGAAGTTTCCAGCTGAGGGCGGCAGGCACCGCTCTGAACACCCGCACCTCCTCCCCCGCGGCTACTCTTGATGGACGACGTCGCAGGTAACTTGTCCGGGCTCCTGCCCAGGCGAACAGAACACGCTCAGCATCATTTCTCCTCCTCTTAATGACTCAAGGTCCCTTTAATAACATCCATTATTAGTGCAGACGCCCTTTACACAGTTCTAGAACACTCGTATGATTCTGGGGGACTTGAAGAGTCTCCTCGGAGCTTCTCCACGCGGGGAGTCCTCCCTTACTGCCTCCTGCCTCCACCTCGTCTTCCCTCTGGTATTTACCAAGCGTCTCCTGTGCTCCAGGCTCTGTTCTTCCCTTGGGAATTGGTGGTAATGTTCTAATAGGGGGTAAGAGAAAGTTCCAGAAAAGACATTTCCTAGATGGAGAGAAGCTGCCAACCACGGGGCAAAGGCACCTGGATCAGCGCCGAGGTGGCCGGCGTTGGGCTAAGGGCTTTAGACGCAGCACCAACCTGGGTCTGCCCGCCCCTGGGGGGAGATTACTGGGGAAATATGTGGAGATTTTTTATTTTCACGGCTGTGGGTTTACTGATCTCAGCAGGTATTAGAGAATATTTACAGCTCAGCCAACCTGGGGCGTCGTGGATAGCATTGCTGAGGGGCAGGTTACGTCTCTGAAGGCTGCTCCTCTGGAGCTGGTTTACAGGAACAGAGCTGTGAAGCGTAGCCCGGGCCAGTGGGGAGAGGCCCGAGGTCACAGAGGCAGGGTGCAGGCCACCAGGGTCGGGGCGCATCCAGGCTCCCGCAGGTTCGGGGAGCACTGTCCTGGGGATGCTGCTCCTCTGGCCCAGCTATCAGGCCCCTGAGCTTCCTTCCTTCTTGGGGGTTGGCACCGGTGCTCCATCGAGGAGACAAGGCCAGTCCTTCCCTCGTGCCTCAGGCCCCCTGGGCCTCCTTCACCCTTCTCTGCCCCCTGGGCACCCAGCTTCACCAAGACGGAGGCCCCCCCAGGACACACTTGTCATTTGGGTAACCAAGCAGGACCCAAGAAGCACAGAGGACAGCGGGCGTCCCGCACAGAAGCTAGGAGCCCACGCTCTGGGGGGGCCCGGGCTACATCCCAGGCTTGCTGAGCCCTAACCAAGTGGTCTCTGGCCCCTCTGCGAGGCGGGGAGTCGGGTGGGCAGCCTCGGGGCCGAGTGGAGTGCAGGGGCTGCGCTCTGGCCTGCGCACAGGGCCGGGTCCTCGGCCTGAGGAGACAGTCCCTTCTTCACCCATCGCTCTGGTCCCCTCCTGGCTCCTGGCCCATGGGCCCCTCTTTTGTTTGGCCGGGGACCTGGAAACTGGAGATGGCTGTGTTTCTAGCTGGCCCTTTGGGTTTGGCCTGTGTCCGATGCTAGAAAGACATTCCAGGGACAGGCGACGGGCCAGGGCTCTGAGCAGAGGCTCACTACGGGGTGAGAACCGGGGCACGGGCCTCTGAGGGCAGAGCCAGGAGCGGGACAGAGACCCGAGAGCAAACACTGCCACCCCCACCTCCCTTCCCGGAGGCCCCTCCGTCCCATGCAAGGTGGGGGGCGCAGCAGGCAGGGTCGTCACCCTCCCATCCCCGCTCCGGCTCTGGTCCTGACAGCTCAGGCGTTGCCTTCCCGAGGAGGATGAGCCTGCTCATAGCCACGTGCAGTGAGAGAGTCAATTATCAAGTCAAGTGATGAGTGACGGATCCGCTCACCCTGCCCTCCCTGCCAGGTGCCCGCCAGCTTGGCCGCAGCCCAGAATTACACATCAGGTTTGCAGCCTTTCCCACGGTAAACGGTTGTTCTCCCGAGGGAAAAATAAAGACTGTGCGTGTGCGTGTGCGTGTGCGTGTGCGTGGGTACACATACATAGAGGGTGGCGGACTGGAGCTGGAATAGTTGCAAAGCACAGCCGTCTCACCCCCTGCATGCTTGCTTTGGCTCCGAAGCCTGGGGCTGCTCTGGCGCTTCTCCTGGGCAAGCAGCAGACGGTTCTGGGAAACCATCTTCTCCATGATTTACCGACCAACATTTTGGGAATGAAATTAATTGCTAAATGTCCTATCAAGTGAACTGGCCCTCCGCGTCGAAAACTCTGGCACAAGGAGATCGGGGTTTGATGACCAAGGGCTTTCTCAGAAGTGGTCCTTTCTGGAAGCGGCGCGCGTGCACGGGGCACTGGCTGACGGGCCAGACACCTGGGTTGCAGGAGTCAGCGGTTTAAGTTTCTGGAAAGAACGGGGGATGGGGTGGGGGGTGGGGGGACTCGGCTGACCTTGGTGCCTTCCAAATGTTCCCGGCCTGGGGGCCCTCAGGGCAGCTGTGCTGGGCTGTGGCCTTGGGGGTATGTCTGTGTGTCTGTGGGTGGACATCTGTCTGTCTTCCTTCCAGGTGGGCTTGGGCTTTTCACCAGGGTGGGTGTGAGAATCCGACCCCATCCCTGGGGGTGTTTCTCCAGCCCCTCTGTCCCTGCCACGTGCAAGGCAGGTGGGAAGGTACCCGTGAGTTCTCTGAGGCTGGACGTGGGGCCATCGGACTCAGGATCTTGTCTCCAATCAGAAGGCCACCCCGCTTGTGCAGCCACCCCCACTGCCATCCTGAGGCTGTCCCTGCAGGATGTCCTCCTCCCTCCAGGGCTCGGGGCCCAGCTCCAGGCCCACCTCCTCCTGGGGAAGTGGAGCATGGCTGTGGTCACTCTGGAACCAAGAGCAGACTCGCTTTCCAGAAGGGTCTGTGTGGACAAAGGAAGGAGGGCTGGGGCTGAGTTCCTAGGGCAGCTGCAGACAAAACCCAGAGAGATGGGCAGCTTTCCCCCAGGGTTCAGCCAGCGCTGCCCTCGCCGCCCAGAGCCCAGCTCCGAGGTCCCTCTCTGAGGCTCTTGTCACTTACTGCCTCACTCGGTTCAACCCCGCGGTGGTCGGTCGGTTGGTCAACCCCACCCTGACGTTCAAATGTGTAGGGCGTCTGCTTTGGAATCTCTCCCGCCCCCCATTATTCACCGCCCCATGCTTGTCCCAAACCTTGAACTGATTTCCAGGGCCTAGACCAGGCAGGAAGGAGGGGTCTCAGGCGCCGTGTTGGGGACAGGGTCCCCACGCCCACCTGACTGGCCGCCAGGGGCGCCCCTCTCTGAGCTGGCTCCCTTGGACTCCCGGCAACATGATTTCCTGATACTTGCTTCTGAATTGATTCACCTTTTTAAAAGAAATGTAACAAATCTCTCCACGAAGGCTCAGAAGTGGAAAATCCCTACTCCTTGCCATATTAAATAGACGGTAACCATGAAAAGAAGGAAAATGGAAACAAAATATTATGAAAACTGGCGAGAGGCCTGGCCTGAAGACGACTCTGAGCCCAAGGCCTGCTGTGCTCCAAAGGGAGGTTTGGGGGGATTCGAAGGCCACAGATTTATTAGGTTGAGATTTTTTCTGGAGGTAATCAGAAAGATGACAAGAACTGGGCAGGAAATATAACTTTTCCTTATGTGATTTCTGGATGTAGCACGTTAGCGGACTCAGACCGAGTGCAGCCCCTCTAGCCTCCGGGCCTAGGGGGAAACTGAGGCAGCTGATGGCGAAGGGAGAGGCCCTTCGGGGGTCTGGGGCGGGGAGCCCATTCCTTTCTGCCTCATTCCCCACCCCCCAATGCCGCCTCTTCTCTCTCTTCCCTGGACCCACCTCAGTGGGACCAGGTGTCAGAGAAGAGCATGGAACCTCCTTGGGCCCGATAAATCATCCAGCCTGGCTTCTTGGCTGCACAGTGTTGTTCCCTCTCTCCTGCTCAAGGGTCCTCCCGTCTGGGGAATGTCCATGTGCCACCACCTGCCAGCGAGGTTCCAGGGGCTCCAGGTTCTGTGGGGAGGCATCCCAAGATCGGCCCCCAAGATAGGCCATCAACAACCACTCGCCCCTTCCACCCACCCCCAGGACACTGTGGGGGAAGGCCATGGGTGCCTTTCTGGTCCTCATGGGTCTGGATAGTGGGGACAGGAAGGGGGGAAGGGGGAGTTGGTGAGGGTCGATAAACTACCCCAAAGTTATTCACGCCATCGTGGGAGTGCGGTCACTGGCACCCCTTCCTCTTCTTTCTCTCATGGGAAGCCCTGAGGTTGGCTGGGAAGGCACAGTGAATCCCCTAAGAGCTTCATCAAAGAGAATAAGGGACATGAAGACACTACCCCTCTGCTGACGTAGTAGAAGAATAAATTCCTGGTGGGAGTGCCACCTTGGTGGTCACGGGAAAGGACACTTGCCAGCATCAAAAAGAATGCGCTGTCCTGACTGCGTGTACAGGGAGGGGATCTACGCCCCAGCCTTTGGCAAGTGGGGGCAGGAATGGAGGCTATAGGAGGATCATCGTTTCTGAAGTACCATGCGCAGGATGAAAGCGGCCTTGACGAGGAGGGAAGGCGTTCACATTTTGGTTTCAGGTTTTCTGTCCTGTAGGCCCTTCTGCACAAAGCAGATGCAGGGGTGGGTCACCTCCACGATGGGAGTCATCGGCGGACTGCTTGGGGCCACCGGGGGCTGACGCCCTGGTTGTGGTTGGCCTAGAGCAGGTGTCGGACTCCGCAGGGGCAGCCATGGGACACCCTGGTCATGGGAGTCGGCCTCCGTGGGGTGTGGCTGGGCCTGCAGGGCTCGAGGACGTCAGAAAGGCTCCCAGCCCTTCTAGGCCTTTTCAGGATCCTCGCTGGAAAGCCCAGCCCCAGCTCAGCCCCAGCCTGCGTCCCACGCCATGACCAGGGGCCCTTTCAAGGCACAGATTGGCCACATCACTCCTGGGCTGGAAACCTCCCAGTGGCTCAGAGCTGCTCCTAGGTGTGGAGTCCAGGCTCCTGAGTGTGCTGTGACCCTGGGACGCTGATCCCACAAGCTGGGAGGTGGAACCTCCCCCAAGACAGGTGTGTGCATCTCCTGGGGAGGCAGCAACAAGACCGCAGACTGCGGGGCTCAAAACAACGGAGGGATTTATTCTCTCACAGTCTGGGGGCCAGAAGTCTGAGATCAAGGTGTCAACAGGGCCGTGCTCCGCTGAAGCCTCCAGGGGAGGAACTTCCCGCCTCCTCGGCTTCTGGTGGCGCCAGGCGACCCTCTGCTTGCAGCTGCGTCCCTCTGCACGTCCCCCGTTCCTTTCTCATGTGCATCCAAACTCCGTCTGCCTCTAATGAAGACACTTGCCACTGGGTTTAGGGTTCACTTGGATAATCTAGGATGATCTCATGTCAAGATAATTAGCTTAATTACATTGGCAAAGTCTCTTTTCCCAAACAGTGTCGCATTCACAGAGTCCAGGGACTCAAATGTGGGCATGTCTTTCAGGGCCCCGCTCAGCTCACTACGGCGGGCGTACCCGGAGCTGGACGCTGCAGCCTGGAACCTCCCAGGGGCAGAGCCGGAGACCAGGCCTTGAGCTGAGCAGCAGGACAGGGATGGGTGGTGACCCCAGGAGAGCCCCCAAGGGCAGGGAGGGAGCCAGGCAGACATGCAGTGGGAAGGAGCCCATAAGGTCATGGCAGTGAGCCACCAAAGCTCCTCCTTGGGGGGCGAAACTCGGGGAGATGGTTGAGGCAGGACCCCAGTGCTGCCCCCAACCCCAGAGACAAGGAAGCGGGTGGGGGTTTCATCCATTAACTCCCAGCACCCTTTGCTTCTGGGCATGAGAGCTCCTTAGGACTTCCAGCCGGGAAAGAGCCCCCGGGGGAGAGCCCCCCGGCCCCAGAAGAGTGGCTTTGCCTGATCCTGAGCTGAGTAGGGGAAGCCAGAGGCTCCCGGGGGCAATCGCTCAGCAAGGTGGTAAAATGCACACCTCGCTCTCCTCCTCTCCCCTGTCAGAGGCGTGCAGAGCCGCGTTCTCATGGACCTGGAGAATACGGGCTTTGGATGGGCCCTCGGAGCACTTTGGTGGGGACACAGCAGTTACTGGCCATTGCGTCCTCGTTGGGCCATGTCGCTCGGGGCAGCAGAGGCGTGATCCTCCTGCAAAGAGCCAATCTGGGTGCGAGGTCTTGGAGAGGACAGCAGAGTGTGGGGTGGAGAGACACGGTTCTGATGACCTTCAGGCCTGGATCCAGTACCTTCCATGTCATCCCACTACTGGGAGAACTCTTGGGGGTCCGCTCTGCTGGTGCCAGGACTCTGCTGCTGGGGGCTCCCAGGCCCCCAGGCCCCCAGGGACTTATTTAGCTCTGATTGGACTGTGTAGGTCACATGCTCATCCCTCAGCCAATCGTGGTGCTCAGGATTTCCCGGGACTGATGGAGGGTTAAGATGTACCCTTTCCTAAAGATGTGGGGTGTCAGCCCCGGTCAAGGCCCACGGACTGAGAAGGGGGGGGATTAGATCCTCCAGGAACATTAGGATATGGCTCCTCGAAGAAAGAGAAATGGACATCAAGTCACCTGAAGGAGCATGTGTCCCCTGGGTCCTTTTCATGCAAATCCAATCAGCACCTTCAAGACATAGGCCCTACCATGCTGCACTTTGCAGAAGAGGGAGGAGGCGCAGAGAGGTTAAGTAACTTGTGCAAAGGCGCACAGCTGCTATGTCATAAGAAGATCCCAACAGAGCCCCGGGGTTCTCTGTACCGCTCCCAGAGAGACTTCTTGCCATCCTTGGTCCTCTCCTCTCCTCCCTTTGCGGCTCCTCGATGCCAGCACCGCGCCAGACCCACAGTAGGGCTGGAAATGCCGCTCAGTTGTGCGTGCGGGTGTCCCCTTTTGGTATTTGTGTGACTGTTTATTTTTTAGAGTTTCCAAAGACTACAGAGTGTGCCCAAAGGCAAAACATATCAATTTTTACTGCAAATTATTTTTGTTAATAAATGATATATAAGTTTATGCATCCTAATTAACCAAAAATTATTTATTGCGGCAATTAAAATGAAGTTGTGTAAATGACTGCAATTTTAAGTTCTTGACAAAGCGATAAAGTCCATTAATGCTTCTCTGCCTTGCTGAGGCTTCTTGAAACCCTGCCAACAGTCGGCGTCCTGCCCCCTACAGAGCTTGCATGGGGCAAAATCAGAGCATCTATGGATCTGGGTCCCCCCGGAGAACTAACTCGACGCTGGAGGTTGCTCTAGAGCCTCAGCAAGGCAACAGTTGGCATCTTCGGACGTGGTTATGCCAGGGAGGGAACTATAAATCACCAGCCCCGCCAATCCATCCAGACATAGAAATGTGGTGAGGGAATTACGTGGCCCTTCCCTTCTGGACGGCCCAGCGGCGCCAGGTTCTTTTTACCTAACAGTCACTACTCTTGTCTTGTCCCGTGACTTCCTGGGACCAACTGGTAATGCCCTTTCTTCCTCCCAAGCTAACGTTTATCCATCCATGCAGCCATGCAGCCACCCACATATCCATCTAATCGTCCATCCATCTTTCCATCCATCCATCCATCCATCCATACATACATACATACACCTATCCAGTCATCCATCTATCCATCCATCTGTCCTTCCATCCATCCATCCATCCATACATACATACATACATACATCTATCCAGTCATCCATCTATCCATCCATCTGTCCATCCATCCATCCATCCATCCATCCATCCAGTTATCCATCTATCCATTCATCTGTCCATACATCTATCCAGTCATCCATCCATCCATCTGTCCATCCATCCATACATCCATACATCCATACATCCATACATCTGTCCATACATCTATCCAGTCATCCATCCATCCATCCATCTATCCATCCATTCATACATCTATCCAGTCATCCATCCATCCATCTGTCCATCCATCCATACATCTATCCAGTCATCCATCCAGTCATCCATCCATCCATCCATCCATCCATCCATCCATCCATTCATCCATCTGTCCATCCATCCACCCATCCATCCATCCATCTATCCAGTCATCCAATCATGCATCCGTCCCATAAATAACTACTGACAACAGGATATCAGGAGATATTTTCCAATGGGCACAGATCCACATGGTCTTTTGGATCAAACCAACTCCTATTTATTAAGTGCCTACACTGTGCAAGGCAGCTCCTGCTCTCCTGCTAGACAAACCCTGTCCATCGTTCTAGGTCTTCTCATCTCTCCCACGTGGCTGCCATTGCCCACTTAAGCATGCACTGTGTCTCCTTCAACTCCCAAATTTCACCTGCTCCTATGGGTGAGGCTCCACCACCTAGTATGGCTAGCTCTCTCATTTTATCGAGGCTGGTCTTGCTTCCTCTTCTAGACTGTAAGGGTCTCCCAGGGAAGGAGTCTCTTGGCCATGTCTTCTCTTGTCCCACAGCACCTGGCACAACTGTGGTGGCTGTCCGTGATGCCTAAGAAGCCTGGGAAGCTTTGGCCTTTTTTTTCCCCTTTATTTTCTTCTGCTAAATCTGACAGATGAAGCCCAGGCTCACAGACAAATCTGGGTGCAAGTCAAGATTCTGCCTTCTGTGTACAGCGTGGCCTTGGATGGGTCACTCCGCCTTTCTGAGACTCACATCGCTCATGTGTAAAAGAGGATTGCCCGGCACAGAGGCCAGGTAGGCAGCAGAGTGCGTGGAATGGAAGCGTGCGAGACACAAACATCAGGAGTTGATTAATTGTGTATAAGGAGCAGCCTGGAGATGGGTGGCAACCCTGTGAGGTAACCCGAACCTCACATTCTGCCCAAATTCCCGCTTTGCCATCCTCATGGTCACAGTAGGGTTCCCACAGCTCCAAGCATCCTGTTCTTAAACAACAACATACCCAACAGGAAAGAAGGTGGTATAAGCCAAAGAATCTTCCCTTTAATGAATTTCTCTTTATTCGGGGGCGG